>NW_021703765.1:45481237-45523737 GCF_005190385.1 Monodon monoceros
TAAGGGGCTTCCCTGGTGGTGCAGTGGTTGAGAGTCCGCCTGCCGATGCAGGGGACATGGGTTCGTGCCCTGGTCCGGGAAGATCCCACATGCCGCGGGGCGGCTGGGCCCGTGAGCCATGGCCGCTGAGCCTGCGCGTCCGGAGCCTGTGCTCCGCAATGGGAGAGGCCACAACAGTGAGAGGCCCGCGTAACGCAAAAAAAAAAAAAAATCAAATTAAAAAAAAGTAAATAAATATCAAAACCCTCAATAATCAAGATAAATAATATTCCAATGCAATATTATTGTAATTAATCAAAATTAATGTAAACATATGTATCATGAACAAAGTATCAAATTTTTCAATAAAGACAAGGTCCAGTGGAGCTGGGATTAGGGTGAGGCAAGTGAAGCCAAGCCAGGCAAGTTCAGGGTGGGATCCTGTTTTTATTTAAAATTTTGATGTTTTTGTTCAATGTGGATTATTTTTCACATTTTTTTCAAATATTATTTCTCCTGCTTTCTGAGTCTCTCAGCACCCCTTTAAATTGTTCCCTAAGATGAATGTCCCGCTCACTTCTCCTAAACTCTCAGAAAGCATTTAACAAACACTGAGAGCTGTGCATGTGGCTTGTGGAGTTAGGCTGCCTGGGTTCAAATCCATGGTTTGCCACTTCCCAGCTGTGTTTGTTTGGGCAAGTCAATTAAGCTTTACAGCTTAGTTTCTTCACTGTAAAATAGAGAGGGCTAAAGTTCAATTCAATGTACTTTACTTTCAAGTGACAATAAAGAAAGGCTGATACGATGTAGTCCAAATACACAGCTCTAAAGTTTGAGTTTAATCCAATGATCAAATTTAAAATATGTGTAAGATGGACAGCATTTTCTTTGAGTAGTCCTCTGTAAATATAAATTTTAAATACACAAATGAACAAATGTAATCATATATACCGTTGTTTTTAGCTCATTCTTTTGTCTTTTAGTTTGATGCCCTTTCCTCCCTCCTTTCCTTCCATTCCCCACCACTTTTAATTCATGTTAACATACCTAATACGTATCTTCCGTATCTTCCTTTTTATTCCTGGAATGAGATAGAGACACTACATCACAGGTATATACATGGATACACATTTAGATATGGGGGTGGAGTCATTGTTTTACGAACATGGGATTATATTGTTAATGCTTTTCTGCCCCTTGCTTATAAACAATACCTTGTAGAAACCCCTCCAAGCCAACTGGTACACATACCTCTATTCTTTTTCATTGTCTGTGTACTAGTCCTTGATGTGGACTACCATCATTCTGTATTAACGAGGATTCAGTTTCTTCCTAGTTTTTTTACCACTCTGCATCGTGCTATGATGAAACATCTTGATACATATGTCCTAATACTGTAGATTAGTTTTTCCTGTTTTGGAAATTGGCATAAATGGAATCATACAGTCTGGACTCTTTTGTGTCTGGATTATTTTGTTAGCATAATGGTTTTAAGATTGAACCATGTTGTTGCATGTAGAGTAGTTCCTTCCTTTTTATTGCTGAGTAGTATTCCACTGTATGTATAAACCACAGTTTGTTTACCTATTCTTTTGAGTATGTATATTTTAAATGTTAATAGATAATGCTAGATTTCTTTCCCCAAATGCTGTAAAATTTACCTTCCCACCAGTCACATATTTTGTAGTTGTTTTTAATTTTGACTGGCTGATCATGAAGTGATGTCTTATTATTACTTTCATTTGCATTTCCTCAACTATGGTAAATTCAAGCATCTTTTTGTATGTTTATTGCCTATCAGGATTTGTGCTTCTATAAATTGCCTTTTCATATTTTTTGATCATTTTTCTACTGGGTTGCCAATTTATAAAAGCTTTCCATATTATATAAGTTAAATTAATCCCTATATTAATTTCTATGTAATTAATTTCCACATAATTAGTTTCTATACTATATGAAGTAATATAAGTATTATATAAACTAAATACTTATTACAAGTATTTTTTTCACAAATCTATCATTTGAATTGTGAACTTGTTTATGTCTTTTACCATATACATTTTTAATGTGACAGATATATCTTTTATAGTCTCTGGGTTTTCCAATCTTGTTATGGTTTCCTTGTCCCTAGATTGTACACAAAGTCTCCTAGATATTAAGGCAATATTTTGTTCTGTTTTGTTGTTTACTACTAAGATTAATCTCTGGGGAATGTATTTTGGTATATGGTGTAAAATAAGAATTTTGTTTTATTTCTGTTGGATAACAGTTATACTGGTATCCTTTTAAAAATAATTTTTTATTTTCCCACTAAATTGAACTACCGCATTTGATGTATAATATATATTAAATTCTCATATACAAGATTATTTCTGGATTCTCTTTTCTTTTCCACTGACCTATTTCTCATTCTCATACGAATACCATGTTTATTTCATAATGGCTTAATAATATACTCTGATGTCTGGTAAGGCAATTTCCCTGTTACTGTTCTTTTTTATACACTTGAACATTTATTCTTTCATATAAGGTTTAAAATCATTTATCCAGTCTCCTCTCTGACTCAAAAAAAAGAAAAGAAAACCTGAGCAACTGTAATTATAATGGTATTATATTTATATATCTGGGGGGAGAATTAATAATTTTATGATATTTCACATTCTCATCTAAGAAGGCAGTATTATCTTTCCATTTGTTCAGACTTTGTTTTGTGACCCCTAACAAGATTAGTGCCTTTATTACTAACTGTATTCCTTGATATTTTTGCTCACTATTTTATGAATAAAATATTTTCCCTTTTCCATTTCTACATGTTTATTATTAGAATAAATAAAAGCTAATCTTTTATGTGTATTTATCTTATATCCTCTGATTCTTAAATTCCCTTATTAATCCTAGTGCTTTAAGAAAGGAGGCTCCCTTGGAAATTCATATCATCAGCAAAACTACCTAGTACCCATTTCTTTTCAAGTATTTATTTCAGTTATTCATTTTTAAAAATTGCATTCACTAGATCTCCCCAGACGAAGTCAAATTGTCATAACAGGCTTTCCTGTCTAGAGCTTGATTTTAAATGAAATGGTTTTAATGTTGCCATTAAGATATTTGGTGGAGGGCTTTTTTGGAAATATTTTTATTATATTTAAGCAGTTTCCTTGTAGTCATATTTTAGTGAGTTTTACTAGGAATATCTGCTATGTTGAATCAAATGCCTTTTAAGTATCTATTGATAAAGTCATATTAAATTTTCCCTTAATTTGTTTAAGGAAAGATATGGTAACCAATTTTGTGATATTAAAATACTTTTTCCATTCTTGGAGTAAACACTAACTGGTTTATTGACATGGTGTTTGCTTCTATTCCAATTAGAATTTTTGTATCTATATTTATAAATATAATACAGTTTTCCACAAAGGACATTTTAATAAATTTCCATGGAAGAATTAGAGATTATACTGTCTGACTGCTACCTGGAATATTATCACCATCAATCTTATCAGAAAGTATTTATAAGTATTGGGAAGATATCAAGATCACAGTAGCAGATAGGAAGGAGTCTTCCAAAATTCTAAAATTTTCACATGAAAGCTTGAATTTTATCATTGGCAACAAGTACATGTGTCGGTTGCTTTCCTTAAAGCGATAGGCATCCTTCATTCAGTTTTAAGCAAATGGCTGCCAGTCCCCCACGTCTTAATAACCATGGTTTGCCTGCTAATTATTTTTTCAAGTGAAAACGGCATTCCTTGAAAAAGTAGCGAGTGCATCTCAAAACTCAGTCGCACCGATGCTTTGTCGTGAGACAACCTTCATACTTCGGTGCTCAGCAGGAGTGCTCTCTACATACTTTCCAGTTCTGAACACAGAATATTAAAAAGATTTGTACTCAAGGGTCAAGATTTAATAAAACTAATGATTTGTATTGCCTCATCAAGGACATTCTTAAGCAAACAGGCACTTTTTTAAACCCAGTGTGCGGCAGTGAAAAACTAACTGCGGGGACTATTCAGTGTTCTTTATTATTGTAAGGCACCAGCAATCTTACCCACCCGTGCTTTTGCACCATTCCTATAAATGTCAACACACACACAAAAAAGCAAATAGCAAATATCTCAGTGTTATTATGAACACAGTTTTGACCTTGCCGACTTCCTGACAGGGTCTCAGGGACCCTGTGGACCGCACTTTGGGAACCACAGCTCTAGACATCTTGGGCTCCTTTTTGGTTCCTTGGAAGGGCCTAGCTCTTTCCCAACTAAGGGACTTTGCCCACAATGTTCCCCCTGATTGGAATGCTGATCCCACAGCACTTCGCCTCGTCAACTTTCCTCCTCATCTTTGAGATGCCACTTTATTTTATTTACTTATTTATTTATTTGGTTGCACTGGGTCTTAGTTGCAGCAGGTGGGCTCCTTAGTTGCGGCATGTGAACTCTTAGTTGTGGCATGCACGTGGGATCTAGCTCCCTGACCAGCGATCGAACCTGGGCCCCTGCACTGGGAGTGCGGAGTCTTAACCACTGCACCACCAGGGACGTCCCGAGATGCCAGTTTAAATGGCTCTTTCACAGGACAATTTTTCCTGGGCCCACTGCTCAGCTAGACTGAGTCCCCGCATTTCTGTGCTCTCAGTAAACCTTGACATTTCTATCGTAGCTCTTATTAGTTCTTAGTTTTAATTAACATATTACCTGTATGTTTATCCATTAACGTCTGCTCCCCCAAGAATGTAAGCTTCTTGATCCTATGCACCTTTTCTGCCTCAGTATCCCCTTCACCCAGCACATTGCACTCAATCAAGATTATTGAATGAATAAGAACCTACTGCATAGCACAGGGAACTCTACTCAATACTCTGTAATGACCTATATGGGAACAGAATCTAAAAAAGAGTGGATATATGTGTATGTATCACTGACTCACTTTGCTGTACAGCAGAAACTAACACAACATTGTAAATCAACTATAAAAAAATAGTATATTGAGATTTGTGAGTTGAGTTTAAATTCTTAAGGGAAACTGGGTCTTAAATATGTAATGTTAAGTAGATTTATTAAAAATATACAACTTTAAAAAAAGATTACTGAATGAATGAATGAATGATTTGTTTTGCCTGTGACTGGTTAGCTCAGTGGGTTAACTTGAAAGGCTGAGGCTAATGTTGTGGGTTGGACCTACCTTATCCTTTTCCCCTTTACTACTCCAGTCATCAGCTTTTATTTCCTAAGCCCACACTGCAGATGAACTGGGATGAAGGATGCAGGTAAATAAGGGCAAATGCATCACCATTAGTAGGAAAAGAACTCAAAACTTCCTCCCTAATATTGTGTCGTGGGTTTGTTGTCATCTGCAAAGTCAGAAAGACAAGTACAGCACTTCCTGATCATCTTCGTGATCTCATCTCATCTGAGACCTACTTAAACTTCCTGAGACTGTGAAATCTTCCTTATTTATTCATTTGCTGCAAGTCCCCTGGTCCCCCAGCAAATACACACGCCTCACAGAACCTTGGAATGTCATCGCAAACTCTCCAGCAGTTATGAACCATAGTTTAAAAACCTCTGAACTAACAAAATTATCATTCCGTCCCAGATTTAAACTGAATTGTGGTGATTATAACGTATACTCTGCAGTTCTGGTTGAGAGGGCAATTTAATTAGAAGCTTCTATCTTGAGGCTCTTATAACTCCACCCCATTTCCCCCCCCCAAAAAAAATAATTCTTTAGGATGAAATTTCTAATGCTGTCTCTCAGCCTAAAGGTATGTTTTCTTGTAGAAATTTGAGTAACATTCCATTTAGGCTATTTTTAAAACTCAAGAAAAAGGGAGATTTCACCACTTAAGAAATCACTCAGATACTTTTTTGCTATTTTTTTTTTCCCAAATGCAAACTGCTTCCTTTAGAACTTTTGAGTTGTCCTTCTTAGTGCCTTTGGCATGTTTGAAGAAATTCGGTTGAGCTGTAATGAAATCGTTCACGGAATGTGTGTTGCTCATATGAAGATTTATTTCTACTCTTTAAAAGAAATTTGCAAGGAGATGCTACATGGGGAGTTATGATCCAAATCAGGTCTGTTAATAAAAGTGTGTGCGCGCGTGTATCTACAAGAGGTGCGTTCACACCCTACCAATAAAAAATTATTGGTCAGGGGCTGCCCTGGTGGCGCAGTGGTTGAGAGTCCACCTGCCAATGCAGGGGACGCGGGTTCGTGCCCCGGTCCGGGAAGATCCCACATGCCGCGGAGCGGCTGGGCCCGTGAGCCATGGCCACTGAGCCTGCGCGTCCGGAGCCTGGCTAGGCCTGTGAAAGTTATTGGTCAACCAAAAGGTATTTGCTAAAAACAAACTTCGAATCAATGTGTAATAAAGTTGTTCAAAAAATATATATGAAGATTTATTTCCACTCTTTAAAAGAATCTTGCATAGAGATGTTACATAGGGAATTACAATCAAAATCAGGTCTAGAATTAAATATGAAAGGATGTAAGAGATAGGAAAGAAGTAAGAACAAAAGATTAACCAGATTTGATGACTGTTTAGATATAGATGATGAATAAGAGGATTAAATGAAAGATGACCTGCCATGTCCCTGAGAACAAAACTGTCCCTAGTTGGCCTGGAGGGCCCCGTGGCCTGGAGGGCCTCTTGCACCTACATCTGGTCCCTGTCTTGCTCACTCACTACCCCATGTCATCCAGGCCTTCTTTCACCTCCAGATGCTCCTCGGGCATCCCCTCTCCAGCCCCAGGGCCCCTGCAAACATTTCACTCTCCCATTTCTGCAGCCCTCATCCTCCTGTTTCAGATGTCAGATTAAATGTCGCCTTCTCAGAGAAACCTTCTCTGGCCACCCAAATTAGGTCCCTGTCTCTCACAGGCGCCCGTGCTCGCAGGCATGCGCGAGCATTGTTTTCAATTGAGTCTTTTTTTTTTACCTTTATAGAACTTACGACCACTTTTTTTTTGCGGTACGCGGGCCTCTCACTGTTGCGGCCTCTCCCGTTGCGGAGCACAGGCTCCGGACGCGCAGGCTTAGCAGTCATGGCTCACGGGCCCAGCCGCTCCGCGGCATGTGGGGTCTTCCCGGACCGGGGCACGAACCCATGTCCCCTGCATCGGCAGGCGGACTCTGAACCACTGAGCCACCAGGGAAACCCACTTACAACCATTTTTAATGGCCTATGTGTTTACTAACCTCTTATTGTCCTCCCTCACCAGACTTTAGTTCTAGGGTCAGTGGATGGGAAGGATGCCTGGGTTTAGGTCTAGGTGAGGAGGAGGGAATTTAGTGAGCTGTCACCAGGCGAGGATGCTGGAAAAGACAGACGGTTTATGGGGAGAAGATGGCGGTTTTGATGTGGGGCAAGCAGAGGCTCTGGCAGACATCTAAGTGAAAATATGAAGTAGGAAGTACTAGAAGGTCAGAATGTAGAGCTTGAAGAGACCTTAGCCCAGGGTTTTCCCCAAACGAGGCACATCTTTCTCAGCCCAAGCCCACTCGCCTCCTCTGCTCTTCCCCCTATAGCTCATCAGGACTTGGTTCCTCTTTGCCTTCCCCACCTCTTTCTTTTTCTTACTCCTGTGGCCTTTGGTAGAGAATTTAGATAGCTTGCAATCCATAGTTTTATTGGATTGAGAAATGTTGGCCCTAGTAAGTCCTTTTACTTTGCAATTAAGAAAAATATGTCCCAGAGATGCTAAATGACTTACTCAAATCCACACAGCTAGTTAGAAAACCTGGACTAGAATCTTTTTTGTTTTTTTAATTACAGTTCACTGACCTTTCATTACTCCATGCTCAGTACAAAAGTGTAGGTCAAGCCTTGAGAACTGACTGCCTGAAAAAAATCCATGGACTTCTTGGTTCCTTTCTGGAACCAATTTAATTCTCCTACAATGAGCCACAGAAAGCAAACGAGGACCCTCAAATGAGTATTTTGTTCCTATTTAACATGGATTAAATGTGCTTTCTGGAATGCCCGATGACACTGTAAAAGAAAGATTTGGCTGTTCCAGTACCTTTTAATAAAAGAAGGTGAATTTGCAACCAACTCTGGATTAACAGATATTATTAAAAAATAACATTACCAAGGATCAAAATATTCAACAAGGGGCTTCCCTGGTGGCGCAGTGGTTAAGAGTGCACCTGCCAATGCAGGGGACACAGGTTCGATCCCTGGTCCCGGAAGATCCCACATGCCTCAGAGCAACTAAGCCCGAGAGCCACAACTACTGAAGCCCGTGCACCTAGAGCCCATGCTCCGCAACAAGAGAAGCCACCACAATGAAAAGCCCATGTACTGCGACAAGGAGTAGCCCCCGCTCGTCGCAACTAGAGAAAACCCGCACGCAGCAACAAACACAACACAGCCAAAATTAAATAAATTTATTTGTAGAAAATTCAACAGGTTGGCCTTCACTGCCTATCCGAGCTGCCCCCTTGTGCCTATTTCTTATTAGTGCATTTTGTTAGAACAGCTGACAGGGGATGGGGGTGAAAGTGGGATTCTTCCTTTGCCTTCAGGGCCTCCTCTCCCCACACATCAACCCTCCTCCTCCCTCCCGTTTCTCCATCTACAGTCCAAATTACAGAATCAGTTCATGGACAACTTGGATTTTTGTGTGAACCTGAATTCCCCCCTCAGTTTTTAGCCATCATTCAACAAATTGTGGAGGAACTAGAAAGTGCTGAATTCAGGGGTTGAGGGCAAATGTGGTCTCTGACTTCACAGAGCTTGCAGTCAGTCTAACAGGGAAAGCATGCACAGAACAAGTGGTCACTGGCAAGATTGCTGTTCTGAGAAGAAAAGGACAAAAGGTGAGGGGAGCAGTTATTAGGGGGCCCATCTACATTCATCCAAACTAGTAAACCTTACATATATATATATATACACACGTATATATGTGTATATATATATATTTTGTCTATGATTTTATTTTTTTATTTTTTGCGGTACGCGGGCCTCTCACTGTTGTGGCCTCTCCCGTTGCGGGGCACAGGCTTCCGGACGCGCAGGCTCAGAGGCCATAGCTCACGGGCCCAGCCGCTCCGTGGCATGTGGGATCTTCCCGGACCGGGGCACGAACCCGTGTCCCCTGCATCGGCAGGTGGACTCTCAACCACTGCGCCACCAGGGAAGCCCGTCAACCTTATATTTTTAAAAAATGAATTCTTAGACATAGCTTTGTGAAGAACTCTTTTTTCATTGAGGCATGGGCATAAGGATGAGTGCTACCCAGCACACAAAGTCACACCACGACCTTTCTCTCTTCTTTTAATATTCAGGTTTTAGTTTTGATCCTGATCATCACACAGTTTCAGGTAAACATGTTGTAGTTTCTCCCTAAGATTTACCTTCAGCAAATGCAGGCCCAGTGTGACTTTGGTAAGCACAGCTTTCTGTAGAACAGCTGAGGACTCTATGTCCATGCTCAATAATTGTCATCTACTGTAGGGTGGCTTTTTGGTCATCAATTTCCTCATTCCACAAAATCTTAGTGCCTGCATTGTGCCAGATATTGTACTAGGGTCTGAGCCTGAGGGCAAAAACAAACGAAACAAAACAAAACAAAACTCACAAAACAAAAAAACCAAGGAAACCCCTAATCTGTGCACTCAAAGAGCTCAAAGTCCTTTGAGAAAGAAGCAAATCAATCATTCCAATTTTGCAGGGTCTGCTTTTGAAGACTATTTTATGACCAGGAAAGTACGCACAATATACTATTGAGAGAGTGAATGCACGGCGGGTAGGATGACTTTGGCTATAAGTAACAGAAACACAACTAAAAGTGACTTAAACAAGACAGCCACTTGTTATCTCACAAAACAGGAAGTCCAGAGATGTCATTCTGGAACCTGTGAATTTGGTGGCTCATCAAGAAGGGAGGTGCCCTTCCTTCCTCCATTCTGCCATTCGCAGTGCTGACATTGTCTCCCTGATGACCTGAAGATGCAGAGTGCCCCCCGTCAGAGTGCCCCTCCCATGCTTCCATTTTACAAGCCTCCACCCATTTGCAGCTGTCTTCCCTGGTCCCATCACCCAGGCCTTAAGGCAATCGTTGGCCCAGCAACAGGAGACTTGAGAGTAGCCCCAGCCAGCCCCCTTCAAGCACATAGCTTGGAAAAAACGTGAACACAAAAGCAATGAAAATGGGGAGAAATGGCTGTCTTTAGAAAACCTGTAGTATCAACCACATCACATCTGTATCACCTCCACAAACAGGCAGACGGCATGCACCAAAGTGTTATCAGTCATATTGCTGGGAAGTAATAGTATGGGAATTTTTCATTTTCTTCTCTTTACTTTTCTATTTCTAAATTTCCAAAAGTGAGTGTACAGTCTTTTTATAATCAGAAGTAAAATCTATTTTAAAAGTCAAGTAAAAAAAAAAAAAAGTCAAGTAAAGAAATAAGCAATACTTCAGGACAACTGTTAAGGAAACAGTCTAACAGGAGGAATGGAGTAGGAACACAAGTAGCATCTGATATATTTCTTATCTAAAAGGAATTCAATTGTTTGTAACAACTAGAAGGTTCTGCACTGAACTCCGATGTGTGGGGCTTGGGGATTTCCCTACACCAACAAGCAACTCTCAGATACCAGCTGGGTGTCCTGTAATTCAACTCAACTCTACTGGGAGATAGCATCATATCCCACAGATGAAGGGCTCAGTCCTACAAGATTGCCCCCAACCTCCCCCCATTTCAGACGCTAGTCACAACCCAGGTTGTCAACCTCCTCTCTGGGTTAGATTAATTTGCTAGAATGGCTCACAGAACTCAGAGAAACATTTTACTTACCAGGTCACCAGTTTATTATAAAAGGATATAACTCAGAAACAAGCCAGATGGAAGAGACGCGTAGGGCAAGGTATGTGGGAAAAGGGCACAGAGCATCCATGTCTCTCCAGATGCACCACTCTGTCAGCATCTCCACATGTTCACCAACTCGGAAGCTCTCCGAATCCCATCCTTTTGGGTTTTTTGGAGGCTTCATTATGTAAGCATAATCGATGAAGTCATTAGCCACCGGTGACATATTCAACCTCCAGACCCTCTCCCCTCCGAGAAAGTGTCACCCCTCTAATCACATGGTTGGTTCTCGTGGCAACCAGCCCCCATCCTTAGGTGAGGCCCAAAAGTCACCTCATTGTCATAACAAAAGACACCTTTATTGTTCTCGTCACTTACGAAATTCCAAGTGTTTCAGGCTAAGTGCCAGAAATGGGGACGAAGACCAGATATATATTTCTCACAAATCACAATATCATAACAACAAAGGCATGTATTTATAACATATATAGGCTACATTTTTTCTAGTACTGAAAATTAGTATCAATTGTGCTAATTATGGCAACTGGACAATAATTGTGCAAGAACCCAAAGAGAGCAAAGGATGTATAGAACGCCCATCTATGGCAAGAAGAAATAGGCACTGGCTTTTCATGGAGGATCGTAAAACACTGACCTTCATATTCTTAAAAAAAAATTGAAAAGTCAGCATCCAAACAGAAATGCCCCTCTTCTATGTATAACTTCCCAAACGTCAATAGAAATGCAAGTATACTTTAATTCTAAATAATGACAATCCTGATTTGGAGAACAGTTGAAACGCTAAATGGATCTGCAGCACACCAAGTCCTGCATAGGACCTAACAGAATGGGTACACAGGGTCATTCCTGAAACAATTTCTTTAGGTCCTTTTCCATTCACATTTATCTTTGTCAGAGGATCTGAGTGTCTGAGAAAGATGAAGATAGAGGCATTGTTTATTTGATAATGTTTTTCCTTGAGTCCTTGATTTGTGGTCCTTTAAAGATGGGGTTAGAGGTGGTAGGTGGAATACACTCAGTTCCTGGAGCATGAGCTCCAGTCCACTGGGCAGCGTTCTCTGAAATCACGTAGACACCGTAATTTATCATAAAGGAGTATTGACCAAACGAAGTAGGCTGCTTCATCTCCCTAATCCATTCAGTTAACTTCCTTGAAGGTATATCTTCTGAACCTGTGAGAATCCCTCACATTTGTATAACACTTGAAAATTTCCGAGGGCACTCACCTAGTCTGCACACCTAGTCTGCACAATCCCTTGTAAGATAGTTGTCCCACCTCTTGTACCAATGAGAAAAAATACATTTTAGAAAGAAAAAAACAATTTTCTCAAGGTCACATGGCTCTGAGTGGCAGAACCTATTCTTCTTAACTGAGGTTTTCTTGTTCATCCAAGTGCAGGGTTTGTTCCTTCATTAACACAGTCTTGATACACAGACTTAGGGAACCAGTCCACAAAGAAGCACTAGGTACTTGGACTGTGTGGAGGAGGGTTATATTTCAGAAGTTCACATAGACTTTCCTTCTTCCTTTCTTACTTTTTTTTTCCTTTCTCTTCTCTTTTCTCTTCTCTCCCTCCCTCCTTGTTTGTCCCTCATTGTTTAACACCAAACTCAGAGCTGCAGTGTTTGGGATAAAAACAAATGCATTAAGCTAAGTCCTCTTTTCCACCCACACCCTATTATTGCCTCATCCAACTTTTGGTTCAATTACAACCAACATATGGGAGACTTGGACACCACATTCTAAAGGCCAAAACCATTCTCTGCCACACAGGAGACTGTGGCATCGTTTGAAAAATTAAATACATTAAAATTATATTGTTGGCTCCTTAAAATAGCTCTCATTATTTATAAAACATTATCCCCTTTGGTTTCTCATATTTTTAGCTTTGTAAGTATCCAGTGGACCAAAAGACACTTACTTACTTATCCTGACTTTCCCATATCACATTTCAAAAGCTAAATTGTTAGTTACCCTATTGCAAGACTTTCCTCCCTGGACAAAGCATGGGAGAGAATTATGTTGAGGAGCTTCAGCTATGATAGGCATCTTTGTACAATGGTTGACAGCATACATTCCTCTTGGCTGATATAACTAGCTCTGTGGGTTATTGCAATGCCTGTTCCTTGACCCTGAATTAACAGTACTCCAGACATAATCTATTTCTTGAGCAGTGTTTTTGAATGGACTCAGTCTGGAGAAATGACCTCGAAAGATTATCTTGGGATGTCCAGTTTGTTTACAACGCATGGGTCCACCACTCAAAGGTGTTAAGTGAGCAGAGAAAGACAAACTCAGCAATTCCCACCTTCTTTCCCTTCCTTCCTGCACCAAGTCAATGTCAGGCAGGGTATACATAACAGTCTAATAATAATAGGACAAGTTTTGCTTGTTCTCCACATTGGTGAAATACAAAGAATTGAATTTCTATAAAACCCTACTGGACTGGATTGAGTTCCCACCAGGCATTCTCTAGGTCATGACTGAGAGGATGGATAAGTAAGGCATGGTGGAGTTCTAGGTTGCTCTAGAAGTAATGGATTAGACATAGACATAATATAATGGATGGGCCTTGAAGGAATAATACAGAGTGCAAAAAAGAAATAGGCATATAAAACAACAATCCATAATCCACGTCTGGCAAGAAGGTGTACAACAAAGAAGTACATCTTAAAACCCCTGAGGAAGGTGGTCTGTGGTGGGAGGAGTGATGAGGGGGGGAGATGGAGAGAAAACGTGCTCAATCAATGCACTGGTCACCCAATGGAGAGAGGGCCTGGCACAGACCCACGATGGTAAGCCAAGAACTGAAGAGTACGACTAACTTCAACTCAGCACCTGAGGTCCAACTAGGAAAAGAAGAGGACAAAAGAAAGAAAAAATTTTTTACATTATGGTCTTCCACGACAATTAAAAACATTGATGATTTCAATTTCTACTGCTATAGGCTAGTGCTGCAATGTTTTCTTTTTTTTCTTGCCACGCCGTGTGGTTTGTGGGATCTTAGTTCCCCGACGACCAGGGATCGAACCCGGGCCCTCGGCAGGGAGAGCTTGGAGTCCTAACCACTGGACCGCCAGGGAGGTCCCCTGTAATGTTTTCTTTAGAGTCCAGGGCGTATCCCTGGAATTTCCTTTTGTTTCCATCCAACAAAAACACTCCCATTTAAAAATAGGAGGGTGAGTGTTCAGTTCCAGTCACAGTGGAGTAGGATACTCAATCTCAAACTTTTTAAGTGACCAGTACTTTAAAGGGACAGAGTAGTAAGCCTGGAAGAGCCTATCCAAAGCAGACATCTCCTGATCCAGATTTAAAACCCAAGTAGATTTTGCACTCCTAATCAAATAGGTCCTCATCTGAACATAAAAATGCTCAATACTACCAATTTCTTAAATTATTTAACTCTCTCTCCTGCTCCACTAACGGTCCCCTCCCCAGAACTCTGAGTAAAACTGACAGACTAGAAAGGTGATCGCATCCATGCTGTGGTTTCCAGTAGCTCTGACGTAACCCACTTGAGCCACAGAGATGAGGGGAGAAAGAGCTCTGACCTGACTCAGGTTTGGTTCAGCCTCTGAGCAGCCGGGCACCAATGGCCCCACCATTCCACCTGGCTGAAGCTTAGGTTATCATCTATAAAGTGGTGGGGTTGGTTTGATCTGGATGGGGTTGGGAAGGGTTGGGAAGTTATTGACAAAGCTCTGATAGTCTATACATTTTCCATCGGTTCATAATCTTTCCCTGCTTAGGTGGGGAGACTACTATGATTTATGTCCCCCTTCACTGTTCAGTCCTTCTTACATCGATTGCATGGAATTCATTGGGCACATGTAACCAGATCCAGAGGCTTCCTTGAGAAAATGCCGGGTTCATTTTTATGCCAAAACATAAATGAAGATCCCATATAAGGTAAGTTTATTATTTAAAATAAAAAGTAAATAAATCAATGAGCAAATTGCCAATGAAAGCCCTTAATTACGCTTACAGTGGTCCCACACTTTCATGGTGTATCCTTGCTGAGAGAAAAGATGTCAGTACATATGTGTAGGGTGTCATGATAAGCACAGTCACCACATTAATGAGCTCAGGTTCAGTGGTATGCTGATAAACACCCAGGTTTCCTGGATAGGAGATGGACTAGCTGAAGATGGTTTTAAAATCCTACCTTACGGGCTTCCCTGGTGGCGCAGTGGTTGAGAGTCCGCCTGCCGATGCAGGGGACACGGGTTCGTGCCCCGGTCCGGGAAGATCCCGCAGGCCGCGGAGCGGCTGGGCCCGTGAGCCATGGCCGCTGAGCCTGCGCGTCCGGAGCTTGTCGCTCCGCAACGGGAGAGGCCACAACAGTGAGAGGCCTGCGTACCGCAAAAAAAAAAAAAAAAAATCCTACCTTACTTACTGCCTTTAAGATAAAATTCAAAAGCCTTTGCTGGCTTTCCATGATCAGGACCCCAAACCTCCATTCTTGCCTCATCTCCTGCTACCTCTTCACAAACCGAAGGAAAACAGGCCTGCCACTGCCAGGACTCCAAATGCCTAGGACTCACTCTGTGTCTTCAGGATGGACTCCCCAGCCCTCCCCTCTCTGCCCATCAAACTCCTATTGTTAAGGGTCATCTCAAAGCCATTCTGCCTCCTTCCTTTGTGCTTCCAAAATACATTATTTAATCCATCCTTCTGCTTTGTAGCATAGTCCTGGGTTTTGTGCTTGTCTTCCTCCTGAAAGATGAAGTCTCCAAAACTAGGGATTGGGGGGATTCATACCATAGTCCCTCCAGTGCTTTTGCACAGAGTAGGAAAGCAGCAAATATTTGTTCATTCACTCAACAAATATTTATTGAATGCATACTGTGGGCCGGACACTGTTCTAGATGCTGAGACTATAGCAGAAAAAGTTTCTATTCTCATGGAGTCTACAGCCTAACCAGGCAGGGGACAGACAATAAATAAATGCTTATGTGTTGGATCAACATGTATGCGTACTCATACATACTTTTTTCTGACTGTCGGATGGTGAGTGATAAATGTAAATGAAGAAAATAAAGCAGGGTGAGTGAAAAAACAAGTCACATGGAGTAGCAGTGAGGGGCTGAAATGCTCTTTTGATAGAGTCATCAGGGAAGGCCTTGCTGAGAAGGTGACCTTTGAAAATAGGCTTGAATGACGTGGAGGAGTGAGCCTTGTAGATAGATAATCTGGGAGAAGAACAGTCCAGAGGGAACAGTAAGTGTAAAGGCCCTGAGGTAGAGACCTGCTTGGTGATTCTTGAATAAATGTACAAAATTTTGTTATTAACACATTCTGTCAGCAGTCTGGTCATATAAAAGTGCCTCTTTTCTCTTTGTTGAAAGTGGGACAGAAATTCCTGCCTACCTTGTAAATGTTATATTAAAGCCATGAATCTAAAGCTATGTAATTCAGTTTATACTTGGAAAATCTTAGACCAGTTTCTTGTGTATCTTTACCTCTCAGTGTACAACTTCCTTTAGCATTACAATAAAAAAAACTGAGGTTTTTAAAAATTTATTTAATTTATTTATTTTTGGCTGCGTTGGGTCTTCGTTGCTGTGTGCAGCCTTTCTCTAGTTGCCGCGAGCGGGGGCTACTCTTTGTTGCGGTGCGAGGGCTTCTCGTTGCGGGGGCCTCTCTTGTTGTAGAGCACAGGCTCTAGGTGCATGGGCTTCAGTAGTTGCAGCACGTGGGCTCAGTAGTTGTGGCTCACGGACTCTAGAGCGCAGGCTCAGTAGTTGTGGTGCATGGGCTTAGTTGCTCTGTGGCATGAGGGATCTTCCCGGACCAGGGCTCGAACCTGTGTCCCCTGCATTGGCAGGTGGATTCTTAGCTGCTGCACCACCAGGGGAGCCCCCAAAAAAGTGAGTTATTTTTGAATCTCCAGAAAGAAACGAAAAAATCTGATTCCCTGTTGTTCCTTTCATGCCCTTGTCCGGGAAAGCCTGCGTACCAAATAGCATTCCATCCTTCTTTGAAAAGAGCTGAGAGACAAACAGAAATGATAGACTGGAAATCCAGATGAGCAGTGACAGGCTGTTCATTTTCCTTCACAGTCTGTGTGGCTTGGGCCCAAGAATTCCTTCCACAGCTCTGTGCTCTAATGTATGTGGCTGTTAATTTTGAAAGGAAATAGAGTGTCACTTCTTTGAAAACAAGATAGGAACAAAAATATTTTCATTTTAGGCTATTTTTCACACACTAAAAGTAGCAAGTTGAGTAAGAAATTTCACATCTATTGATTTTCCATCATGAGTCAATCCTCAGTATGCTGAGTTCGAGGAACCAAAAATATGCTGGTCAACTCAGATGTGTGTTGCACTTTTGTTGTGTGCGGGGCATTGTGGTTGGTACAAAGAAGTATTAGACGTGGCCTCTCATCTCAAGGGTTGTGATCCCATTGGCAAGGATATGATCACAAGAATATTAAAAAGTGATAGTGGGCACCACGCAATCAAGAATCAAATGAGGAACTTTTCTGGTGGCGCAGTGGTTAAGGATCCGCCGGCCAATGCAGGGGACACGGGTTCGATCTGTGGTCCGGGAAGATCCCACATGCCGCAGAGCAACTAAGCCCGTGCGCCACAGCTACTGAGCCTGCACTGTAGAGCCCACGAGACACAACTACTGAGCCCACGTGCCAGAACTACTGAAGCCCGCGCACTTAGAGCCCGTGCTCCACAACAAGAGAAGCCACCACAGTGAGAAGCGTGCACACCTCAACGAAGAGTAGCCCCTGTTGCACGCAACTAGCGAAAGCCCACACGCAGCAATGAAGACCCAACGCAGGCAAAAATAAAGAAATAAAATTAATAAATTAAAAAAAAATGAATCAAATGAATGAGGACTTCTGCTTCCAGCTAAGAGGGGACCAGAGTTCCCCTTCCATTTGGAACAACAGCAGCAAAAAATCAAAGACGCTGGTTTTTAAGACACTGGCTATCAGACAACAAAGGACTGTGATCGCTGAGAGATGGGAAACCTACCCTATGATTGTTGCAGTGTCCTGCTTTGAAAGAGTTTCTAGAGCACAGTGCAAGGAGGAGGTATTACTTTCCTAGCACTGCCTTAGCGAAGTATCACAAACAGGTGGCTTCGCTGACAGAAATGTATGGGTCACAGTTCTAAAGGCTAGAAGTCTGAAGTCGTGTGGGCAGGGTTGGTTCCTCCTGAGGGTCATGAGGGGCATTCAAGATGGCTCCCTCACATGGCGGGAGGCTCAGCTAGGGCTGGCTGCTGGGGTGCCTTCAGATGGTCTGGGCTTCTCACGGCATGGCAGCTGGGTTCTGAGACGGAGCATCTCAAGGACAAACAAATCAAGAAACCCAGGTGGAAACAGCAAGGCTTCTTGATCTAGCTTCAGAAGTCCTGCAGTTTCTGTAGCAGCATACTTCTGTTCGAAGCAGGTCAGAGGCCCAGGCCAGATTCAAAGGGAGGGAAAACAGACCCCACCTCTTCCTGGGAGGAGTGCTAAGGAACGCTTCATCATCTTTGATTACTATACCCTCCGTTCCCTGACACTCTCCAATGTACATTTATATTTACTCATACATAGGGTTACAGGGTGAATAGGGACAGGAACCACACACATCTTATGTCATGCCTCATTCTCTTGGCTTCTCAAATTTTTAAATAAAGCACTTTTGAATGAGTTGTTCAATGTTTAGTAGATAAAATACTCGCAAGGTGGGCATAGTGCAAATATCCCCATTTTGCAGCTTACAGACCAAAACAGCAAGTTGACTCCTTATATGTATTTTAGAGGAGAAATTTAGCTCACTCTTGGCAATACCATTTTAGAAGTTTATATCATTGGAGCCTCTGGAATTTACACGAACGATCCCAAATGAAAGGCAATTAGTTTTATGCTTGTAGAAGTCACATTTAGAAGGCTTTTTCTAGAATTTCAACCACTGAGAGAACAGAATATCCTGTTGGTGGTTAGACTGGCAGACATGTTAACAGTTTAAGCGTTGGAGTCGATCCAAACTACCCCATTTAGAGCTCAAAAGCAAGGCTTCCATACCATTCTGAGAAATAATCTTAATGGGAAGAAAATCAGTCCATGATTTAAAAAGTAAATTGTATCCCAAATTTTAAAGAGCAAAGAACTCTATGTACAGGGAGGCATCCCTATCCTTCAACTCTTAGCGAGATCCCACTTTTAGATAAGGTGGTCCATCACCAGGAAATATGGCCCCATTAACCTCCTGAGGGCTGAACGTGGTACTTGAGCAAGGAGCCTTTTGCTTCAATGCAGTTGGCTCGATCTGCCCAGCATGGTGATGTACTGTACCAGGGATGCAGAGGCTGAATTCATTTGAAAATCACAGCCCTTTAGAGAGAATTAGGCCATGATGCACTAGGGCCAGGCACTTAAGATGTTTCCTCTTTTCATTAAATTTTTTTCTTCTTAAATATTGGATGCTTAGAAATTTTTATTTGAACGTATCAGACAAAAATGCAACGGCTGATGTGGCAGGACTTTTTCATTGCATTATATGACGTCTTGGTACTATTTAAAAATTTATCCTATGAATCCAGAGTGGTCTAGTGGACAGGGAGTCATCACCTCAATTTTGACATCATCTTCTCAGCCTTGGGCAAGTCACTCATCTCCTGTCTGTGTTTCAGTATCTATAAAACAAGCATCATAATTTACTGAGCCTCACCAGAATACCATGGAGTATAACTAATTAGTGTTTACAGTCTGGTTTGATGAAAGGCATTAAATGCTATTGTTGTATTTTTATGTAAATGATTGTTAACTTTGACATCAGAAACAATTGGCTTGTGACAGCAAAGGTTTCTGGTGAAATCAGATCTTACAAGAGGCACACAGAACACTTCTTGCCAGTAGAGTTCCTTCTTCAAAATAATTAAATATACTGTGATCAATGTAAAGTCAAAGAGGCATCCCTGGGGCTTCCCTGGTGGCGCACTGGTTGAGAGTCCGCCTGCCAATGCAGGGGACACGGGTTTGTGCCCCGGTCCGGGAAGATCCCACATGCCGCGGAGCGGCTGGGCCCATGAGCCATGGCCACTGAGCCTGCACGTCCGGAGCCTGTGCTCCGCAACAGGAGAGGCCACAACAGTGAGAGGCCCGCGTACTGCAAAAAAAACACAAAAAACAAATGTGTACATTTTTAGTCTATTTACGAGGGTGTGTGGTGAATATGGTTGACAATTCAATTGAGCAATTGAGAAACTTTAAGGATTTGAAGTTTTCGGAGAGTATTTGTAAGTAACATGACTGTCCAATATGGGAAATTACCAAATGAGGAAAATATGGCACTGCACAGACTTAAAAGCCACCTGTGGAAAGGAAAAGAGGCATAAACGCATCAGCTGGCATGTGATAAATGACTGAAATTTGGGGGAAGCATCACAGAAGGAAGGACCTAGGCAAAAAAGAAAGCATATTTATAGTTTGAAAGAAATAGAAAAGAGAAAGAATTATATATGCTTAACACTCTAGCATTTGTTTATTCACTCATGCAACAAATTTTTTTGGTACACATCATATGATGGGTCATCCTTGCCCTCGTAGCTCAGCCTAAAGGAAAGATGGATGTGAGAACAAGCAACTATATCTTGCATGCTATAACAGAGGTGTAAAGCTCATTAGGAAAGTGGCTAGGGCTTCCCTGGTGGTGCAGTGGTTGAGAGTCCGCCTGCCGATGCAGGGCACGCGGGTTCATGCCCCGGTCTGGGAGGATCCCACGTGCTGCGGGGCGGCTGGGCCCATGAGCCATGGCCGCTGAGCCTGTGCATCCGGAGCCTGTGCTCCACAATGGGAGAGGCCACAACGGTGAGAGGCCCACGTACCGCAAAAAAAAAAAGAAAGTGATCTGTCCAGATGGGGACAGGAAGCATTCCCACTTAATATTATATTTGATCTGCATCTTGATAGATGAAGTTAGATGATTACTGGACTCAAGAAATAGGCCTCTCAAGGAAAATGAATAGCACAAGCAAAGCACTGTATATTTGAGCTATTGCCACATGAACATTACGGACAAGCCTTCCCAAAGCTTAGTGGCTTAAAACAGAACCATCTCATAAGTCTACATGTCAGTGAGGCCATTCTGCTGATCTGAGTGTGGCTTGGCTGATTTTGGCTGGGCTGGCTCACTGGTCTAAGGTCAACTGGCAGGTTGACTGAGGGCTGGATGGCAGAAGCAGCCTTGGCTGGGATGACTCAGCATCACGCCACTTGGGCTGTCATCATCCACCAGGCTAGTCCGGGCTTGTTCTAATGGCAGAGACAGAGCCAAGAGGCAGCAGAAGTGCACAGGCAGCTCTATAGGCCTGGGCTCAGAGCTGGCACACAGTGATTTCAGATATATCCCACTGGCCAAAGCAAGTCACAAGGCCAGCCCAGATTCAAAAGTGGGGAAATAGCCCCCATCTCTTGATGAGAAGAACTACAAAGTCACGTTGTGAGCAGAAAGTGTTAAAAAGTGTTGTAATCAATCTACCACAGTTACTAAGATGTAAAAGGATGTGGTATACTCAGGAGAAAGCCAGGGTTTAGGTATGGCTTGAGCATGAAGTTCAAGTAGAGAATGAGATGAACCAAAGCTGAAGTTGTAAGCTGGAGCTAGATCCTAAAAGGACTTCATTCAGAAGTAAACCACATTTAGAAGTTTGGATTTTTTTATTTTTAAGGCAACTAGAAAGTTATCGTGCAATTGACATGATTACACCTGTATTTTAGAAGAAATATAATACACAATTTTCTAGAGGAAAGAAAGACAGGAGTTGGAAAGACCAGTTAAGAAGCTACTGTGGGGGATTTCCCTGGTGGCGCAGTGGTTAAGAGTCCGCCTTCCAATGCAGGGGACACAGGTTTGATCCATGGCCCGGGAAGATCCCACACGCTGCAGAGCAACAAAACCCGTGCACCACAACTACTGAGCCTGTAAACCACAACTACTGAGCCCACATGCTACAACTACTAAAGCCCACGCACCTAGAGCCTGTGCTCCGCAACAAGAGAAGCCACCGCAATGAGAAGCCCATGCACCGCAATGAAGAGTAGCCCCCGCTCACTGCAGCTAGAGAAAGCCCATGCACCGCAATGAAGACCCAACACAACCAAAAATAAATAAATAAATTTTTTAGAAAGAAGAAGAAGCTACTGTGGGATCACCCTGTGACATCTGCAAGCCTCACAATTCAGAGGCAGGCAGAGTTTCCAGTTACAGGTGAATGGAGCACAAATCCCACGCTCCTCACGTTCCCACGGGAGGGAAGAACTTCCCTCCACCCTATGACTGGTGCTTCCCAGTGGCAGAGAAACGTCCTTGAGTCTCCTCACAGACTGTATATTGGTTGCAAAGGGAAAAATAGTACTCATATGGTGGAGAAATCAGACAACCCCTTGATGGAGTGGGGTGATCACAATCAACACCACCAGGGAGGGGTAGACGAACTGGGTGCCTCCAGGAGGGACACCCTGAGCCAGTTACCATGTCACGTAGGTAATACTGAATTCCCTCCTGACCACGACGAAATGGCAGTGAGCACGAAATGAAGACATCTTGTCTTAGTTTCTAAAGGTGGGTGAAATCTATTCTGCAAAACTGTCAATGTTACACCAGACAAAGGAAGGCTATGAAAGGTGTTCAGGTTAAGGAAGACAACAGAGACCCAATAACTAGATGGAAAACGTGGCACTAGACTGCACCCCACCCTGGAGGAAAGAATCAAGGACATTATTGTTGGGTTAACTGTGGACATTGAAATACAGACAGTACCTTAAATAGAAGTACCTAATCCATGCTAACTTGACCAAAGTTGATCAGTACTCTGGTTCTGTAAGAGAATATTCTCATTCCTAGCAAATATGCACTGGAGTATTCTAGGGTAAAGGGCCACAATGTAGGCATTGTGTTTCAGAAAAAGAATTTTAAACATCTTAATAGCAAGTGAATCTCAGTGAAATGTGCTGTCCTCATTGTTATAACTTTTCTGTAAATTTGGAATTATTTTCAAATAAAAAGTTTAAACAACAACACAAAAGAAGCTACTGTGGTAATTTGGGTGAGAATTGACTAGGGTTTAATACAAGGGAAGGAGGAATGAAGAAGAAAATGGGGGGACAAATTTGGAAAAATGTTGGGGACAGAACTGACAGATTAAGTGTGTGGTAGGAACTACTTGTTATCTCTCCTCTTTTCCCACAATAATAAACCTCCTAATTTTCGTGAGCCCATGTCAACTCAGAATAAAGACCACATTTCCCAGCTTCCCTTGCAGCTAAAGGAGACCATGTGAATATATTCTAGTCAGTGAGATGTAAACAGGTGTGTCATGGCAATCCCCTGGCAGTCCAGTGGTTAGGACTCCAAACTTTCACTGTTGAGGGCCAGGGTTCAATCCCTGGTCAGGCAACTAAGATCCTGCAAGCCGTTTGACATGGCCAAAAAAAATTAAAAGCAAACAAACAAACAAAAAAACACGTGTGTCATATAGCAGTTTCCTGGAACCTTTACTAAAAGACACTTGAGGCTTGCCCTTTACCTACTTTTTTTTCCTTCCCTTATGTTATTGTCTGGAATGCAAATATCCATTTTAGATAAGGGATGAGGGCTGCACCTGGGAATGGCAGAATAGTGAGCTAGAAGGAACCTAAGTATCTAAAGAGTTAATTGAATGAAGCCACCAAACTATCCCTGGGCTGCCTGCCCACTTTCTGACTTTTAAATGAAAAACAAATAAGCCACTATCACATTTAGGCTTCTATATATTATTTAGAGTCTCTGTTATTCACAGCTGAGCCTAATATGAACTGATACAGATGTGGAAAGGAGAATTTAAGGTTTGAATTGTGAGGTTATTAGGCCAGGAGGAGGGAAGTTCATGAGCTCTATCATGTAGCTGATAAGTTTATAATGCCTAAGGAAGAAATGATAAAGGTCTTTATCTCTGGGAAGAGGAATTGTGTGATGAGAACCTGAAAAGATTTATCTGATGCTAAAAACATTTTGGTATCTTTGATATGTATTTTGTAGCATTTGCTTGTTTTACCTAAGCATAAATAAATATCAAGTGTCACAAACACTTCCAAAAAATAAAAGAGAATGCTTCCCAGCTCATTCTATGAAGCCAGTATTACTCTGATACCAAACCTAGATAAAGACATCAGAAGAAAAGTACATCCATATTCCTAATAAATATAAATGCAAAACTCCACAACAAAATGGTAGCAAAACGAATCCAGAAACATATAGAACCACAATAAAGTGGGATTTAACCCAAGAACACAAGCTTGGTGTAACATATGAAAGTCATTTGTGTGATACACCATATTAATGGAATAAATGACAAAAGTCACATGATCATCTCAACCAACACAGACAAATCATTTGACAAAATTCAACACCATTTCATGATAAAAACACTAAACAACTTCTTCAACTTGATACATAAAATTTTTATGGCTACATCCATAAAAGGCCACAGTTTAACAATATACTTATTGGTGAAAGACCGGATGTTTTCTGCCTAAAATCAGTAACAAAACAAGAATGTCTGCCCTCACCACTTCTATTTAACATTATACTGGAGGTTCTAGCAAGGGCAGTTAGACAAGAAAATAAATTTAAAACATCTGGACTGGAAAGGAAGAAGTAAAATGCTCTCTATTCTCAGATGACATGATCGTCTATATAGAAAATATTAAGGAACTCACCAAGAACTATCAAAATAAATGAGTTCTGCAAGGTTGCAAGATACAAGATCAATATACAGAAATCAATTGTATGCACTAACGATGAACAATCTGAAAATGAAAGTAGGAAAAAGAATCCATTTACAATAGCCTCAAAAAGAATAAACTATCTAGAAATAAATTTAACATATGAAGCATAAGACTTGTACACAAACAAGTCTGCACAACAAAATTGGAAATTTTCTTTCCAGTGGAAAGATCCCATGTTCATGGATTAGAAGACTTAATTTTGTTAAAATTGCAATTTCCCCCCAACTGATCTGCAGATTCAATGCAATCTCTGTCAAAATCACAGCTGGTTGTGTTGCAGAAATTGACAAGCTCATCCTGAAATTCACGTGAAAATGCAAAGGATCCAGAATAGGGAAAAAAGAGTAAAGTTGGAATATTCACACTTCTTGATTTTAAAAGTTAGTACAAGGCTCCAGTAATCAAGATAGTTTGTTACTGGCATAAGGATAAGATATAGATCAATGAAATAAAATTAGGAGTCCACAAATAAGCCTTACATTTATGGTCAATTGAATTTCATCGATTGCCAAGACAATTCAAGGGGAAGGGATTGTCTTTTCAACAAATGTTGCTGGGACAACTGGATATCCACATGCAAAAGAATGTTAGGAGAAAATTAAACAAAAGGTATTTTTCCTCATACCATACACAAAATTATATACATGCCATATGCAGGATACCATATATACAAGTTAACTCTTACACCTAAATGTAAGAAATAAAACAGTAAAAGTTGTAGAAGAAAACACAGAACTAAATTTTTGTGACCTTGGATTTGGCTATGGTTTCTTGTTATGACGCCAAAAGCATAAGAAACAAAGGAAAAAATAGGTAAATTGGATTGGATCAAAATTAAACATGTTTTTGCTTCAAACGAGACTGTCAAGAAAGTGAAAAGACCAAACACACGAAATAGGAGAAAATATTTATAAATCATAATCTGATAAAGTGACTTGTACCCAGAATATATAAAGAACACTTACAATTCAACAGTTAACAGATTAAGAAAACAATAAAAAGATAAATAAACCAATCAAAAACTGGACAAAGGATTTGAATAGACATTTCTTCAAAGAAGATACACAAATGGCCAATAAGCATGTGAAATATGTTCAACATTAGTTATTAAGGAAATGCAATTCAAAGCTATAATGAGACACCACTTCACACCTAATAGAATAGCTATAATCAAAAACACAGGCGATCACAAGTGTTGGTGAGGATGTGGAGATTTTGGAAGTCTCAGATACTGCTGGTGGGAACATAAAACGATGCAGCTGCTTTGGAAAACAGTTTGGCATTTTCTCAAAAAGACATGACATTACCATATGACCTCACAACTTTATATGCCCGAGAGAATTGAAAACACATGTCCACACGAAAACCTGTACACAGATGTTCATACCAGCATTATTCATAACAGAAAACAGTGGACACAATCCAGATGTCTGTCCATCAGCTAATGAATGGATGAACAAAATGCAGATTATCCATACAATGGAATATTATTCCACCATGAAAACAGATGAAATTCTGATACATGCTGTGACATGGAGGAAACTTGTAAACATTTTGTTAAGTGAAAGAAGCCACACACAAAAGGCCATATGTTGTTTAATTCCACTTATGTGAAAAGTCCAGAATAGGCAACAAATTCATAGAGACAGAAAGCAAGTTATTGATTGCCAGGAGCTGGAAGGATCAGAGAATGGGGAGTGACTATTAATGGGTACAGTGTCTTGTAATCAGCCATTTCTCCAAGGAGTCCTGGTTTCTTGCACTTGCGAATAGTATTTAGAGGCCAAGATCTCAGTGCTAGGTATGCTAATTACTACTGGAATGGTGTTGCTCCCAGACAGTCTCAATAGAAAGAGGGAACTCATGTATGTACACACACACATAATTTGTACCTATATTTATTTCTGTATCTACCTGTGTTGAAAAACTTGAGATTATACAGGTACCTTCATTCCCAATCCCTCATCTCGGAACTTCCCTGGTGGTGCAGTGGTTAAGAATCCGCCTGCCAGTGCAGGGGACACAGGTTCGAGCCCTGGCTCTGGAAGATCCCACATGCCATGGAGCAACTAAGCCCATGTGCCACAGCTACTGAGCCTGCACTCTAGAGCCCACGAGCCACAACTACTGAAGCCTGCGTGCCACAACTACTGAAGCCCGCACGCCTAGAGTCCGTGCTCCACAACAAGAGAAGCCACCACAATGAGAAGCCCATGCACAGCAATGAAAAGCAGCCCCTGCTCACCGCAACTAGAGAAAAGCCCGCATGCAGCAACGAAGACCCAATGCAGCCAAAAAAATTAATTTTTTAAAAAGTGTGTAGCCAATCCCTCATCTCAGGGTAGTTTTCTCCCTTCCCATATTTGTTACCTCCCTTCTCTGATGGTGAGAATCAACTCCCATTATCCTTAATGCATTTACTTATGTGATCAGCCCCTTATGTGCAATCAATATCCAATCACCACTACTGCCCAACCCTGCATAGATACGCTCCTCTCAGTTTTCAGCACTTCAAGGCAGTCTACCCTTCCCACACGGATATCCTTGTCACCTTGCTCAGGTTCTGACAACCTACACCAGGTCACTCCTTTGCAGAGCTGCCCTCCTGCCCCAACTCCAGGCTCTAGCTTCCATCTCAGGTTTCCTCTCTTTGGATGTGTCCTCCTCAACCCTGCTTGGGCTCCAACAACGTGCGCCAATCTGCCTCTCCCTCTAGATGACCACCTCTACTTCCTGAGAGTGAGGGTGCGAGAGATGGAGATCGAGGCTTGAAGAGAGAAGAATGTTTAAAACAACCATTATGTAGAATAAGAACAGTAGTAAAAACAATAGCAAAGGCTACCTGTTATCTATTAAACCATTCCTATGTGCTGGGCACTTCGATTTAATTTAGTCTTCACAACAGCCTTGTGAGTTGGATATTAATTATTATCTCCAATTTACAGAAGAAGAACCTGATGCTTAAAAAGGTAAAGCAACTTGGTCAAGGTCAGTCAACTCTCAGAGATAAAATGGAATCCAAACGTAGCTCTACCTGAATTCAAAGCATGAGCTGTTTAATCGCTAAACTCTCTTGCTAGAAATCCCTTACCAGGTACAATAGTTAGGATTAGGTTACACTGCATCTTTAATATTAAAGGTGTCTCTTCTTAAACATAAACCTTGGGGAATTCCCTGGCAGTGCAGTGGTTAGGATTCCATGTTTGCACTGCAGGGGGCATGGGTTTGATCCCTGGTCGGGGAACTAAGATCCCGCAAGCCCCATGCCACAGCCAAAAAAACCTCCAAAAAACAAAAAACATAAACCTTGGAACTAAGAGGGTCTAATTAAAAGTAGACGGAAGCCCAAGGTGTCCAGTGGTGTTGAGCTCGAGGTAGGTGACGTTGCCACAGTGCTGGACACCCAGGCTTCTTGTGTGTGATTGCTCCCCTGTGCATGGCTTGATTGTCCCAGTCGCCCCACGGAAATTGAGCCAACACATCTGCATTATGCCAAAAAGAAGGAGGAAGGAAGACAGCACCCGCAAGCTGCAAAGACCACTTCCTCTCACACCCCATTGGCTAGAACATAGTAACATGGCAACTCAGACCTGCAAGGGACACTTGGAAAAGCAGTCTTTATTCTAGATGGCCGTGTTCATCTAAAAAGTAAGGATTCTGTTTCTACTGAAGAATGGAGAAAGGTTATTGGCAGTACACTAGCAGCTCCTGCCACATCAGGGAATGAGGAATCCTAAAGAAACTGAGGGCTGAGCTGAAGCCGGAAATGAGAAATGTACAGATGCTCAGAGCCTATCACAGGAATAGGGAAGCAGGGAGGGGCAAGACCCTGTGCCAGGCCTGACATCATCATGAAGAGCCTCAAATTTAGACTTTATGACTATAGTCATACACAGGGTCTGTATTAATCAGGGTTCTCCAGAGAAATAGAGCCAATTTGATGGAGAAAGAGAGAAAGAGAGAGGGAGAAGGAGATTCTAAGAAATTGGCTCATGTGACTGTGAGGGGCTGGTGGGTAGGCTGGAAATTTCAACAGGAGTTGACATTGCAGTCTTGAGTCCAAAGGCAGTCTGGAGGCAGAATTCCTCCGTCTAGTCTTTACATTTAAGGAACTAATTGAATAAGACCCATCCATATTATGGAGGATAATCTGCTTTACTGAAAGTTCACTGATTTAAACGTTAATCACATCTAAAAAATAACTTCCCAGCATCTTGACTAGTGTTTGACCAAACAGCTGAGTACCACAGCCCAGCCAAGTGGACACGACAATGAGCCATCCCAGTGAGGTTACACTGGCAGGATTGAAATACTCAACAGTGTTTGTGCTGCAGTCTTCCAGATCTCGCTACCTAGAGAACCTAGAG
This sequence comes from Monodon monoceros, assembly GCF_005190385.1. NCBI lineage: Eukaryota > Metazoa > Chordata > Mammalia > Artiodactyla > Monodontidae > Monodon > Monodon monoceros. The sequence goes on from NW_021703765.1 coordinate 45,510,193, forward strand.
TACACTGCGATTTTTAAAAAATTTTATTTACTTATTCATTTATTTATTTTGGCTGTGTTGGGTCTTCGTTGCTGCCCGCAGGCTTTCTCTAGTTGCGGTGAGCGGGGGCTATTCTTCATTGCTGTGCGTGGGCTTCTCATTGCAGTGGCTTCCCTTGTTGTAGAGCACGGGCTCTAGGCGCACAGACTTCAGTAGTTGTGGCACGTGGGTTTGCTAGTTGTGGCTCACAGGCTCTAGAGCACGGGCTCAGTAGTTGTGGCGCACGGGCTTAGTTGCTCCGCGGCATGTGGGATCTTCCCAGACCAGGGATCGAACCTGTGTCCCCTGCATTGGCAGGCGGATTCTTAACCACTGTGCCACCAGGGAAGTCCCACACTGTGATTTTTGTTTCAATTTATCTAGTATATGGATAGCACGATCATAATGCACGATGTGTGTATATATTTGGGGGCGGGTGCCAGTGTTTTTTTCTCTTCCAGTTTTATTGAGATATAATTGATATACAGCACTGTGTAAGTGACTTACATACATCATGAAATGATCCCCACAGTAAGTTCAGTGAACATCCACCATCTCATATAGATACAAAATAAAAAGAAAAAAATGTTTTCCTTGTGATGAGAACTCAGGATTTACTCTCTTAACGATATGTAACTTACAACGTACAGCAGTGTTCATTATATTAATCATGCTGTACATTACATCCCTAGTACTTGTTTATTGTGTAATTGGAAGGCTGTAAATTTTGACCACCTTCATCCGATTCCTGCATCCCCTTTTCTGTGAGTTCGTTTGTTTTGAAGTATAACTGACCTACAACGCTGTTAGTTCCTAGTGCACAGCATAGTAATTCAATATTTCTCTACATTACAAAATGATCACCACATAATACACTATGTTTTTAACATTAAAAATCTAATTTGTGAAAAAAAAAATCTAATTTGTGGGACTTCCCTGGTAGCACAGTTGTTAAGAATCCACCTGCCAATGCAGGTGACACAAGTTCGAGCCCTGGTCCGGGAAGATCCCACATGCCATGGAGCAACTAAGCCCGTGCGCCACAACTACTGAGCCTGCGTTCTAGAGCCCGCGAGCCACAACTACTGAGCCTACGTGCTGCAACTACGGAAGCCCGCACGCCTAGAGCCCGTACTCCGCAACAAGAGAAGCCACTGTAATGAGAAGCACGAGCACCGCAGCGAAGAGTAGCCCCTGCTCACCTCAACTAGAGAAAGCTCCCCACGCAGCAACGAAGACCCAACGCAGCCATAAATAAGTAAATACATTTTTAAAAAAATCTAATTTGTTAAATACAAACTTTAGGATTTTTAAGGGAAGTTAGAAGTCTTCACCTGACTACTAAGCATCAGTTAAGAAACAAGACTCAGGGGCTTCCCTGGTGGCGCAGTGGTTGAGAGTCCGCCTGCCGATGCAGGGGACACGGGTTCGTGCCCCGGTCCGCGAGGATCCCACATGCCGCGGAGCGGCTGGGCCCATGAGCCATGGCCGCTGAGCCTGCGCGTCCGGAGCCTGTGCTCCGCAGCGGGAGAGGCCACAGCAGTGAGAGGCCCGCGTACGACAAGAGTCAGCATATGGATGCTAAAATTATACCTTTACTGCCGAATACACGTCTGTCGGGGAATGCAGCGTGCAGCCACAGGTGAATAAGCTTCCTGATGTCTTTTAGGCAAATTTACCTGCGCTGTCACTGGCAGCACTTGACCTAGGCCTTCCCCAGTTGGAGTGGGTGGAAGCAACCCCTTTAAGGTGGTGGTTTGAAGGAGCACAGGGAAATGCCTGGAGGACAGAAAAGGAGGAACTGCTTCCAAACCCTCCTAGTTGATAAATGGCCACTTGTTATGTTAATGGGGTTTCTGGACCAGGGAGGGAGTATTTTCCCAAAATGTAAACATTTAAATAGTCCACAATCTTTGGACTTTTCTGTCTCCTATTCCTATTCCTCTCTGTCCGCTTTCCTCTCCTCCTCCCCTCCCGCCTCGTCCTCCCTTTACCCCTCCCTTTCCTCCCTCTCTCTCCCCCTCCCCCTCTCCGTTAATAAATATATGAGAAGCTTCAAAACACAGAAATGCCTAGGACTTCCTGGCCTAGCTGAATGCCCTCGGCAGCCAGGAAGCAAGAGTGAGCCATGGAAGTGTGGCATCTTCCCAGGGGTAAGTGCTAACCAGGACCAGGTGGTGAGACATCAGAGGAGAGAGGGAATAAAATGACTGACTTTGAAGCCCAGGGAGGGATGAGAGACTGGAAGGGTCCCAGGACCTGCCTTCTCTTTGAGATCAAAGAAGAAAGTTGTAGGTGTGAGCACTGCAGAGAGTGAAGGGGAGGGGAGAAACCAACTTTACTGAGCACCAACTAAGTGTCTTGCTTGGTGCTTTCAGTCCCAGGATTGTAACCCACATCACCATGCTGCAAAATCGGACTTTTCTCTTTTGCACATAAAGAATGTGAGGCTCAGAAATATAAAGTCATTCGCCTGAGGCTACACAGCTAGCAAGTGGTAGATCCCATATTTAAACCCTCTTCTCTCTGGTTCCCAAACCCGTGTTTTATTTTTTTTGTTTGTTTTTGGGGTTTTTTTGCGGTACGCGGGCCTCTTATTGTCGCGGCCTCTCCCGTCGCGGAGCACAGGCTCCGGACGCGCAGGCCCAGCGGCCACGGCTCACGGGCCCAGCCGCTCCGCGGCACGAACCCGCGCCCCCTGCATCGGCAGGCAGACTCCCAACCACTGCGCCGCGAGGGAAGCCCTGTTTTATTGTTTTATTTGCCCATTATATCAGCTGCCTCCAGGGACATGAGAAAACTAGAAAATAGGAAGCTGCAGAGAAAAGAGGATTATAATGTTTAAGCTTTCAGAGCTGGAGCAGTTTCCAGTGAAGACAAACTCAAGGGTGTGGCCTTGGGGTGGTTTGCTGAAGTGGAGTGGAGGTCAAGGTCAAGCTCTTTGGAGTAGAGAAGGTCACCATGATGGCTCATGTTGAATGGACTGTGGTGAATCAGCCTAGGAGGCTTGTCCAAGTAGAGACAGAGTAACATGTCAGGTAGAAACCCCAAACGTATGTTGAGGAGGGAATTAGAGTTTGGTAAGCACGGAATGATGGGCACAAACCCCTTACAGCTTGGTGATATGGTAGCCGTGGAAATATTGTAAATGAACACTCCCGAGGTAACCATGGAATTCGGAGATTTTATCCTTTTCGTGTTTTTCTCTGAAAAGGACATGTTTCAGTCTCACAGGACCACAGGCATCTTCATTTACTTCATTGCAGGAGAACTAAACGTGTTCTGCAATGAAGAACTAAACAGTTTTGAAGAATTATTTAAATCATTTTTCCAGCCAAGGTAGCGGGTGCGAGGGGGGGGGGGACCCTGTTTCTAAGTTTTTGTAATATAAGAGATTTTTTTAAAGGATGGGTTTTAAGAATGAAGATAATTCCACTCTTAATAGATAGAAACTGAGAGCTCAACCCTTTGTTACTGGAGTAACAAAGTAACCAGTAGTCATGGTTACTGTGTAAGTGTGTGATTTTTAGGCTCTAATGTTAAAAATAATTCATTGTCCCAGGATATTTATTTAATTGCTTTCGATAGATAGGATGTAAGGGTAACTAGAGAATTAGTACAGCTGATTTCTGGGTATGGAGATTATGGGGTTTCTTTCTTCTACCCTCTCCTTCTGTGTTCCTTTTGAACAGTTTGCTACTTATTACAATTTCTGTAGACAGGAGACCATGGTGAAGGCAAGGGGGTAATTCTAGCATGCTGGATGGAGTTTAGGGTGCATCTGGGCTCTGCAGTCAGGTGAACCTGGAGTTCAGTCTCAGTTCAGGGCCTCTCCTTTACCAGCTGGAAGGCCTTGGGCAATATGCTTTAGTTTTCATCTTCAAGTACATTTGCTGAAAGAAGATAAAATAAGCCTTTAAAGACATGTAGAGGAGGTTGCAAGATAATTTAGTTTTTCAAAATATTTTGATATACTTTAATCAGAACCATTGATCTTTATATTCCCCTTAGTGTGGATATCAACAGTTAGCTTTCCCGGTCTGTCAAATAAACAAGCAATGACTTGGAGTTTACCATCAGGACTGTTGGACGTGGAAAAAACATTTTTTTAATCATTAATTAGATTGTTTTCTTTTAAAATTGGTCCCTGTAAAAGGGAAAACATGGGATCTGGCCAAAATCTATTGCACACATGACAAAATGGATATAACAGATCCAGATTTCTGGAGTGAGAACTATCAAAAATGCATGAAGGCAATTTTCACTTGTTAAGGAACATAAATAGTAACTAAATAGCTGAATATCTGCAGCTGCGTCATGTAACCTTTTAACATTGCTCTGCAAATGTCTGTTCATTTTCCAGCAGGTACAAGGGTATCAGATAAGCAGAAAAGAAAGCCTGACTGAGTTTATATTTTCTAAGAGAAACCTTGCTAAAACAAAAGGAATGTATATTTTTAAGGTATTGCTGGATCAGCTACCTTTCTAAATAGATAGGGCAATATATTATAAGCAATCATGTCATTTAGGATGCTTTGGGCTACAAATAATGAAAGGCTCAAAAATGATCTAATACATTTCTAAGTAAGAAGGATGTATTGTCACTTAAGAAGGACAGAGGTTGGGTGGTTCCAGGGTTTGCTAATTCAGCAACTCAACAACAAAAGCTTTGCCTGCTTTCAGTTCTGCCTTCTCAGATCAGCTTCCCTCGTGGTCACAAGAAGGCTGCCACAGATCCGGGTATCACATGTAGAATGACTACATGAAGTGGGAAAAGGGGCTGTTTCTTCCCATGTAACTATTTATCAGCAGGAGCGCATAACATTCCCCCAGGAAACATCTCGTCATATCTCACTGTCCAGAATTGCCTTGTGTGCCTGTATCTGAACTGTCAAGGGGATGGAATCACCCTGCTGGGCTTAAACCAGTCAAGGTTGGTCCTTTAGGGTCAGGGAGGGGCCCAACCTCCCTTGATATCTGATGGCCACCAGATATCAGAATAAAATTGGGGTTCTGTTAGCAAGAAAAGGGGAATGGCCAAAAGGTAGACCATTAATAGTAACTCCTAGAATGACCAAGGTATTTTGAAAGCATTGTTGCCATGTCGTTGATAACTTTATTCAAGTTTATTTAAAGTCTGAAAGACTTTATATGACTTGTTTTCCTTGAAGATTTCAGAAACTTGGTGCTAATAATATATGAATATTGATTTTTTTAAGAATATAATTTAAAATACCAGGACAACACTTAAATGGCTTTTCTAGGGCTTTCCTTAATCACTTATCACTTCAGAATTTTTTTTAGTCACAATCTTTTTTTTTCAGCTTTATTGAGGTATAAATGACAAATAAAATTGTTATATATTTATAGTGTGATTTAATGTGACGATTTGATATTTTGTTACACATATACATTATGAAAGAATCCCCACCATCAAGCTAATTTACATATCTATCACCTCACATATTTACCGTTTTTTTTTTTTTTTGCGGTACGCGGGCCTCTCACTGCTGCGGCCTCTCCCGTTGCGGAGCAATAGGCTCCGGACGCGCAGGCTCAGCGGCCATGGCTCACGGGCACAGCCGCTCCGCGGCATGTGGGATCCTCCCGGACCGGGGCACGAACCCGTGTCCCCTGCATCGGCAGGCGGACTCTCAACCACTGCACCACCAGGGAAGCCCTGTTTGTTTTTTTTGATGAGAACATTTTTCTCTCTTAGCAAATTTCAATTATACAATACAGTGTTATCAACTATATCATCATGTTCTATATTAGATGCTCAGACCTTATTCATCTTAGAGCTGAAAGTTTGTCCTCTTTTACCAACCTCTCCCTATTTTCCCAGCGCCCTGGCACGTGGCAACCACTTTTCTACTCTTTGTTTCTATGAATTTGACTTTTTTTAAGATTCCACATATAAATGATACCATGCAGTATTTGTCATACAGTCATCTTCTGTTGTCTTGGCTATGGCCTAACTACATTTCCAAAGCTGTGTCTCCAGCTCAGACTCTATCCTGCTCTCAGTTTTCTGACTCAGGGCACCTCCAATTAGATGTCCTATAAACACTAAAGATTATATGTTGAAAACCAAGCTCCCTGAGGGCAGGGACCATGCTCACTACTCTGTCTCCTGTGAGGTACTTAGTGGGCGCTTCACAGATGTTTGTTGAATGGATGGTTGGAGGAATGGTAGAAACAGCAGGCTCATCACCATCCTTCCTAAACCAGGACAACTCAGTGTTTAAGAACAAGGGCTCTGGGATCCCATTACTGAGTTCAAAGCATGGCTCCATCGCTCACACCTGTGTGCCTTTGCTCCAGTTATTTAATTCCTTCAAGCTTCAGTTTCTGTAAAATGTAGATGTAATAAAACCACATAGAGGTTTTGTGAGGGTTAAACAAGATCATCCTTGAAAAGTGCCTAACAGGATGCCTGGCATATAGTAAAGTTCTCAGTCCTAACTGTTATTAATCCTTCACTCTTCACAGTGTCCTCACGTGGCCAATTGGCTGGCCCAGGGTGCAAGACTCAAACGCCGAGCCCCAGGTCTGAGCCCCATCTCTCTGTTGCCATCCTATCCTCTCCCAGCTCCAGTCCCGCAGCCAGGGGTCTAGTCGGAGCCTTTAATTGTGATGTAGCCTCCCATAGATGTGCCTCCCTTCCAAGCCTTCCTGTCCCTATCTCCCCCCAACACGGGCTCAGCGGAGGGGAGCCTTGGACCAGACACTCAAGAGTATTTACCGGTTCTGCTGATGGTTTGCAGTTAGATCAGAAGCCTCAGTTGTGATGAAAATATAACACACCTCCTCACCCCACCCCTTACATGCTTCAGAGGAAGGCAATCCTAGCCCACATTTCAAATTTAAGTCCTGATTAATTTAAAACCATCAGAGTAGGGTTGTTCCCTTTTCAGTGATTGGCTTGGGGCTTGACACGTGACTCTCTTCTGGCTAATGAGATGAGAGGGCAGGTGGGCTGGGGTTAGAAGTTCTTTCTGTATTTTTTTAAAATAAATTTATTTATTTACTTTTGGCTGCGGTGGGTCTTCGTTGCTGCGCACGGGCTTTCTCTAGTTGCAGTGAGCGGGGGCTGCTCTTCGTTGCAGGCTTCTCACTGCGGTGGCTTCTCTTGCTGCGGACCACAGGCTCCAGGCAAGCAGGCTTCAGTAGTTGTGGTGTGCGGGCTCAGTAGTTGTGGCACACGGACTTAGTTGCTCCGCGGCATGTGGGATCTTCCCGGACAAGGGCTCGATCCCATGTCCTCTGCCGGATTCTTAATCACTGTGCCACCAGGGAAGTCCTGGGTTGGATGTTCTGAGAAAGCTTTCATTCAAACTCCTAAAGGGGCATTGGAAAAGACAGAATCCCTGGATTTGATGTTTCTTGGATGTGATGCCTGGAATAAGTGCATCATCTTGTGACCTGAAATGACAAGGTGGAGGGACTGAAGAACCAGAGCCCATGATGACATGATTGAGCCACTGGATTCACTAGCCTCGAAGTTACCCTACCTCCCTCCAGACTTAGCAGGTTGGAAAGCAGGTTCCTATATTGTCCTAAGCATTTTGAGTCAGGGTGGTATTTCCAGATGAAGACATCAAAAGTGACCTCATCATGTAGCTGAGAAGTGGCAAACCCAGATTTCATCCCAGGTCTGGCTCTGAAGCCTGTGTTCTTTCCACTTCATTCTACTATTTTTCAGAATGTGAAATTGTTTAAAACAAGGGCTAGAAACTTCTGAGTCCTGTGGGAAATGAAACGATGGCCATTGTTCTAAACCACTCAACTGTGTACTCTAGCACATTCTTCATACATTTGACAATAGATTTAGCCACTGCACAGGTCGATGTGCAGTAAGTACAACATAATGCTTAAGTATAATTTGTATTTTCTTCTGTACTGTCCCTATATTTCCATATGAATCATAAGTTCTCTGAGGGCAGCACCCATGTCTTGTTTTTCCATAAATCTATATTTGTCAGTTTCTTTTTATTGCAAGTGATAGAAACACATAGTGAATTAACTTGAAAGGTGAAAAGTGAAGCTCTGGCTCCTGTAACCAAACCACAAGAATGGTGAAGCTGACCTCATGCATGAATGGGCCCAGGACTGGCTCGTGACTCGTACACAGTCAGGCTTCTCCGCAACTCACAAGGCTTTCCATTGAACATTATGCCTTCACGTTTCCCTGCTTGGCTGGGAACATGACTGCTGGCCACTTCCAAGTCACAAACGGACAGCTCCTAACAAGTGAGAAGTGATAAGGGTTTCTTCAGCTTCTACAGAAACCTCCTGGAGAAGCCTCCTGATTGGTTGGACTTGGGTCACATGCCCATCCCCGGACCAGTCACTGTGGCGAGTGTACCATGATTGGCCCATCCTGGGCTCTGTGTCTGCTCCCTTGTTCACAGGGGATGAGTTCACAGGGATGAGTATGTTAAAGAAAAGTATTCTGGGCAGATAAAGAAAGGGGATACCTCCCCTCCCCCAGGGCTTCTTTTCAAACTACTAGCCGAGTGGTGGGTAAATAGTGGTCACTCTGCAAACACCGAGAGAGCTTATGAACACAAACTAGTCTCTCACTGGTCATTAATGAACACACACACACACACACACACACACACACACACACACACACACAGTGCACCCTCACTAAGCTCTTTCCCAGCTTCAGAACTCCACGCAGACACCATGGGAAGAGCCCTAGCTGTTCCCATATGGGTGCTGGGGCTCTTTTTTTGGCCTTAAGTCCTCATGTGTATTTTACACTTACAGCACATCTCAATCTATGCTAGCCATATTTCAAAGCTAGTGGCTATTTTATTGGACAACGTAGGTAGATCCACTCCAAGAACGTTCTGTCCTAGGATATTTCCAGGATACTGATGGCCCATTATAGCTCTCCCTCCAATCCCAATATTGCTTCAGAATCCTGGTCTTCCAGACCAGGAATGATCTCAACCTTCTGGGCTGGCACCAGACCCATCTGGCATCTGAAAAATACAGAGAGGCCACTGTATAGGACTTGCCCTTTGATCTTTGGACTCATGTCAACTCAAGGATGTAAAAAACAAGCTAAACTCAAAACTGAGGAAAGCCTGATATTCATTTGGAGGGAAACTGGGCGGCGTGCTGTCCTGTACAGTGCGAAAGTAGACACCGTTATGGAGATTATCATAATCTTCCCCCAGGATCCTTCTGAGCTGATTTTTATTTTGTTAGACTGAGAAGTCCGACAACTTTTCTTAAACAGAAAGGATATTTCTAAATTTCCTAAAACAACCGTTAAGAAAATGTCATGTAATCAAAATAATAGCTGATGTGACTGACTGGTGACCTCACTGTATCTTTGTTGTGCCAAAGATTGAGACATAACAGGATCAGATGAGAGAAATTTTATCCATTTTAATTCAATTTATCAACGGCCAAGTGCTTGTGAATTCCTATAAGATAAAGCAGAATGCATTAGATAGTACCCACTTGCATAGAATAAAGTCACATGGAGCCAGATTACATATTTTAGATGATATGTAAATTGTATTCAGAGTATATGAATATACTCTGAATATGATTTACATATTTATGATTTAGTACTTGAATAAATAGAAGCCCATGCTCACTTTTGCTGTCTTATATCTTCATTATGACTTATTTTTTAAATTACTATCTATCCACTATTAAACATTATAGAAATACATAATTCAAAAGTGAAAGTTCCCTATAATGTTAATTGTATACATTCTTTCAGATTTTCCTATGTATATTTGCTATTTTTTTCAAAATTAAATTCATACAATTCATAGTTCAATGTTAATTACATTTAGTAAATATGATATGAAAGGATCAAAAAGTATGAAGTAAAATGAGGCTTCCTTCCTCCCTGTTCCCCAGCCAAACAGTTCCCCTTTCCAAAGGCAACCACTGTTACCACTTCTGTATTTTTCTAGAGATAGTCTATGCAAGGAACTCCATATAAATCCTTTTCTTTTCTTTTTTTTCTTTTTTTAAACAACTGGTATCATTCTATACATGTTCTTTATATCTTTTCCCTTAATATAACTTAGAGATCCTTCCATATCTGTACATGAAAAGCTGCCTCATTCTTTTCTAGGGCTGCCTGGTATTTTTTAGCCTGAACATTCATTTATTTCTCCTATTGATGGGTTATTTCCAATATTTGGGGATTGCAAACAATGCTGCAATTTTTAAAAATGTGTAATTTTATCATTTTAAATGTGACTGTTTCTACAGGATGACTTTCTAGAATTAGAGTCAATAGGTCAAAGGGGATATGCACGTTAAATTTTGGTTAGATATGTCAAATTGAACTCCCTAGAAAGCTTTGCCAGTTTACAATTCCACTAGTACAATGTGTCTTAATTAGCTGAGAGATAAGATGGAAATTTTTAGTTAAATTTGTTTTTCTCTTATAAGTAGCTTGATCATCGATTTGCTGTTTCCTTTTTTGGGAATTGCCTGTTAATATTCTTCATCACCTTTTCTATTGGGTTGTTGATATTCTTATGGATTTGTAGGAGTTCAATAAGGAATAGATTCTTGGTGCTTTTTTTTTTTTTTTGGTGCTTTTTTTGAGGTTTACCAGTAGTCTGTTGACTGCTCATGGTGGCCTCACCATGCAAAAAGTATATTTCTTACTTTTTAAGTTTTTATGTAGCCAAAGTTATAAATCTTTTCTTTTGTAGCTCCCTAGATGTTGCATTATATTCATTCATTTATTCATTCAACAAATATTTACTGGGAGTGTTCCATGGATCACAAGGTTCTAGGTACTGAGGATACAACAGTGAACAAAACAGACCAAGGACTTGCTGGAGAACCCAAATGTATTGCACTCAAATTGTTTCGGTCTGTTTTACTTAACGTATCACAGACATCTTCCTGTGGCAATAGATAGAGATTTATCTCATTCCTTTTCATGGTTATAGTGTTCTTTTTTTTAGCATATACCATAAACATTATAGTCAGTTCCTTGCTGAGCCCATACTCTTAACCAGAGGTCAGCAGACTTTCTTATAGGGCCAAATCACAAAGACTTTAGGCTTGGTGATACAATCTCATCACAATGTTCAGTTCTACTGTTGTAGCATAAAAGCAGACATGGACAATACTTAAAAAATGAGCATGGCTGTTCCAATAAACAATATGACTGCTGAAATTTGCATTTCACATCATCTACATATATATATATATATATATATATATTTTTTTTTTTTTTTTTTTTTTTTTTTTTTTCTCACTGTTGTGGCCTCTCCCGTTGCGGAGCACAGGCTCCGGACGCGCAGGCTCAGCGGCCATGGCTCACGGGCCCAGCCGCTCCACGGCATGTGGGATCTTCCCGGACCAGGGCACGAACTCATGTCCCCTGCATCGGCAGGTGGACTCTCAACCACTGTGCCACCAGGGAAGCCCACAAAATATATTTTAAAAATTTGTCCCAGGCATTTAAAAATAAAAAAACTTAGCCCATGGCCATATAAAACAGACATAAAAAAAGACAGTGGGCTGGATTTGGCACATGGGCTATAGTTAGCTGATCTCTGCTCTAAGCCAACAGTGGTAAGAACAATCATTGTAGTAATAACCATAGTAATAAATCACATCCTCAACCACAGAAAACAAAGGCCTGTTCCCAGCCACTGTTTCTCCTGCAGTGTTGGTTGTCATAGTGTGCCTTGTCCTTACTAAAATGTAGATCTGATTAAATGATTAAGGTGCCAGGTTCATTCCGGAATCACTGTTCATTGAGACCTGTGGCCACGGGGCACCCCAGGGTCCTTCCTTTCCAGAAGCAAGCCCTGCCCACCCCTAGCTGTTTCCCCTCATCTCTATCCACCAACCTTGCTTTGTTTTTGCTTGTTGCAATGAATACAATTGACACCTGACAGTACATTATATATTCACGTGTTTCTTGTTCATCTCCCCCACCAGAAAGAGGGCAGAACTCTGCCTGCCCTACTCGCTGTTGATTCCCAGAACCTAGAACAGGCTTGGCATATGGTGGGTGCTCAGTACTAATTTGCTGACTGAATGAATCACCTCTCCTCGCAAGTCACCCACTTGGCATTGGCCAGGTGGAGCCGGAACTCTCGTAAACACAGAAAGTCTTGCTATAAATGGAACTTATCTGCTTCAGAGAGAATCATTGAGGACCAAGTTACTGTCGGCAGGTATCTCCAGACAGCCGGATAGAGGAGGAGAGGGAAAAATGGTGGCAGCTCACATTTTCTTTGTTGTCCTACACTTCCTCCGTGACTCAAAGGATAGACAACACTCCTCACCTTGTCCAGAGACCTAAGCACCAATGATGAAATAGTTCAGAAATGGCCAAACTAGAGCCTGAGAACAAGAGGTAGGCAACTAAGTGCTTTGTTTTGACTCTTAAGCTTGAAGGAGAAAACCAAAGCAATTTCTCTGGTTGGGCCCCTGCTTAGCTTTTCTCCTTTCAGTTTAATAGTGAAAAACAAAGCACTTTGGTGCCTACCTATTGTTCTCAGGCTCTGGTTTGGCAATTTCTGGACTATTTCATCATTACTGAATGTTTTCGCATGATAATAAAGAATGGGAATATGAAGTTTCTTTTGTCTTGCTCACCTATTTTTTTAATTGAAGTATAGTTGATTTACAATGTTGTGTTAGTTTCAGGTGTACAGCAAAGTGATTCAGTATATATATACACACACACACATTATATTCAGTATATAATATATATATTCATTTTTCAGATTCTTTTCTATTACAGGTTATTACAAGATATTAGAGTTCCCTGTGCTATACAGTAGGTCCTTGTTGTTTATCTATTTAATATATAGTAGCGTGTATATGTTAATCCTAAACTCCTAATTTATCCTTCTCTCCCCTAGTCTCCTTTGGTAACCATAAGTTTGTTTTCTATGTCCATGAGTCTGTTTCTGTTTTGTAAATAAGTTCATTTGTATCATTGGGAATATGAAATTTTGATGATGGGAAATAACTTCTGGGTTTTGCATGTAATTTATGGGAAAATCTCTTTTCCAAAATATTTCTATATAATATTTATATCTTAAGTAGAACACAACTAAATTTGAAGAAGAAAATTAAGCTTCCTAGAGGAAGCAGTACAGAAAACCCTAAGTAAACTTTATGTAAATCAGGTTGGACACTCCAGACAACAGTTATTGAAGACAAATGTACAGTTTGGTTTTCTCTATAGTCATTTGCAAAACAGTTGTCCAATTTAATTAGTTCCTAAGTTCATGCCAAAAAATAAAACAATTACCTATCACCAAATAGCTTGTGATTGCCAAGTGTGTAAGACATTTTTGGAGACTAACTGGGAGTAAATATAGGTGAGGTCCAGGGCAGATACAAGAGTAATGTTTGATGATGTCTTTGCCTACAGGGTGACTATAGCCAAGTGGAGATTGTAGAGCATAAACCTAGGAAAGGGGCTTTTTGGCCTTGTAGTCACATTGTCACACTGAGCCTTATCCATACCCACTGTGAAATTTGGTGGCGGGGAGGGGA
>NW_021703765.1:45526237-45539772 GCF_005190385.1 Monodon monoceros
AACGGGAGAGGCCACAACAGTGAGAGGCCCACGTACCGCAAAAAAAAAAAAAGATATCCCAAAAAGAATTGGTTTTTAACAACTCTAACAACAAGATAGGTGTTATTAACAGATAAAAAGTCTCATTTAATTTCTGGATGCCAAAAGCAGAGTACAGGAGAAATGGAAACCATTAAAGCCCAGATATAAACATCATAGACCTTGACAGCAATGCTGTAGGTGAGAGACATTTGAAGGAGTGGAGGGGGAGGAAAGTACAGATGCTCTAACATCTGCCAAGCACCAGCAGAATACCAGTACTTGCTGTCTAAGGTTCAAGCAGCAAGACAGAATTTTAAGGAGTTTATATAAGACAATCAATATAACCACTAAAATAACTAAACACAAGGACAGAAAGAAAATCAGGAGGTGGAAGGGGGAATGAGATGGAGTGAAAGCACTAAATTCCTCAACTTTCTTATCAAGGAGTTGATAGATACTATCTGATGTTGAGAAATCAAGAAGTAATTTGGAGTTGTTGGGATAACCACCAGAAGTAGTAAAACTAAGCACAATTACAAGTGTTTGCCTCTGAGGTATGGAATGGCCAAAAGGATAAAGACAGTTTTACTTTACATTTTATGCCTTCTGAACTGTTTGACTTTTCAAGCAAGTATACTGAACATTTTTATAATGAACAAATAAGAAGATAAATACCTGAACAAAGAAATATTCTGAGTTTAAAAATAAACAAGAATCAGATATTTTATATATTAGGTAGAAAAAAAGCAATACACAGAACAATACCTGAAATATAACCCTGTTGTGTTTCTTAAAATATTTTTGTTGTTATATTAAATATATGTTTATAAATGCAAAGAAAAATCTTTAACAGTGGTTTTCACTGGAGGAATGGAGTGGGATCGATGAGACGAGATGAAAGGAGAATCATTTTTTCCTCTTAATATACTTCCGAATTATTTGAAATGGTTATCAGGGGCCTCTGTAACTCTTGAAAGCTCAAAAACAATTTATTAAAATGAATACATTAATCAAGAAAATGGCAAAAATACATTAAAATCTTAATATAGGTCTACACACGTATGTATGCATTTGTCCACTTAACAAATCGTATACTGAATTCCTACCCCACTTAACAAATCTTATACTGAATTCCTACCGTGGGCTATGCATTGTACTAACCACAGGTGAAAGGGCAATGAACAATACAATCTCTTGCCTTCAAGGAATTCATAGTCAAATGGCTCAAAGGACAACAAACACACAATTACAATATGGCGATAAGTGCTTTGATGTAGGCAGAATGCTCAGGAAGGGTATAAAAGGGATATCTACCCTAAAGATACATGGGGGGAGAGGGGGGGAGGGGCAGTGTTAGTAAGGCTTCCTGAAAGTGAGGATGTCCGAAGGGAGGACAGGTGTATGAGAGTCAAGGCACACATGGAGGGTGCAATTCTGTAGGTATTTTATGCGTTAGTATTTTTATGAAGTAAAAGCAAGCAAGCCATGCCAACAGCAGGGTGATTCCATATATTGCCATGGCTGACATTAGAGCCTCAACACTTGGCTCTGTTTTAGGAGCTCCAATGACCCCAAAATAGGTGTGTTCAGTGAGGCTTTGGGGAGGGTCTAAGGGAGAGAAGATAAATTCTCAAATTTCCAAGTGCTCCAAACTCCCTGAGAAATTTGGGGCCCACGAGGAGGTATGACCAGCACAGCCTAAAAAACGAACAAATGGTTTCTTAATGGTTGAGTCTTCCCTTTGAAGATCCTAAAGCACTTTTGCAAATAAAGACTCTCCTCTTACAGATGGTGAGCCTGAGGCTAAAAAATCCATTTCCCCAAGTCACAACAGACCACACCGTTTCTGGCTTCCCTCTGGTGTTGAGATCAGGCCCCTCCCTCCGCCACTGAAGACACGGAGAGGAAAGTTACAAGTGGTCCTGCTCAGGGGGGTGGTCACAGAATTTGGTGTTAACAAGTGTTTGCTGAACCCTGATCGCACGCACACCTAGTTCTTCAGGACACGGCGCGTGTGGTTTCCGAGGAAGGCAGGCCTGGGCAAAGCACTTAGTGTTTCAAGTCTGCACGCGCATCCAAGTCGCCACAATCGGCAAGGCTTTTCCGGCAGGTTAGTTATGCCCTGCAGTACTTTCGGTTGGCTTTTCTGATCTTTAAAGCCACCAAGAAAGTCATTGGGCCTGGAATTCAAAGTTCTGAAATATTTGACTCTGTTGCTGAGATTTCAGTGTTCACACCTGTTTCTTTTTGCAACAGGAGTCTCGGCGTTTAAGACAAGATAAACGTGATAAGACAATGGCAGAGGAAATTGTGCGTTTATGTCTCCAGGTGGGCTAATTTCCAAATTACACTAGGGAAAATTGCTCAGGATAATTTCACAGGTTTCCTCCATGGCTCGCGGTGGCAGGATTGTTGCACCTGCAAAATTTAATCACAGGTTTATTTATTTTTTTCCGCAGCAAAGATATCACTATAATTGGGAGTTGCTTGCCTTAGCTGAACTTGTTTCTTGTAGGGCCCAGGAGAAATAGTTTTATCCTGGGAATGAAGAAGTGATGACGTGAGGCTATCTGGCATAATTAATCTGCAGATTTCAGGTTAGTTCGTTTTATCTGCAATGAAATCACTGGCAGAGTACCTGCATGAAGAGTTTTGATCTTCATCACAACTGACCCATGTTTGTCTTCACTGACTGTAAGATGATGATGTACTTGAAAGTGAATCGTACATTAAAGTTCCCTCTATCTGGAGGAATTGAAGCTAGGGTGTTTTGATTAATTTCATATTGGTAGTGACTATAAATATCTTACGTGGGCAAATTCTAGTCATTTTCATAAATATTTATTGAGTGCCTTCTGGGTTCAAGGCTACATGGGAGGCACTGTGAGAAACAAGAAAATGGAGAAGGCCTGACTGCAGGGCATTTGCATTCTTGAGAATTATGATTTTTTTTTTTTTAAGTGAAGAGACAACAGTAAAAGTTTGTGTTAACTCAGACCCATTTTGAATTTGAGTTAATCTTCCTTAAATGACTGGAGGTACTTCAGGTCACTGCACTTGCCCAAAGGCCAGTGGTGAGGAGTCCCTTGGCAACGTGCACCAAGAATTAATTTTTAGAACCAATATCTGATATTGGCTTGTTGGTCATCTTTTATAAAAGTAGAAAGGAGAGTGTTTATTTAAGATTCTCTATTATTTGGTTTTCGGCTAATTGGGCAATGCTCTTAAAAGCCATTTTATTACTTATGATCGATAAGAGAAAAGAGAATTATGAGCTCCAAGAAGGAGGAAATCATAGTGGAATGAGAAATCTTGAGACAACATCAGTGAGAGCATGACTGGGTCTGGGGCACAAAGGATGGTCAGCATTTGTCAGTGGCTGTCCAGAAGAGGCATGATGAAATTTGGGGGGACTTTCGGTTGTCACAATGACTGTGCGGCACTACTGGTATTTGGTGAACAGGGGCCAGGGATGGGAGATGTCCTGCAGTTCTAGGAACAGTCTCAAACCGCAAAGACTTATCCTGTGTCCTTCACAACCCAATATGTAAGTGAAAAATCTGCTCATAATTATCCAAGGATCCAACTTGTTTTACATATAAACACAATGTATCTTTGCATGATTCTAAATATGCTGAATTTACCCAAAATGCAATTCCCACATACATCGAGAGAAAATTGTGCTTTGTTTTGTAAACTTCCTGAGAGTCCTTCACCACTTGGTAAATGCCATCCTCAGCGTCACTGCTCTGGAAACGCACATATCAGACCGAATCTGTACCACTCACATCATGATGATTCCATGGATAGCCAGCTTCTAACCAACTCCTTATGTTTTCTAACATAGTTGTGGCTAGGCATTAACTTTTTGTTATTTGTATAATTTCAAAATGAATTACTTTCCCTTTATTTCTCTTGTACATTACAAGTAGGTCAACATGATATATTTTTAAATTGTGGTAAAAGACATTTACCGTCTTAGCTACGTTTAAGTATACAGTTCAGTGATATTAAATACGCTTACATTATTGTGCAACCATCACCACCATCCATCCATGGAACTCCTTTCGTTTGCAAAACTGAAACTCTATACCCATTAAATAACTCTCCTTTCCCTCCTTCCCCTACCCCTCTGGCAACTACCATTCTACTTTCTGGCTCTATGAATTTGACTACTCTAGTACTCACAGTATAATTTTTCGGAGTCTGTGTGTAGATAAGTTATAGTATCTATGACTTGTGTTGCATCAGGACAGTAAGGAGGAGGTACAAGATATTTGTTACAGAAAGGAGGCATTGAGTCTGATAGGGTTAGAACTACCAGTATCTATGAATCAGCTAACAGTACATTTGCATGGTCCGTATCTTAGAAAATCAACCTTTAACTTAGTAACACGTTTAAGATAAAATAAAATCATTTCCTCCAAACCTAAGCTGTTTTGAGGAGGGCCTTTGTTTACTTGAGCTTTTCCAATATTGTTTCAATTCCTACACTAGCTTGATATGATCTGAAATGACAACCATCTTGAAATTGAATTTAATCAACAAAAATGGGAACTCCTTGCCTAGACTGTGGTCTACTTTATTTAGTACCTCGGGGTTCTCCAGCATACTGAGCCGTTCCTGAATAAACAATTGCAGTGTGGTTGACTGAAAGATATTTTAAAGAGAAGAAAACTGGAGTGCTTGGCAGCCCTAACCCAAAAGGCTCATCAGTATCAATCCGTATCCCACTTCGCAGTTCCCGCCTTCCTTGTGTTGTGACCCCGCAGCACACTGATCAGTTTGTTTGTTGTTTTTTTTTTTTTTGGCCGCGCCTTGCAGCATGCGGTTCCCAGACTAGGGATCGAACCCACGCCCCTTGCAATGGGAGTGCTGAGTCTTGACCACTGGACCTCCAGGGAAGTCCCCTGATCAGTTTTAATAGGAGCACCGTACTGCCTCAGTCATCCTGGTGTGACATCCCTTAGGCCCTCTGATAACTCTGGCTCTAATAAATTACCACCCAGAACCAATAAAAAGAACTTGGTATAATCTGACTCACGCACTGGTTTGTACCATGCCTGTGACTTCACTCTCTTTGAATTACCTGAGATAATTTTCTCACACAGAGAGAAATCTCATTTGTCATTCTTTAATGGCGCCAGCTAAGAATAAAAAACCTTACCACTAGCATGAGGTTTGCTTTTT
Organism: Monodon monoceros; assembly: GCF_005190385.1. Classification (NCBI taxonomy): domain Eukaryota; kingdom Metazoa; phylum Chordata; class Mammalia; order Artiodactyla; family Monodontidae; genus Monodon; species Monodon monoceros. Next base: position 45,531,449 of record NW_021703765.1, read on the forward strand.
TTAAATGGTTGCAGAAGTAAGTACCATCTACTATTTTGCATTCAGTGTAAACTCACTCAGTGAGTTAATTTGTTCTTCTTGGCTACTACATCAAACATTTCATGCCCTTTTTAAAAAACAAAACAAAACAATATGGAACATTATATATGTAGGTATGTTTTAGCAAAGCTTACATTTGCTATCCTGTGATTTTTTTTTTTTTTTTTTTTTTTTTTTTTGCGGTACGCGGGCCTCTCACTGTTGTGGCCTCTCCCGTTGCGGAGCACAGGCTCCGGACGCGCAGGCTCAGCGGCCATGGCTCACGGGCCCAGCCGCTCCGTGGCATGTGGGATCTTCCCGGACCGGGGCACGAACCCGTGTCCCCCGCATCGGCAGGCGGACTCTCAACCACTGCGCCACCAGGGAAGCCCCTATCCTGTGATTTTTTTCTGGGTTATATTATGACTGCCAGTTAATACGCATGATTACCATAAATGATTCCAGAATACCAATATATATAACGTTAACTTTTTCATTCAGATGTGGGCATTTTTAAAAACTGCAACATGGAGTGTTCTTGATTGTGTCTCCTCTTTTTGTTAAGGTTATGCCAGTTTTCCCAAAGTTTGGAATATCAGATCTCTGTCACTCATTTATTTATTCCTCCCTTCAACAACATTCATTCCTGTTACTGCACAAATGAATGGGACTCAGTCCCTGCCCCCCAACCAGTGAGAGAAAGAATTTTTGTTTTCATATTCAGTGGTTACTTGAAAATTTACTGTTGAGCCCTTACATTCTGTAAAGGAAAGCCAGGGAATTTTAGATGCAATGGATATTCAACAGTAAAAATAGTTTATGATCAGTAGCAATAGAAGCAAAGAATTTGGAAATTTCATCTGGCAAAAATATCCTTTGAACCATGGTAGTGCCTGGAGCCCACTCAGAGCGTAATGGACTTATACCCAGAGTATGACTGGACATCTTCGCAGGTAATGGAGTTACTCAGAGGATGATTAAGACATCCTGACAGAGGAAGGAGCTACCAATGACTGGGCCATCCCCACAGAGTAATGGAACGATATGCTCAGAACCTACAGGGTATCCTCAAAATGTAATTGAGGGTTATAATCTTAGTAAGACTAGAACATTCTTAGACAGACTGGAGTTATACAGTCCCCTTGATGAGAAGCTTTTTTTCGAATTTCCTCATTTCAGTCAAGTGAAGCACCATTTTCCCTGTCTGCAAGGTGTGAATCACCAGAATCATAGAATTCTTTCTTGTTAGAGAAAGAAGGCAACTTAGTCATTTTCAGACGAAGTCCAGAAAGGCTGGATTTTTTGCCCGAAGTCAGAGGTCACATCATAAATAGGGAGAAGCGCTCATGCTAGAGCCCAGCTCCCCTGACGAAGATGTCCTCACTGGATTCCTTCTAATCAATCGTCTGTTCTAGAAGCTGCTCCTTGCAATCTTCCTCAGATTTTGCTCTTCCTCGTCTCTGCTTCTCCTAAGCATCTTTCTCCTCCAAATTTCTCTGCACATTCCTACAAAATTAATACTCCCGGAACACAGCTTTCTTTGTGTCACTCCCTAGTATGAAATCTACAGTGACCTTAGCAAACACTTCCTGGAAGAGTAACACAAAGCCCTCCCCGCCTCCATGAAGCCCTCCCGGGTTATTCAAAAGTGTATTTAGTTCACCCTATTTGGAACTGAGTTGCTTTACTACCTAGCATGTGAGTACAGCCTGATTGGTATTGTGGGTCAGTGATTTTACTAATATGTCTTTTCTCAGTATTGTTGTCAAGGATCTTTGGTTTCAGAGAAGTTAAATTCTCACTACACAGGGACTTCCCTGGTGGTCCAGTGGTTAAGACTTCGCCTTCCAATGCAGGGGGTGTGGGTTCAATCCCTGGTTGGGGAGCTACGATCCCACATGCCTTGCAGCCAAAAACCAAAACATGAAACAGAAGCAATATTGTAACAAATTCAATAAAGACTTTTAAAAAATGGTCCGCATCAAAAAAAATCTTGAAAAAAAAAATTCTCACTGCACATGGATTGTCTGTTCTGACTCATGGGCCCTTGGCTTCTCCCATAATTTTAACTTGCATGTGACTTTGGTTGACCTTGGTGCCAAATCTCCATGATCTTTTCCTTAATTGACTGCTAATATCTAATGAATTTAGTTTCTCAGTCAATATATTACTCAGTTATTTGTGAGTGAATAACTTTATAAGCTATGTGTCTTTCTGTCCAAAACTAAGTTCCAATCGGTGATTTCAGGTCTGAGCCAGGAGAGGGTTGAGATCCAGTTAGAGGAATTATTTCATAACCAGAGGTGAGTCGGGAATTTTCTGTTCTTTGTGAATAATCTGTGTCCTTACTTCCCCCTCAACAATGAATGCAAGTTTAGTTGCCATTGCCATGGGAATCAAGGCAAAGTGCCCTCTCCTCCCTGATTGGAGTCCCAAATGCTTTGCAAGAAGAATCTGACAGCCTAAATTGAAGAGAAGAGTGCTGTCGGGGGCGGGAGAAAGGCGAGAGGGGTAGGAAGTGTTCCTTCTCCCTGACATTTGAGCTGTGAATTGTCAAGAAGAAAGAGATCTTGAGTGGGTTTTATCACTGAGTGAAGCTCTGCTCAAAGCACTAAGCTTATTTCTCAGAGCCCATGGGATGCTGTAATTTTTTTAGGTGGTAGCTGTAGTAGTGAAGGAATACAGGATTTGGGATCGAAGTACTGGGGCCACTGCATCTTAATACCTGGGTTAAATAATTTGGGGGCAAACTATTTAAATGCTCTCTGCCTCCGTTTTCTTCTATGTCAAGTGGGGAATAACAACAGCACTCCTTGGGATTTCCCTGGCGGTCCAGTGGTTGGAACTCTGTGCTTCCACTGCAGGGGGCACGGGTTCGATCCCTGGTCAGGAAACTAAGATCCCACATGCCCCGGGGCATGGCCCCCCAAAAAACCAAAAAACTAAAAAAAAAAAAAAAAAGCACTCCATTCTTTGTTGTGAAGTTGAGATGAGAAAAAACATATGAAAGTGCTTTGTAAACTCTAACACATCCGACAAAGATCAATGACACATTATTAAAGGTGCCTCAGCTCTGTCTAGTCCATATGATAAAATGCTGTTTATACAATGGAGGTGGGATCAATGAACAGGCTAATTGCCTTTTTTAAATGTTAAACAGTAATTCCTCTCCCTTCCCCCCAACCCAAAGCAAATTTTTATGTCGAAATGAAAAATAACACTTGTATTTTCACAAAGAAGATACATTTGGAATGCAACTTTTGGTTTTTCAACAGTACCAACAAAGGCCCCTTGAGCACAAGAAGATATCAGGGCCGTTTGCTGGGCTCCCAGGGTTCAGCGTCCATTCTATTGAGCTCAGTCTCAAAAGTATATCAGTGGCAGCAAATTAGTTACAAATTAATAGGGAGCAAACCCAGTGTTGGCCTTGGTTAAACTCTCAATGGATCCTGTTAATTACTCTATTTTTTACTTGTATTATTCTATGTTGTAATGGTTTTAGATGGAATGAGTATACAAATGGACTGCCTTTACACCCTACCTACCTACCTCCTTTTTTTTTTTTTTTACTTTGAAAGAAAAAAATCATTTAAAAACGCATGAGCTGGTTCATTTATATTGTTAACGTCTCTACTCTTTCCCCCTTGATAATTCTACTTATATTACTTCTGCTGTCTTTGGGGTTTCATTTAGCACCACCTTTTGGAATCTGTTAATCATGCCTTATTAAGTAGAGAGGAAACAGGTACAGAATGAATTTTCAGGTGGTCAGAGAAGAAAACGATCTAAAATATTCTAACTTAAAATCCTACAAATGTTTAAGAAAGTAAGGCCTTGGTTATCTCGATTTTGATTTCATAAACAATATGTTTCTGAAAAGATATCACTTCATTGTTGGTTTTCTTCTCATGGGGTCGTAACACACACACACACACACACACACACACACACAGACAACTGCTCTTTTATATAGATTAGACGAAATCTTAATCATTATCTTCAACATGTGTATTCAATTCCTATTTGCTATGGATTTTAAAAAAATTATAATTGACACACAATATTATATTACTTTCAGGTGTACAATATAGTGATTTGGTATCTTCATACATTACAGAATGATCACCATAAGAAGTCTAGTTACCATCTGTCACCATACAAAGTTATGACAACATTATTGACTCTACTCCTTATGCTATACGTTACATCCCCGTGACTTATTTATTTTATAACTGGAGGTTTGTACCCCTTCCGCTATGTTGCCCGATATGATGGGTATTTTAAACGGAGAAGTACTAGATCTGTGTCTCTAAAACAACAGCAGTTCCCTCTCATCACCCCTAAGACAAGTCTTCCTTTGGCATTATGACAATGCCTCTGCCCCCTGACTCTCAAGAGAGCACGCTGGAATTGCAAATAGATTCCAGGGTTGTAGTTATGTAACTTGTATGTAAACAAATCTCCAATGTTCACATTTTAGAATTAGTAACTCATTTCTTGAAACAATGAGGAATGCCTGGACATTTCTCATCCTTACACAGAGATGAGCAGAAACCATCCAATTCTAGAGACACTGATGTTTGGACACATCTTTTGTAAAATAGCTTGTGGACTACGAGGCAACTGGTGTCAAGGGAAACCTCAACAGCATTTGAACTCCACTGGGAGAGTCATTCCCCTTCTTCCCTGGCTCCCAGAGGGCCTCCTGCAGCAGGGAAAACGTTCCCTTGATCTTTTGCCTCAGGAAGTGGCCCTTTGTGGCACCAACCTCTAAGCTGTTGCCTGACCAGCCCGAGGACACAGGGGCACAGATTCCTGGGCGGAAAGGAACAGATGGCTTCGTCACAACCCTACCATCTCCCCTTCAAGATCTTGCTTCCAAAACAGCACTTGGGGATTATTGTCTAAGATTCTGCAAGCCACCACGGGCAATGGCAGCTGTGCGGGCTGTGACTTTGGAAGCAGACCACAGAGCCTGCAGAGTCCAGGTGAACCCCCCGGTGGCAGCCTTGTGGATCTCGGCACAGAGGCTGCTCCAGCAGAATGTTCCTGCAGATGCTCCACGAACAAGCTCCCTCCCCCAAATGCAAATTCAGACCTCCCCAGCAGATTTGTCGAGTTGGAAATCTCTACATATACCCACTGTCACCCTCTGTAGGCAGGAGCAATTTCAGAGCTGTCTTTCTCAGTGAATTGTTAACCAACTCAGAGTCTGGCAGTGCACCCGCAGTGGCAAGCTTTTGTTGGTTTGTTTTGGAACAGCCAGAAGGAGCTCGGTGGAACTGGTCTGGTGCCTCTGTAGTGCAGGTGTGGACCTGGATGGGCGGGGAGGGGGATTGGAAGTGCAGCCAGGGAGAAAACTCAGGGCAGGAGACTGGGCAGATGCAGCTGTCCTAGTGGAATCCGGCTTCCTAGTTCCCTACCCAGGCCATAGATATAGCGCTGGGATCCTTGGACAGACTATGCAAGCTTGAAAATTGGAATTTCAGGAAGAAAAATAGTTTAAAATGCCAAACTTCTGAGTTGACTTAATGGAAGAGGAAACAACATTTAATTACAGCTACTTGATCACATTTCAAAATGGCAAGTCATTCAGATTCAATTCAGTTCAACCAGTGGTTGTAGGTCCCTACTATGTGCTTGGTTTTATGTTAGGCACTGGGTAGGAAATGAAGAAACAGACTGTATCCCATGGGGTTCATACACTTCTAAGATAAAAAGCTATTTTGGGTACAAAATGCAAAGAATACTTGTGAAAGAAACATATTTTTCCTAAATAGAACTTAAGATGTCAGAAATCGGGAGAGGAAATTATTCAGTAATAAAATACTCTTTAAATGGCAAATTCCCACAATAATAACAAAAACAGCAATGACATGTACACTTAGTGCAGATCTAATTTTGCCTTTCATCTAATGATTTCAAAGGGTTTAGCCACCACTGCTGAGTTAATCCTCAGTGCTAAACCTGACTCTTCCATTTTCTTTTGAAAAAAAAAAAAAATTGGCACTAACACTTAACATCCCACAGGGAAGAAGTTCTGGAAACAAAGAACGCTCACCCCCACAAAAGCATCAAGCAGCGAATTAAAGATAGTCTAATTTATTCAAAAAAGTAAGCTGGGACTCAGAAGAATCAAACCAATGCCCACAAAATGAAAGTCACTGGAAAAAGGAGTGCAAATTGTTCTTGCAGATGGAAATGACCAACTTTAATGTACTTTTAGACATTCTTGTTGGGCTCTCTGTATTTCTCAGGGACCTAAGGTCCTGAGTATATTCTGAGAAGTCTTGCTCCATATTCAGAGAGGGGACTGCTTCCTCCTGTTTTAAAAACAGAATGGAAGATAAAGATTTCATTTCCATAACATAATATATAGAGGCAACCTGATTCAGCTGATGATCTCCAGGTGCTTTGATGGGTTCCCTTAGAACCATGTTCATATGAAGGGAAAGGTTATGAATGAAAGAGTTCAGTTGTCTGCAGAAATAAAGTGAGAGTCTGCCAGAGATGGAGGTGATCTGGAACAGATCTGATGGCTAATTACATAGTAAACTGATACTTAGCACCCTCACCTGGCAGTCTTTATCTTCAAAGGATCGGACCAATATTAATGAATTCTTCACCTCCTTTCCTCTTATCTACTCCCAAAATAGCTACTTTTTCAAGAAAATTGGTCTAACTTTTTTAGCAGACCTGACTCTCATTAGCATATCATTCTAGGATACAGTTACAAGTATCTCTTTTTCCTTTTGATGTTCTGTGATGTTGCCTTTTGGCTTGTTTTGAATAGATATTATATAGTCTATGACGGTGTTAAGACTGTTCTTAAAAAATACACACACATATAGGCACACTGGAGCCTCTCTGTGGAGATATTATTCTGACAATAAAATAATATGCAAGTATCAGCATAGAACAGAGATCAGAGATGGCTTCATAAAAGCCTCTAAGACATGAGTTGGGTCAGATAAGTACAGATCAGTGGGAACGTGTCAAGTATGAGGGAAAGGCATCCTAGGCAGGGCGGAGTTGCACAAAGACCCAGAGCTAGGCACAATGCACTGAGCTAGAGCCCAGGCTGTGGATGTGGGTAATGTTCATTGGAATGAGACTGGAAAAGTGAGTTGTTCAAGGTTACACAGCTCGGAAGTGACGTAGCCACGATTTAAAGTGGGCTGTCTAGCTCTGAGTCCACGCTCACTCTAACCTATGCCTCACCGCCCCTCCTTATTCAAAGAGTAAAATGGGTGCAGGGAGCTCACAGACTAATGGGTGACGCAGCCAAGTAAATTCATATTAAGTTAAATTCATTATAATACATGCAACAGACACCTATTGAATATCTTCTATGTGCCATAACTATGCCAAGCAAAGTGAGTTAAAAATAAAAGAATCAAGCTCCTTTCTTTTAATGAAGGCAAGGAGTCTGATTAAGGAGAGAATAGCAATCATAATACATGCAACTGCTAAACCACAGGTCTGTCCAAAATATCAGGAAGCGTAGGGAGTCAGAGAAGGTGCCTGGGAGGACTTGAGCTGGGACTGGAAGGCTCGCCATTCAGTAGACGGGGCCATAGGTCCTGCGCAGGGTCACCATCAACGCTCACATTTATTAAGCACTTACAGTGTACCAGCCACTGTTCTGAGCACTTTGCCCATATAAACTCATTTAAATGTCACAACAACCCTCCACTCTTCAAACAAAGACACAGGCATAGAACCGTGAAGAATTTTGCCCAAGATCACATAACAGGTAAGCAGCAGAGCCAGAATCTGATCTGAGCCAGAATCTGATCTGAGTCGTTTGGCACCAGAGCCCAAGCACTTCACACCCACACTACACTCTCTTGATACAGAGAAAGAAAACCCAAGCCTGCTGAGTCACGGCAGGCTTCCAAGAGGGGGCAACATGTGAAATCATTCCCGAAAGATCTCTGGGAGTTCAGCCACTGGGGGAGGGGATGAAAGAGACGTGAGGCCAAGGGAGGAGGAGCTAAGGTATGCGGGAGAAGAGACAAGCGTGTGTTCAAAAAATTACCTCCTGGGCTTCCCTGGTGGCTCAGTGGTTGAGAGTCCACCTGCCGATGCAGGGGACACGGGTTCGTGCCCCGGTCCGGGAAGATCCCACATGCGGAGCGGCTGGACGGAGCGGAGCGGCTGGGTCCGTGAGCCATGGCCGCTGAGCCTGCGCGTCTGGAGCCTGTGCTCCGCAACAGGAGAGGCCACAACAGTGAGAGGCCCGCGTACCACACACACAAAAAAAAAATTACTTCCTGGTAGGTGGAGGGTGGAGGCAGGTATTG
>NW_021703765.1:45539782-45869220 GCF_005190385.1 Monodon monoceros
AAAAAAAAAATTACTTCCTGGTAGGTGGAGGGTGGAGGCAGGTATTGGGGAATGGGGGGCCACTCACATTTCTTGGTTTTCAAGGAAGAGAAGCTTACACAAATAAGCCAAGTTAAAGGATATAAAGGTATCCCGTGGACATCTATGGACAAGGCACTAATCCCAGCCTGGACTCCAGTGGAGGCTGCTCCCTCTTCCGTGGTTGGCACTGCCTCAGTCTTGGCTTCTACTCTGTTCCCTAAATCACAGAACTGTGGAGGAGATGCCTGGATTAGGATGAAGGCATTGGAACTGCAGAGCACGGGCTGAATGAGACGGATAACACGAGGGAACAGTGATGGTGATCGCTGGGTTCCTAGCTTGGGTGCACTGCAGAGACAAGAAATATAAGGAAGAGCAGGTTTGTAAGGTATTATGGACTGAATTGTGTGCCCCCAAAGCCATATGTTGAAGCCCTAATTCCCAGTGTGGCTGTATTTGGAGATAGGGGCTTTAAAGAGGTAATTAAGTTACATGAGGTCGTAAGGGTGGAGCCCTAATCCAATAGGACTGATGTCCCTATAAGAAGAGGGAGAGAGACACCAGAGATTTCCATCTCTCTCTCTCTCCACACATGCACAGAGAAGCAGCCAGCCGAGGACGCAGCGAGAAGGCGGCAGTCTACAAGCCTGGAGGAGAGGTCTCACCAGAAACCAACCCTGATGGCACCTTGATCTTGGACTTCTAGCCTCCAGGACTGTGAGAAAATAAATTTCTGTTGTTTAATCCACACTTGGTCTGTGGTATTTTGTTATGGCAGCCTGAACTGACTGATATAGAGGGAAAGACAATTAATCCACACTTGGATGAAGATGGATTTAAAGCCAATGGTGACTTAGAATTAGCAGGTCTTGGTGCTTCGCTGGAAGTGGAGAGTGAGACAGAGCACAAAGGAGGAAGAGGGGGAAGGGATGTGGTCTAGGTGGCAATCTTGGATAGGATGAATTGTGGTGACTTTCTGAGTCTGAGGTTTGGGAGCTGGACCTGGGCAGAGGGTGAAGGTGTAGATAGGATTTCTTGGTTGTAAGCACGAGAAATTAAGTCAGGGGTGATGAACTGTAGGGATGTAGTGTGCTTGTAATGGAAATGGAAGTTCATTGAAACCCAAGGTCAGGATTCCAGTAGGGTCACCCTCCTGGAGTCTGGAGAAAGAGCAGCTCTGGGCTCTCAGCAGATGCTCACTCCACGAGCAGGACTGGGCTGCCTCAATGGTCTGTCTTCTCCCTGCTGGCTGACTTACTCTCGTCATAATTCCTAGAGAGATACAGAGATAGTTTGGCTCAGGAGTTTCAATGCTGGCTTCTAGGTAGCTTAGGGATTGGTTGTATAGGGACCTGTCCTTGATCCAATCTGTTAAGGCTGTTGGTCACGTGACAGAATGAATACTTGGCTTGACAAATCTGTCCCTTCATCCGTGGCTGTGAGCAAAGCAGCATCCTTTAGAAAGGTCTGGGGTATGCCAAGCAGTGTCACTGAAACATCTAGAATGGGGGGGGGGCGGTGGGTAGTAAGAAGATCATTATTTTGGTTTCAGGCTTGTTAGGTAAATGTGCATATATCATTTGAGTTCAGTTTTTGCAACAAATGAACTCATACTTTACATTAATGTTCTTTACTTGTTTAAGAAAACGTCTTGGAGATCCTTCCACTCAGAACCTACAAATCTATGGAGACATAAATTTTTTTATTCACCATCCACCTCTAGAGTTAGATTGTATCTGATGAGTCTTTATTACAAACAATGCTTCAAGAACATCCTTGTACATTTTTCTTTGTGTGCAGCCTAGATTCCTAGAAATGAATTGCTAGGTTGAAAGGGATGTGCATTTTGCATGCTGATAACTACTGCCAAATTGTCCTCAAAAGACACTGTACCAGTTTATACTTCTAGCAACACAGCATGCATGTGCTTATTTCTCCACATCCATATGAACGTTTCTTCAGCTATTTTGAATCATAAACCCCTTTAGATTCTGCTGAAAGCTATGAATCCTTGTTGTAGGAAAATACACAGATGTCCCTATACAGAACATCTTGCATACAATTTCTATATGTTCACAGACCACCTGAAGACCACCCAGGAATCCCAAGACTTCATATTAAGGGCCTCCGAATGGACATGTATGAATGGGTCTCCCAGTCTAGGTCAGTGAGTCTCAATCTTAGCTGCACATTTGAATCACTTGGAAAGCTTTGAAAATTCCCCATGCCCAGGCCACTTCCCAGACCAAGTCAATCAGATTCTCTAGAAAAAGATCTAGGTACTAGATAAATTTTTTGCCAGTTTTCTAGGTGATTCTAACACACGCTTAATGGCAAGAACCACCTCAGTTTAGGAGAGGCCTAAAGAAGGATAAAAAGAAGTCATTTGAAGACAGAAAACCAGAGTCTACAAGGGGCTCTAGGGACCTCAGACCTGACTGCAGGTGTTTTTATTTTCATGGGTCGGTGTGGGGGGCAGGAGGGACGAGGACCTGGCATTGATGCATATGTTTTCACTGAGAAAATGTTCCACGTACACAAAAGTAGAGAACCTGAACACCCACATGACCTAAATTGAACACTTATTAGAATTTTGCACATTTGCTCTGTTCTTGGGAGGGCGGCGGTGGGTGAGGGCTGACCCTTCTCCCTCAATTCAGTGGTGTTGTTACTTTTTAAAAGCTGCCCCTGGTGACTCTAAGGTGTAGCCAACGTTGATAATCACTGTGCATTGTGAAGCCTCCCAAAGAGAAGAAACCCCAAGAAATGAGAGCAGAAGGAAGAAAAGCTAAATGCAACCCTGAGAACTTGCGACTCAGAGCCAACGAGCAGAGCAATACCCCTGTGGGTGGCACTGACAAAAGGGCTCAGCCAGGAGCGTCAAAAGCAGGGACAGCTGGCTTCAAGCTGCAAGGGTGAAAGAAGGCTTCATGGGGAAGGAGGATTTGGAGGTGGCCCTTAAAGAATCCAGACAAGTTAGATCAGCAGAGGGGATGAGAAGAGGAGTTTCCCAGTCGGAAAGGAAGCTAGTAATTAGGGCTGGTTCAAGCCTCCTAACTGTTTCTCCCATTATAGGCTCAATCATAGGAGTCATATGAGAGGTTCCCTCCCCCCGATCCTGCCCAATCAGCTCAGGGATGCTCACCACGTTCCACGCCTTCAACCTCTAACCCCATCTTTCCTCCCTTCCTGCACTGATTCTTCCCTTTAGAAATGTTGATCTACCTTCTCCTAGGACGGCGGTTCTCAAAGTGGGGTCCGGGAACCAGCGCATCTGCGCACCCGGGAGCACATTCCTTGGTCCCAGCCTTGACGTGCTCCATCAGACACACGGGAAGGATGGGGGGCGGGGTCAGAAATCTGTCTTGACGAGCCCTCCGGGGGATTCGGATGCACACTCAACTTTGAGGATCGGTGTCTTGGGGACTTCCAGCCACATCTCCAGCACGGTTCTCTCTGGAGAACGTTGGGAAATTAGCCTGGGGCAAGACTATGGGGCATTTGGACTTGAAACTAACCTAAGGAAGGAGCCATGAAGACTTTTGACCAGGGGAGGAAAAGTACTCAGATGGTGCTGGAGACCATGCAACAGCGTTTTCAGAATGCAGGTGGCCCCCACCCCCGAAATGGTAGGCAGAATTCAGTGTGAATGTGCATCTTCTGAGGAAGAGGTTTCATAACTTCCATTCAATTTTCAAATGAATTATGGCCCCCAAATGATTTAGTAATCATTGCTATAGAGAGGAAATTATTTTATTGCTTGCTAAATTATATTAGCTTTTGAGGCTGTGTTTCTCAAAGCATGGTCAGATTAGTATTAGAATTATCTGAGCTGTGTGTTAAAAATATACCTTCTTGGGCTGTATCCTGGACCTAGTAAATCAGAATCTCTGCAGTTGGCACCAAGAATCTGCATTTTAAAAAAAGTTCCCCAGGTGATTCTGATGCATTCTGAGGTTCATGAACTGCTTCAGGCTTTAAATTCAAAAGCCAAATACTTCTAGGAAAGCTAAATTAATAATGAGTTTGGAAAGCATGTGAGCCATTAAAGCATGGTGCTAAGGCACAAAAAGTCTTACAATGCCCACAGTCCCACAGAACTGGGAACAGTAGCCAGAGCAAAGATTTTCCTGGGCTGTTCAGTGATCATTTAAAGCTAGGTTCTATTGGGAGTTTGGGAATGACATATACACACTACTATATTTAAAATAGATAACCAACAAGGACCTACTGTATAGCAAAGGGAACTCTGCTCAATATTCTGTAATAACCTAAATGAAAAAAGAATTTGAAAAAGGATAGATACATGTATATCTATAACTGAATCACTTTGCTGTACACCTGAAACTAACACAACATGGTTAATCAACTATACCCCAATATAAAATAAAAATTTTAAAATAAATAAATTTGAAATAAAAAATACATAAAAATAAAATAAAATAAAGGTAGGCTCTATGTGTATTACTATATGGATGGCAAAAAAAGATCTGAAGTGAGATTCTGAGTCCAACTCAACTTCCCACTGTTGGATAAAGAATAAGTTAACGTGTTTTAGGGACTTCCCTGGTGGCGCAGTGGTTAAGAATCCGCCTGCCAATGCGGGGGACAGGGGTTAGAGCCCTGGTTCGGGTAGATCCCACATGCCGTGGAGCAACTAAGCCCATGCTCCACAGCTACTGAGCCTGCGCTCTAGAACCCGCGAGCCACAACTACTGAAGCCCGCGTGCCTAGAGCCTGTGCTCCGCCACAAGGGAAGCCACCGAAATGAGAAGCCCACGCACCGCAATGAAGAGCAGCCCCCGCTCGCTGCAACTAGAGAAAGTCCACACGCAGCAACGAAGGCCCAACGCAGCCAAAAATGAAAGGGAAGAAAGAAAGAAGTGTTTTTTCTGTGGCAGATAGAAATAAGGCAGAAGGAAAACTCTTGACCACCGGGACCTACTGAAGGTTCACCCCTCCCTGCAGTCAGGCCAGTCATGTTCCTGGAGAGAATCTTCTGCTTATCCTGCCTCGTAGCATGTACTTGGCAGTTTGCCAAAAATCCACTGATTACGTATTTTGAATTATACATTTTGAAATATGTAGTACTTAAACAGAAAACCACATAAGATCAAATTCATGGAAATATACTCGAATAAAAAGAGTGTTTTTTTCTGGGCAATGGAAAACAGAACTGAAGGACCTGTTCTGGTGGATTAAGAAAGTGTGTGTGCTCAAGTCTGACCCTCATTAGCTGTGTGATGTTGGGCAAGTTATTGAAACTCTCTGGGTTTCTACTCATCTGGAAATTGGGAACAATGCTCACACATATTCATGAGAATGACTTGAGAGTGTTAATATAAAAAACCAGACCTGCAGCGAGCACTGTCTAAACCTCAACAAGAACGAAACAGGGTGCATATGCATTTTTCCAGATTTCTAGACTTTCTGAACCTGAAGACCCACTGCTTTTACAATCAGGAAAGAATGATAAACCACAGTTTTGCTGTGTTGTTGTTGTTGTTTACTTGAAAGTAACAATGAGCCGTAAAGAGAGAAAGGATAGTGAAACAAACAGATGCTATCACAGTCAGAGGAGTCTGTTTTTGTTTGGAGTAGTGACAACATGTAACCCCCGGGGTATCCTAATCTAAGCACAGATTGTAGGAAGAGTAAACACCAAGAATGATGAGCTCTGTACTGGTATCTCCCATGCCCTGGCTCTACAAATTTAGATCCCAAAATAGAGGGGTAAAGTCACAATGTTTCCTGTTTCCCCACCCTTCTCCAAGGCAGTCTTCTAACATCAGGTTCAAAGCCTGGATTTCCAGCATCAAATTAAAGAACTAGAACAAACCCATCCCAGGGCTTCTTTAAATATTCAGATAAACCCATGTGCCCCTATCGGTTAAATTAAGCTTTCCTAAGAAAAAGTAAGTCAATTAGTTCAAAATGTGGGTTAGTGCTTCTGGGTATTTAAAAGGGGATTTTTTTTTTTTCTTTTTTAGTTCATTTAGAAACAGCCACGGGGCAGGTACATACCTACTCCTCAGCACGTCCTGTGAATTGCCATGACATACCTAGATACTAATTTCTGATATCTAGAGCTTTAAAATCGGTCCTTAAACCAGAAGATATTGAAATATGAGCTTTAAAAATGTATCTTGCTTTGCCCTTTTAGTTCATATACTTTATCTTCACCTTCATTACTGTTATTTGTCAAAGGGTGCTTGGCATTGCTATAGAACATGAGAAGACAAGATTCTACCCTTATTGAACTTCTTCCTTCCTTCATTCAACAAATATTCTGTTGAATATTTGTTGTTCATTCAACAAATATTCTAAATGTCTATAAACAAAGGTCAGTGCCCAAGACACAATGAAATGTAGCTCTAGAGCACACTTTATGACGTGTACTGCAAAACTCATTTGTCCGAGTGGTCCAGATGCAATAAACCAAATTTTACCAAAACACAATTACATATTTCTTAAGATGAATTTCCAGAAGCAATTTCTGGGTCATAGAATATGAACGTTTTTGTGGCTTTTGAGAGGTTGCCTACTTGCTTTCTTAAAAGGCTATCTTAACTGATATTGACAATAAAAATATATAAGAATAACATTTTCATATCAACATTTGGGGGTAGAGTGATGTTTGACATTTTTGTTGTTTGTTTTGTTTTGCTTCTACTAATTTAATAGGTTACTTTTTTGACATGTAGCTAATAGTTTCAGGAATATTTTATCTTCTGAGACAACTGTAAATAGCTCTTCCATTACGTAAAATACATGTATTAGTTACATGACATTAACACATATCTTTATCTCCTTTTCCACCTTAATTAGTATTGTAATGGCATTGAAATAAATGTTATTTAATACTAGGACTAACATCCACTTCAGTCCTACATGCTCTTTAAATATATATGACTAGAAGATAAAGAAAGAAATGACTATCATTATTAATTTTATGTTTGACTTAACTTTGACAGCCTTTAGGTTTGACTTCTTTATTAGCCAAGAGGAGTTTCATTGTCAGAATATTATAACAAAGAGAAATAACAACACACTTTTAAGCTCTACAAAAACACGATTCTCTTATGCAAAACTGCATTCTTCTCATACGTATTCGTTTTACAAACAGCGTAGGAGACTGGTAGGTGATTATTAGGTGGAAAGATCAAGAATTATAGTTACCAGGTGGCAATTAGAAACTAAAAATTCTACTCCTGCCAATCTGTGTGGTAAGTTCACTCTGACCTGTTTTCTGACAAAACATCAAAGATAAAAATAGGTAAAGCCCTCCTTACCCCCAGGAGATTTATGCAGGACAGCCCAGGGTGTTTCAACAGAAAACACCTAATTCTAGTCTGATTGAGTTTGTGGGCGTTCCTTTTGCCTCTAAAATCTTCACCATCATTTCTTCTAAGACACAAATGGGTCTCTACCTCCAATAGCCCAGAAAAATAATCCCAGTTTTTTTGGTGCCAAATGACAAAGGTGACAGCGTCTTAGGCTATTTCTGCTGTACTCACAGTCCAAGGACGTGGCTTGGTACTGTTCTAGCTTTCCAAGATTCCCAAATCAAATGACACACAGAAGTATTTTAATGGTAGGAAACTGTTCCCTTGAAGATTTTTATTTTTATTTTTTTTCATCCTTTGGTTTCTAGAAACTGAATGTGGTCCGCTAAGCTTGGGCTACAGAGCCAAACTTCCCTGCCCTAAGGAGGCCTGGGAGACCTTGGGGAAGTGGCTTAACTTTTGTGAGCCTTTCTGGCCTTGGTATTCTTGTTTATAATCAAGCCTGGAAAATACTAGAGTCTTAATAACTAAGAGCTAACGGTTGAATGTTTACGATGTTCCAGACACTGTATTATGTTTATTCATATTAACCCATTTAATTCTCACAACAACCCTGTGAGTTAGGGGTCATTATTATTATAATCCAAGATAATAAAATAATGAGGGCAGCTGGTAAGGCCAAATTAGGATTCAAACTCAAAGATTCAATTATTAAGCACTCTGCTCCGTGACCTTTTGTGGTGGTTAGCTCTCTCCCCACACATAAATATTTGTATGTTTATTGAGTGTCTACTATGTACCTGCCACTCTGCTAAAATATGTGAACGAACTGTACTGGAAATGAACCAGAGTTGAAGTGATAAATAAGACACAGTTTCTGCTCTTATGGAGTTTTCTTCCACCTCGTGGAGTTAGATTACATGGGTTCTATTTTCATCTGAGTTCAAAAAAAAACATTACTCAAGACGATCTTCGATTAAATTCAACAGAATTTAGTAGTAATACTCTGAAACAGACATGTCAAAACAGCCTCAATTTGAATTCATATTTAACCTCCAAAGTTCTTTATGAATCTTTTAGTAATCAAATCAAGAAAGCATGACTTAAAAGTGACGAACTAAAAACAGTGATGAACTAAAACATGACTTAGACGAGGAACTAAATGCTTTTTCTGGCCTCTGCCCTCAAGAGCCCACAAAATTTCTTGAATTTATCCATCTAAATCCTCCCCAACTCTCATCTCTTGATACATAGCTACCTCCCTTCCCTGGTCCCTTGCTCCTCCAATAACTGCCTATAATGTGGTCCTCTAGAGAGGGAACTAATGGCAGGAAAATATTAAAGCAGGCATTACATTCATTTTAACTTGTAAACATTATTGCAAACAGTAATGTTGCCTTATCATTACTTTTCATCCTACGAAATTTTTTTAATATATAAGTTCGGATGCTTGATATTTCTGATTTTTCCCCTACATGTTTCTTCCTTAAAATAGGAGTTAACTAAACACAGATCCTGTTCACACATTCATTCATGAAAAACAACTGGAGTGTTCACCACGTCCCCGGGCCAGCCTAAACTACACAGGTATATCGGTTTAGGAGAGGAAACATCAAAAGCAACTACATCAATTATGTAACAGATGAGGTCAGAAGGCTGCAATCAAAGAGGAGGAAGAGCTGAATCTGCTTCTTTATGGCGTAACCTTTCATAAAGTGTGAACTGAATGGGAGTAAGTGGGGGGGGTTATAAAATGAGGAAAAAACATTTGGAGTTTTTCCTTCCAGAATAACCATGTCACTACTTTCAAGTAATCTTAGAAATGGAGAAGCACAGATGGTACTTTATAATGATAATGAAAGAGACAAAAAATGTGGAGCATATTGTTGAAGTTGTAAACCTCTTAGGGTCGCTTACAGTAAAGAGTTCTGACAGTTACATCATTGCAATCAGTGTGCCATACAGTACTGGGATCATTTTTATATAAAGAAGATATGTGTTTTATATGTGCAGAAGCTATTCTACCCAAGAAATAACTGTCCTTGCAAAGGAGTGAGGGACAGCTGTCAGTTTCAAGTGGTGAGCTGAAGGGACTTCATGATAGGCAAAATCAAAGTGGAGGAATCAGGCTGGGCTGACAGGCAGAAGATAACCAATATTGCCTGTCTACCAAAATAATTAGAAGAAAGCTCTTTTGATTCTCTCAGTTTGGAATTGAGTGCGTGGAACCACAGGATGTTTTTAAGGAACCATTTATTAAAGCTGGAATTGAACTCCTGTATGAACTCAACTGTAATTCTGTGTTATTGGGTTTTTAAAATTAAGCAACATTTGGGTGGGGAGCGTTGGTGTGTGTGTGTGTGTTTGGGGGGGAAGTGAACAGGTTTATAATTGCTTGGTTTCCCTGGGTGTTCTTCCTGGTAAATATTGTAGGTACTAACTTGAAGAGGTCTTTTCCAATATTTGATGAAGTATCATTACGGGGAAAGAATTCTGGTAGCGTTTCAGGAGCTGGTGCCACAAAGCAGATTCACAGTCGCCCGATAATCAGTCAAGGCGTACTTCCCAAGGTGCGTTTTTTCGTCTCTAACATTAGCGGGGGTCCTGCCCGTTGTTTGCAAAATATCCAGGCAGCATCTGAAGCTGCTGTTTTTCCAACTCCGTTAAAAAGTTATTTGTGCTTTGGGTTTTTTGGTTCTGCTTTTCCCCAACCCCGCCCCCTGGCTTTTGCCAGTAGAGACCTGCCCTGAGGGGGAAGGGGGGGAGGTTTGTCCTGGGAGCACAAAACCATTTTCTTTCCTGGAAATAAGTTGACGTCAACTGGGAGCTGTTTTTGGTTGCTTTGTTTCCCGGAGCGTCCAACCCAGCACACTGCCTTCGGCAAATTGCAAGCAATTCAAAGCAGCTCGCCCAGCAGGGAGGGGAATCGGGGAGGAGGGAGCGGGGGACCCCCGCCGCCTGCAGAAGTGGGGAGACCTGGGAAGCGGCTTCGCTCCTGGACTGGAATGCGGGTCCGAGTCCCCAGGCCGAGCCGGGAGCGCAGCCCTGAGCCAACGAGGCCCCTAGGTTCACTGCATCGGCGGTGAGGGCCGCCGGGGAGCAGCCCCTGGTAGGTAACTTGCCGGGCGCCCACCTGAATTCTCAGAACCGCTGAAATGCCCCGCCGGAGAGTTCCGGCGGCCCAAAAACCTGGGAACATCCCGGGACAAAGAGGCTTCCGGAAGTAGCCGGTGCTACTGGTGTGTGCCAACTCGTGTGCGCGGGCCCGCGTATGCGACTAACTTAGCTGCCTACTGCCTTGGGCTCCTTTCTACACATTTCCGGGGGACAAAGTATTTTGAACAAAGCGGGCCGCACCTCCGGGACGATTCCCGAGGAATGCCACCTCCGGATTCCTCGCGTCCCGAGACTGTTATCTGCGGAGAGGAGGACGGATGAGAGCGTGTGTGTGTGTGTGTGTGTGTGTGTGTGTGTGTGTATGTCTTTCCCCGAAGAGCGGGAGAGGGCCCGCGAGGCAGGGACTTGCTCTAACTTGTTCACACCTAGCACGGTTTCCCCAAAGCTCGGCAACGTCCAGGGCCGAGGAGGAACACGGAGAGCGAGGACTCATCGCTGTGGAGACAGTCAACTCCCACTTAGACGCCCATGCGGCCCAGAGACCTACTCTTCCTCCCTTCCTTCCTCCCTTCCTCCCTTCCTCCCTTCCTTCCTTCCTTCCTTCCTCCCTCCCTCCCTTCCTTCCTCCCTTCCTTCTTACAAATAGACAGATGGGTTAGTTTTGATGCGCAAAATTATAAACTGCCCTGAAAGCAAGACAGAGGGCCCCGGGGAGAGGGGGGTCCTCGGGGGACCGGCAATTGACAAGACTCTCACAGCGGAACTGCTGAGAACTCGGACTCGGAAGGAAATCCGAGGACGCCCTCGAGGAGCTGGCGAGGCAGCCGCAGAGGCTGGCCGGCTTGGGCCGCGCGCTGCTGGTACCTGATTCCGTAGGTTCCCCTAGCCCCTGGGACTCGGAGTTGACTAGCGCGCCGGGGGGGACACTCAGGCTGCCCGAGGAGGAGAAAGTTAGAATACAGGGCGAAATCCGTAGGTGGCCGTGGCTGTACGTCCAAAGAAATCAGTCGAGGCCTCCGGAGGCTCTGGGGGCGCTGCCCCTG
The DNA here is from genome assembly GCF_005190385.1 of Monodon monoceros. Classification (NCBI taxonomy): domain Eukaryota; kingdom Metazoa; phylum Chordata; class Mammalia; order Artiodactyla; family Monodontidae; genus Monodon; species Monodon monoceros. The sequence goes on from NW_021703765.1 coordinate 45,551,250, forward strand.
GGAGACCTGGAGGCGGTGACGAGGACGTGCCCGGAGCCTGGGCGCGCCGGGGGCGGGCCTTTGGCTGGAAGTGGGACAGTGTCTCCGATGGGAAAGCGGGACCCGGGCGAGCTCTTTGGCCGCCTTTCCAGTTTCGGAGGTGCCCGCCCCCGCGCGCCGAAGGCAGCGCAGCCCTGAGGGCAAACGAACGGCAGCTGGCAAACTTGGAACTAGAGCACGCTCGGGATCCCAATTGCCGGAATTGTGGCGGCGGCGGGGGCGGCCGAGACCCAAGTTCACTTTTTCCGCCCTCCTGCCCGACGGATCTTAGGGACCGGCATTGCTCGCTCCAACTAGGTGGAGCGCCTCGCCGGAGGGAGTTGTGTCAGTTTGCTCCGAGGCAGGAGGGCGGTGGCCTGGGCGAGTGGGGAGGGGTCCCTGGGGTCCCCAGCGCCTCTTCCCGCGTCTCCCCTCCCACCCGCCCCTCCCAGTCTTTCTTCCTCGCTCCTTCCCCAGGCTGACTGGACCGGCGCGGACTTGCCCCAGACCTACGGGGAGCGCCCCCGGTCTTTAATGACAGCTTAAAAGTGGCTGTTGGAAAAGTCGAAAGGGATGAGGCTGACGTGGGGCGTGTTTCGCTCCTTTGCAAGTCAGAAAGGGAGCTGGGAGCCTTGCGGCTGGCCGCAGGCCCCCGCGCCTCGCCCGCAGCAAGTAGGTGGGGGAGTCGGCCGGCAGCCCCATCCCGCTCCCAAGCCTCGCCCGCTGCGCCCTGGCCGCGGGCGCAGAGAGGGTGCGGGGCCCCGCCGTGCCTCCTCCACCCTACTCATTAACCTGCCTGCTCCGCTCCGCTCCGGGCGGCCCCAGACACAGGCTTCTCGAAGTAGCATCCGCGGCCCACCGGGTGCTGCCGCCTCCCGGAACCCCCGGCTCCGGGGGGGCAATGAGGGGGCGGTGGAAGGGGCACTGCTCCTCGGGCATTACTTAGAGAAGCGGCCGCCCCTCCCTCCCGCCGGCCCTCCCTCTCTCTCTCGCCCGGGCCCGCGCGCCACTCAGCCAGAGGGTAAGTTGGGAGTGTTACACCCCCACCGACAGCTCTCCCTCCCCTTCCTTTTTTTCCCTTCAAAGTTTTCTTCGGAGTGGGGAGAGAGGTGGGGGAGGAAGAGGGTCCAGCCAGCCTCGGTCCTTACGCTCTCCCTGTCTAATTTACCCCCCGCCTCCCTACCCCTCCATCCCCTGCGCGCCGCTGCCCCTCCGGAGCAGCGCTCCGAACTGACAATTGGAGCGCGGCTCCTTTAAGAGCCCGGCTTTGCCTCCCGGTAGCTGAAGGTCATTAAACACAAAAGCTCTCAGCGCTGCGGTCCAATATAGCGCATGCGCCCTGCCCGAGGACTGGCAGAGAGACGGCAATATGGCGAGAATGCCTGGCAGCGGGGACTGTAACACCAGCGCGGGCGGCAGCGCCAGTGCCGCCGCCGCCGCCGCCGAGAACAATGGGGAGCGGGGCGAGGGCGAGCGCGGTGCGGGGGGCCGAGGCCGCCGCCACGGCCGCCCGCACTACTGCAGCGCGGGCGAGGAGGAGGAGGAAGAGGAGGAGGAGGACGAGATCCAGGAGGTGCAGATAACGGGGGACGAGGAGGAGGACGGAGGTGGGGGGCTGGAGGAGGAGGAGGAGGAGGAGGAAGAGGAGGAGGAAGAGATGGGTCTGGACTGGGACGAGCCCCTGGAGCCCGAGGACTCGGCCGGGGAGGAGCTGGAGCCGGAGCCGGTCCATATGATCAATATGGACCAGAGCGCCGCGCTGGAGCCCGAGGCGCCGCCGCGGCTGCTGGCGCCCCGGGCCCGCGGCGGGCCGCCTGGGGACGGCGCCGAGCTGGACCCCGACGTGCTGCAGCGCCCCGAGCGGGCCCGGCTGAGCGAGAACACCCGGCTGGCCACCCGCTACGCCGTGCGCATCTTCCGGGAGTACCTGAGCGAGAAGGCGCAGAGCCCGGACTTCGAGACCATGGACAAGGGGGCGCTGTGCCGCGTGCTGCGCTCCTTCTACGCCGAGGCCCGCTCCAAGAGCGGCCAGCTCTACAGCAAGTCGTCGCTCATAAGCATCCGCAGCTCCCTCAACCGCTACCTCAACGAGCCCCCGTACTGCCGCACCCTCGACCTCACCAAGGACCCGGAGCTGCGCAGCGCTAACCTGACGCTGGCCGCGGTCATCCGCAAGCTTGAGGAGCAGGGCGCCGGGCCGGTGGTGCAGAAGCAAGCCATCACGCGCGCCGACCTGCGCAAGCTCTACACCTCCAGCGTCTTCAGCACCAACACGCCCTTCGGGCTGCTCAACAAGGTCTGGTTCGAGACGTGCATGTACTTCTGCACGCGCGGCCGCGAGAACCAGCGCGAGCTGGAGGAGGACTCCTTCGGGCTGGCCATGGACGAGGACGGCCGCAAGTTCGTCTACTTCAAGTCCCTCGGGCCCTACCACAAGTCGCGCTCGTCGTCGTGGAGCAAGAAGCGCGCCGAGAGCAGCGACGAGGAGAACTTGCCGCGCATGTACGAGACGGGCACCGAGTTCTGCCCCTACGCCAGCTTCGTCAAGTACCTGTCGAAGCGCAACCCCCTCTGCAAGGCGTTCTTCCAGCGGCCCCGGGACCACTGCAGCGAGGGCGATGTGACCTGGTACGAGAACAAAGCCATCGGCAAGAACTTGCTGGGCACCAGGATGCAGATGCTGTCCAAGGCGGCCAAGCTCTCCAAGACCTACACCAACCACTGCATCGGCGCCGTCTCCATCGCCACGCTCAACAGCATCGCGGGCATCGGCACCAAACTGGGCTCGCCCGCCCCGCAGGGCTGCTACGCCGAGGCTCTGAACGGCGCGGCTCGCCACCACTCCCCCCATCCCCCCACCCATCCCTCTCACCACCACCGCCCCCAGCCGCCCTCGCTGGGGAACACCTATATCCTCCCCAGAGACAGCCAGGTCGGGCCCGACGTGAAATCGGAGGCTGCGCCCAAGCGCGCCCTGTACGAGTCCGTGTTCGGGTCGGGGGAAATCTGCGGCCCCTCTTCCCCTAAAAGACTTTGTATCCGCCCCTCCTCGGAGCCTGTGGATGCGGTGGTGGTGGTTTCCGTGAAACACGACCCCCTGCCTCTTCTTCCAGAAGCCAATGGGCACAGAAGCACCAATTCTCCCACAGTAGTTTCACCTGCTATTGTTTCCCCCACCCAGGTAACCAAACCAAACTCTATGCATGAAATGTTTCTCTGGTACCACTTCGAGACTAACTTGTGCTAACTCAGGTCTGGGTTGGGGGGAAGTTTTTCAAAGTAGCAAATATGCTGAGTCGGATTTGATTTCACCCTTAGAAGCTTAACTCTCTTGATGCTTTTCAGGACAGTTTACACCTAACCTTAAAGGCTGTGAGAGGGCAAGCTACCTAACAATCCCTGCTGCGCAGTAACGCTGAAAACGTCAAAGTTCTCAGAACAAAAGGGTCAGCTCAACCCTCGCAGCCTCTCTCCACTGAATGCCTGAGTTTATAAGGCAAAGAGTGCAGGAATACTGTGCATATAAATGAAGCAGTTACTTAAAATATCTTTGAATAAAGTAACCATTAAAATACTGTATGACATATTCGCCCTAACTTATGAAGGTAGAAAAAGTTATAAATTATTTAAAAAGAAAACATGCCAATCCTACTTACTGTAAAGGGGCGGGTTTTGGAGAGACGGGCGGTTGAGTGCCAGTTTATACCATAAGGTGTAGTTGAATGTAAAGCAACATTTGGGATGTAGTTTTCATAAACGAAAGTCACTTGTTAAAGTTATGGAAAGGTAGTATCTCCACTGCCAGCCAGGCTCCCAACTGGAGTGTGCCCCATGGTGCCCAGCAGAGTGGGCACTGAAACATTGCTGTCTTTCCTGGCACCATGGAGCTCTCTGTCTAGGGGGCAGATAAGTGGTGGGAAGATAGACTACTGAGATAACAACACAGTAGAGTGGAAAGAACACCAAAGTAAGAGTGCTAGCCCAGAAGCTGAGCCACCTTGGGCAAGTCAGTTCACCTCTCTGGACTTCAGTATCCTCAACAAAGATAAGGAAACTGTTTTCACACAAAAATTATTTATTTCTAAGCACTTAGAATTCTGGGTGGAGACTGGGGATTCGATTGGATGCTTGTCTTATTATTTTTCCTGGAGGAATATATTCATATTATTAAAACTGTATTCATCTTTTGGGTACTGTGCTGTAGGAGCCAGAAAGCAGAGGTCCTTGGGGACTCTGCTCTATTTTCCAGGCAGGAGTAGCCACAGGGGGTTTTACAGCTTTGCCCTCCCTGCCATCAAGCAGAAGTAGGAATTTCAGCTCTAAGTTTGGAGGTGTAGTGCAGGTCTTTTCAAGGAACAGATGTCAGGTACCTCTGTGCTTTTTCCAAAGTGGAAATTCCAGTTCTGGACACACTGACCCTTTCACACGTTTACTTGCTAATCAGCTAAGCCTCAAGGCCAACCGAGAAAGGGGCTGTGAAAGGTACTATAAACACCAAAGCTCTCTAAAATACACGAGACCAGAGGCTGACGTGTCTTTCTGCACTTGTAGTGTGCACCGTAGTTTCTGACAGACTGGGAGGTGGTTGTAGGGCGTTGTAAGGATGGACAGGAGAGTTCTTTCTCCTCTTCGGAGAATTTGGGTTTGCTTTTTCTTTGAAAGCAGAAATAAACGATCACATTCTTCTGATAAAGTAAAAACCCTTAAGATGCCCTGGTTTCAAGTAGCACCTGATTTATTAAGAGTTAAAAGCCTAAGAGAGTTTATTAAAGTATCTATCTGCTTGAATTTAACAATGAAGCAGTTTGTCCCCTGGCATTTGTCTGCTGGTTTCTTGACACCAGTGTCACATAGAATAATGACATGAGATCCATGAAAGATTAGGGGGGCTTGTTTAGTTGGTTTGGTTTTGTTCTAAGAATTGCAGTCACTCTGTCACAGTCTTTCATTTTAACTGAGTGAGATCAATCATTTCTGTAAACCTGAACACTGATTCTTTTAGTCTTGAGTGATTGTCAGGTAACTCCCAGGTTAAATGTAGATTTGAGGGTCCATATGTTGGTTATGTTATCATTATGCCTCTCAAACAGTATCTTAGCTAAGTCTCTTGCAGTTAAAACGCTACAAAAAGTTGCCCTCTTTGCTTTCACTAATGTTAGAGTGAACATTTTTTTTATCAGCCTTAAGAAGTTTAAGGGAACTCTTTAGTAACTCCTGTAGAACTCACTTTATGAAGTCTGAGCATTCTAAGTATGAAACAGGTGTTTAATTTAAGTACAAAGCTGATATTAAACTTTTTCCTCCTGTATTTACTAAAATCACTGTTGAGGTTCAGGGCATTTCCTGGGGATTAAGGACTGGCTGGGGTTACTGGCCGGAGGCTTTGCTTTAGGTCGGCAACTCCTTTGGCTGGTCATTAATCCCCAGGAAATGCCCTGTGTACCTCGAACTTCGGTCATTATCACTTAATTATAAACATAGGCTGTCTAACTTTAATACAGGCTAGACCCTCATCAAGTGGAGTGGCGCTGAATTCCACTAAGGACCACTTGATGCCACAGTCCCCCCCTGATGTTTGATTCTTTTGTAACATTGCAAGTTTCTCAAAAAAATGAAGAGCCTGTTACTATCAATGCATTTACTGTTTTTACTTCTTGAGGGTGTTCATAAGTGTATCACTTATGGGACTGGTTGAAAAATGAATGCACTCAAGGATTAATGAAGATTATGGAATTTGTGATGTTTTCACTCATGTGAAGTGCCTGGTTTTAGTTGGTTTTGGAGTGGGTGGAGGGCTTGGTAGGTTGTGTTGGTTACCTTAACTGGTTCATTCATGAATTCTCTTGAAGGTCTGTATTCAAAGTAAGGGATGGTTTTAGTTCCCTCCCCTCCCCACCCAAGGCTGTTGTGATTTAAGATGATCCAGTTACTAGTACAACATCTAGCTCCCAGGTGGAGATAACGTGGTATTTAAAGGCTTAGCACGTCCCATATCCTACCTGTTCATAGCTGTTCTCTTTGCATGAAAATGCAGCATTTTTCCTGCCTCAGTCAACAGTACTTCAGCCTAGGTGGGATGATAGAGATCTGTAACTTTAGTCTTTATCATTTACAGAAAAAAGAATACTAGTAGGAGTTTAGATTCTAAATATCATAGTTTTGTTGCTAAAGCTTTTATGGACTGTACCTTTCTTGGTACCAAACGAAAATGTGAAAATTAGCTCCCTAAAGTATACTTGGCAGCATTCGTAAGCTTGTGACAAAGGTGCCTTCAGTTGGAGCTACTTGACCCTAACCCCGATTACTTCCAGAAATACTTTTAAGGAATTCTGTAAGTAGGAAACCTGTTAGTGGAGAGATTCTGGGGTTGGTGGTGCACGTCCAGTGTTTCTGTTTCATCGACTTCACTAGGGGCCAGAGTCTGTCCTTAGAGTCTCCAAGATGAAAATTAGAGCAGCTTCCCTGTGAGGCACGCCCAGTGGTTCATGACCTTGCCTTTGAAGAAGCCGGATACTAATAGCACTTGGGAAACCAGTCTTCATTCAGGTGCTGTCTTGTGGGAAGGGAGAAGGAATATTCATTCTATCTACTTACTAGAAAAAACATGCATTTTCTGTATTATTGAAATTATCACCAAAATCTTATTTTGAATTTGGAGACTAGGCGGGAGGGATACACTTTTTTTTTTTTTCTTAAAGATGGAATCAAACTTCTGTAAACGTGACAGAAGAGTGTGTTTAACAGCTATGGCAATTATGGGTTATCTGGAGCAATTAGGATTAACCACCTTGTTTAAAATGGGTATTTTCCTGATTTTTAATAATATTTTGTGGCTGTATTATTTTTTCTGTTGCAGGAATGTTTGCTCTCCTTTACAGAAAGTTCAGATTGGTGAAGAAACTAAATGGCATTAACATAAGTGTGGAACTTTTTTCATTCATTCAGGAAACAATTACTGAGCACTTACTATTTTGGCTTGGGTACCAGGAATCTTTATAAACTAATCATTTTCCACTTGGCAAGTAGTCTCATTGGCAAGATTTTGGCCTCATTAAATATTAAAACGAGATTAAAATAAAGAAGGTTAAAAGGTGACGAAAGAAATCTGTAGTTTTGCTCTTGCATATTCATATTGCAGTGAGTACTCAGGTGTATTATTTTAAATTGATATGAACCTACATATATGTCAGCTCACTATCTATCATATCTGATCCAGGAAATAGAAAGAGAAGTATTTGCCACCAAAGGAGAAAGTGGATGCCATTCATCTCGAACGTAAACCCTGATTTAAAATCTGGTTCCCCTAACAAATGTCACCTATAAGGGCATCCTCTCGTCATTGTAGATGGATTTCAAGCAAGAAGAGCCCCTTTTTCAAATAGGACTGTGAGTTGTGTGTGAGACCTCTTAGGTTTTCACCTTGATTTAGGCCAAAGCTCCACTTCAGTGATTTAATAAAAAGTTCACTTTCAAGTTATCTTTTGGCATCTCCACTGCCACTTCAAAAGCAGAATCGATATAGGAGTTGCTTTGTGGTTACGTATGTTGAAAATCTTAGGACCAGACATAAACTAGTAATCTAGAACTTTTATTTCTAGAACGTATTTTACTTCTCTTGATTGATCATTCACTGCATTGTACCAATTAGTCAGGATGCTATTTGAAAGACTTCTTTGGAGAATTTAGATAGGGGATAGGTAGTGGGAATTAATTGGTCCAAAAAGGGAGATTGATTGACTTTGATAAATGAAAATGAAAGAAAATGGAGCTTTAGAATTTGAAACCTTGTGCTGATAAACATTTTTATTTAACACTAGTAATATTCTAAAGAAGCTGAATTTAGCTCAACCATTGTTTTTTGTTGCTGTTTTTCTTGGCCCCACTGCAGGGCATGCAGAATCTTAGTTCCCTGACCAGGGATGGAACCGTGCCCCCTGCAGTGGGAGCAAGGAGTCTTAACCACTGGACTGCCAGGGAAGTCCCTCAGCTCAACCATTGTTACCTGAACCTCTTGCTACCTGCTAAGTAGTGCCAAGAGGAACAGGATTCAGTTTTTGCCCTCGGTCAGGGTTTGCAGAGGACGGGCTTCCAAGCTAAAGTGATTCTCTGTTTGATGCATGAACATCACAAGGGAAACAGATGAACTTGTCAAGTTTTAGGCCCTTTGGGTTTCCAGATCTGTGAAAGTTTCTCTTTGCCTTCTCTTTCAAGAGAGGATGGTCTCTGAATGGTGTCAAGTCTTTATAACAGAGATTGAGCTTCTGTATGGTCTAGAAATAAATGGGCATTTAAGCCATTCAGGATATCTCGCTAATATCCCCTATGGGCTGAGATTGAACCTGCATGTGAGGGGCTATTACCTAGTGCCCATGGCTGTGAACTAGACACTGGACCCCAGCACGTCCTGTCAGACTACAGGAGGCCCAACCTAATTAGATGTGTTTTAAGTTTTCAGTAATTCTGTTCAACACTTTTTTTTTTTACTGTCAGACTTTCTTCCTTTCAGCTTTTGCTATAACAATCTGACGGAGCCTTTTTTTCCTTAAAAAAAAAAGATCCATTTATATCTGACAGCAAACTTTCCTTTGTGACTGAATTTTTTTTTTTTTATTCATATCCTATCCTAAATTTGTCCGCATCTTGGGTCACAGAATTTTCAAAACAAATGGAAGTGGGAACCGTCTTCCAGTATTGGAAGGCCAGAGTGTCTGAGCTTTAATTGTAGTTTTTGTCACAGCAGTTTGCTCTCGGGCAGCTTTGCAAACCCCAGTGGGAACTTCCTTTTTCTGGAAACCCACTACTTTCTGAGATTTGTGATTTGTGTTTAGCAACTGGAAACAGTTCAGCTCTTGTGGGCCCTCCAGGTAGTTAATTCGATTGTTTTTAATATGGGGGGAGGGGAGCGAAGGGGGAGGGGAGCGGGGGGGGGGAGGGTGGGGGGGGGGGGAGTACAGGGAAGTCCCACAGGCGTGAAGGAGCGGGGATGGGGGGGCGGTAAGGGTCTCCTGTGTCGAGTCCATTTCTGGAACCCTGGGAAACTGCGGGAACCTGGGGAGGCCTTGGAGGGAAGCCCCGGGCACCATCCAGGGCCACTCAGTTCTTCCCCCATCACCAGCCCCATCTCCACCTGAGTATAGACATTTGAAACTCATCTTTGTAATGCAAGCCTTTCCTGGGAGTGTCTAGACTCCTTCACACCCTGAATTACTGCTTTCCCCTGATCACCTGGCAGTGAACCCTGGCAGATGGGCGGTTTGATCCGGTCTGTAAGGAAGGAGGCAAAAATGTGCTACCTACAAAGGGCTGACAGATTTAAGAGAGGTTAGGCTGTAGGCTTCTGGGAAGAAAGAGGAATTTGGAAAGGAATGCTGGAGAATGACAGAGATAAGTGTTGCTTCCTTTGTGATAATTGGGTTACCGAATGTCAAGACTAGTTTGGAAGCTTGTAATTATCAATTTCTAGTTTTAACTACATGTCCCCAGTCCAGGGTAACTCACCCGGTTCAGCCCGCGGTCTCACCACTCAGTCCCCATCCTTCCTCTCTTAACACAAGACAAAGGGAACTGTTATTTTTAGCACCGGGTCCCATAAGGGCTCTTTCCACCACGTTTCTTAAGCTTGTGGATTAGTTTTGATACCTAAACTTGCTGTGGCTTTTGCCATGTAGTTTTTGGTTTGGGGGTTTTTTTGGCTGCGGCGTGTCAGGCAAGATCTTAGTTCCCCAACCAGGGATCGAACCTGCACCCCCTGCATTGGAAGCGTGGTCTTAACCACTGGACTGCCCGGGAAGGCCCTGCCATGTGGTTGTTAAGGAACTTACACAGGTGAACTGTTTCACCATCCTGGCTTCTTCACTGATCTGGGTCAGGGAATGGACATTTGGACCAGATCCACGCAGGAGTGAAGGGAGGGAGTGTGTGGCCCCGAGGCTTCCACTTTACTGGGCTGCAGTCCAGAGACAAACGTGATTCCCTCCTTGAAGAGTCTGATGTCAACTGTCCCAGCCTCTAACTGACTCTGTAGTTAGGAAGTAGAATGTCATCATGAATAATAGCCAAGACGAACAGAGGGCTTTAAAGTGGTCCCCCGACTGGCAGCCTCTGCATCGCTCAGGAGCAGTGGGCTACTTGGTCTCCTTTAATCCTCACACAGTCCTTCAAGGAGTTATGGTTATTACTTCCATTTTACAAAGGAGGAGTCTGTTAATAGATGTTGACTTAATTTACTGAAGGTCCAACCACTGGTTAGTGACTATGCTGGGATTTGAGTCCAGAACTGTCAGATTTCAGAGTCTGCTTTTAAATCCATGGTCTGTTGATTCCAAAATTCTTAGCTGTTCAAATAAAAGAATCCATTAAAGAGAAGATGATATAACATTAGATTCATATCACTGCCTGAGGTGCTTTCCTGGAGCAACTTAAGAAGAGCGAACTTGTTAAAATACAGCAAAAAAAAATTGGGAACACAGAAGAATATTTCCAGTGCTTAACATGCTTCCATTTTGCTGTGTGTGGTCCCAGCCTCTGACGAGTCTGGGGACAGTTATCAGCCTCTTTTGAGAAGCCCCATCACATAGAACATGTTAAGAGTAGACTCCAGGGCCAGACTGCCGGGGCCAAAGCTCAGCTCTGCCCAGAACCAACCTGGTCTTCAGTTTCCTCCTGGGTCAGATGGGGACATTGGTCATACTCACCTCCTAGGGTCGTCAGCGTTAAATGAATTACTGTTTAAGAAGTGCTTAAAACAGGCGTGCTCGATGAACATTTTCTATCATTTTATTATCTTAGCACAGAATGTTTGACGTATGAAAAATGGCTGATCGTGCTCATAAAGTCCCAGTCTCCGTCTTCAGTGTTTCTCTTGTGAATAGGTCGTCCAGGTGCTGTGCAGGGGCCTTTCTGCCGTGTCTCCTTCTGGGGTGTCTGTTGCCTTGGGCCAGTAGCACCCCCTCTGGGCTCCTAGGAGATGGGCAGTCTCAGGAGGCCTCTGGCAGTGTGGCTCACCCAGGCCCCCTCCCTCTCACTGTCACCTCAGACAGCCCATCCTGGTGGATGCTTTACACCAAAGCTGGTTTTTCTCCCCTCTACTTTCCTTTGATACTCAGCTCCACAGCTTCTTCTAAGTTTGTTCTGCAGACCCTTCCTATTGCTAGAGGGGGTAGGAGGCACTCTCTGAGGGGCATAATTGCTGCCCAAACTCCAGGGGATTCACAAAAGTTGGCTTACAAGGAGATTGACAGCTTTTCACAAGAGTAAATTTTATTTGGAATGGTTTGGGATTAGGGGAGCAGTCATAATACTGGGGTTCTTAAAACATCATGAAGGTCGTCATGGCAATGACTTTAGTAAATTTTTTGGGGGGGTGTAATTCAGATTGTATTGCTTATTATGTCATTCCATACAACTTTAAGTAAACAGACGTTGAGAAAATATACTGGAAGTATTAAACAGGTGATGGCAATATTGATGAGAATGTTCAAGTGTTTTACATAAGGTAGTAAGAGGCACCGCTGCCACTGTCACCCCCCCCTCCGAAATTTGTACATTTCGTATAAAAAGAGTAAAAATAGTTCAATGGCATTTAACTAGCATTATTCTTTGTAATGACTTTCTTAAATTTTAATTCCAGTATTCTAGAAGTAGGGCCTGTATTTGGCTAGATCTTCTGGTATATTGCTTGCATTTCCCTAATGCATAATTGGATTATAATTTTCTAATTCTTTTTTTTTTTTTAATTTTCTAATTCTTGACTTCTGTCTTGGAGACTATATAAAATCAGTAGAAGTTTTACTTGAAGTTGTTGTGTACTAATATATGCTCTGAATAGGCTGCAGAATCAGGGTAACTGGATGGTGTTCTGATGCAGCATTGCTGACCAGTTAATGACCTCTTCTGACTTGTTCTTAATTTGACAAAGCGAGCACTCGTATAAAATAGAAACGATGGCTGTGATGATGCAGGGATCTGTCACCTCTAATTTAGTTTGCTTTTCAAATAATCACAGGATTCAGCCACCATATTCCCAGTAGTATAAGTTTGTGGGTTTGAGAATTATATTAAATAAATTAATAATAGCTTTAATTAATAATTCTATTAATTTCATTAAGCCAGCTCATCTGGAATGTTGGTTTCTATTTTGTGACATTTTTTTCTGACAAAGTTATATATAAAGAGATTTTAGATATTTTCTTTCCATCTTGAACAAATATCTCATTGTTTTTTACTCCAGAAAAAAAGAGACTGGCAGAAAATTTATTTTACAGTGGAAAGCATGTTGCTGCAGAAACACACAGACCTAAATAAAAGTGTAACAAGAATATTAGAAAACGGATTATGCTAGCTTCATTCTCTTTTCTTCTCAATGTGGTGTTCATTCACACGTTGAATTTTTATAATTAACAGTAGGATATTCATAGTGCTGGTGATTTCACTATTTTCAGGATTATTTTACGGGTGGGGTGGTAAAGTTCAAGGTATGTTTCTCGGGTTTATGTTTTTAAACTTATGAAGAGGGCTTCCCTGGTGGCGCAGTGGTTGAGAGTCCGCCTGCCTATGCAGGGGATGCGGGTTCGTGCCCGGGTCTGGGAAGATCCCACATGCACAGAGCGGCTGGGCCCGTGAGCCATGGCCGCTGAGCCTGCGCGTCTGGAGCCTGTGCTCCGCAACGGGAGAGGCCACAGCAGTGAGAGGCCCGTGTACCGCAAAAAAAAAGAAGAGGATCATGGAATCCTAGATCCTATTCATAGTATTTAACTACTATCTCAAGTGATGTATTTTAGAACCACCTCTTGGGATGTGAGTGGTGATCTGAGAAAAGTCGAGATGAAGGAGACTGCTGCTATACAGAAAAACTCTGAAAATAGGATTCATTTATTGAGCACTTACTGTGTGCAAGGGCAGGAATTTGGAGGTAAAGAATAACTTAGAAATAGTTAAGAGAAGATGCTGGAGAAACGACAGTGGCAATACCTGGGGCAAGTCAGAAGGAGGACCCAATGGAGAGGATGAGGGTCTTGCACCATCTAATGACTGTTCACAAGTAAAGCCTGGGTAGTAAGCAGTGTGTATTACTTTCTAAGAAATGGGACCGAAGGTGGCCCGACCAAACTGAAAGACTAAACATTTAAGCCTTAAAAGTGTGTGAAGAGAAAATGTAAAAACTCAGAAGAAATAAAATCTTGCCTTGTCAAAATGTAAGCCTTTTCCTTGCTGTGACATTGATCTCTCTTGGGAAGGCCTTAGTATACTATTTTAGATGTCCCAGCACGACGTAGGCTGCCACATCTCTCTCCATATCAGCCCCTCTAAATGTTCACCCTGTGTTAATCCACGTGTTTTAAGACTGAGTATTTATGCAATAACCCAAAGAAATTCAGAACTGGTATTGTGTCCTAGTTTACATTTCAGTTCCAGCTCTTTGAATTACTAAAGCCTGGCTCCTTTGGTACCCAGCAGTATTTCTTTCACATCTTGAGTCCGGGACCATACAATGAGTAATCAATTACTAAGGTACATGAGAATAGTGCTTAACGATTTGCAAATGGCTTTCTTGTATGTGACTTGATTCTAAGGAAGCTTTGCAGGGCCCTTTGTAGTGTCAGTACTGGGTTAGATAGATGGTGCTGACATAGATAAACTCCTTGTCCTTGGAGGACTCAGTCTCGTGGAGGGGGCAGACAAGTAACCTGAAAGATAAACTCCGATGTGTGATAACTCCTGTGATACTCTGTACACACAGTATAAGCAAGCTGAAGGGGGAGGGGAGGCACTGTGATTATACCCATCCTAGGTGAGAAAAACTGACCCTCAGAGAGGTTAGGCAGTTTCTCAAGTTCACCTCACCACTGAGGAGTGAAGTTCCAAGTCCAGGTCCAGGGCTCTTATACAGTGCTACTTTGGGGGCTGTCATTTATAGCTGAAGTTTTGTTTTGTTGGTTTTTTTGGCTGCACTGTGTGGCTTGTGGGATCCTAGTTCCCCAACCAGGGATTGAACCCGCACCCTCGGCAGTGAGGGCACAGAGCCCTAACCACTGGACCGCCAGGGAATTCCCTAGCTGAAGTTATAAAAGCAGTGCAGTTAGGCATTAAAGAAAGAAAGAAAAGAAAAGGACCCTGAAGCACAAGTGTGTAGATGGATGTGTCTTTTAAAAACTAAAAGGCTTAATGTGATTTTCATGCTTTTGGTATTTTAGGAAAATCCAAGGGAACATTCTGGATTAGGGTGAAATAGAATGGCCCAGCACAGGCTCCAGACGTCAGTGGCTGACAGCTGTAGCCAGACTGACTGGGGGATCTTTCCTTACAGTGAAGCCCAAGCTCCTGGAACCCTTTCTGCAAGTGGTTGAGGGCTGACCCCCACGGGGAGCTGCGCGGTTCCGTCTGATCCCTGACTGGTTGGCAGTTGGAAGACCAGCTCCCCAAGGCCTTCAGTCTTTCCCACTTCAGCCAGAGCACTTAATTAAAACAAAAAGTGGACACAGCTCTGATGCAGGTATAGCTAGTAAAAAGAACCAATAAAAATGACAGTGAAGTGCCCGCCAAATGGAAGATGTTAATGATACTAAGGCGCTTCATGGGGCAAGTCTGTACCTCTTGGCACAGGACGACAGGCTGCCCACGGAGGCTATTCCTCACAGCGGCCCTTGGCCGCCAGCTCCCACCCAGACTGCACAGGCGAGCTGCCCGGGCTCTGCCGACCTGGGGCCACCCGACTTCTCCCTGCAGGAACATCACTGGGAAGTGACCACCACTGACATGTAGCCCTTTTCGCTGGTGACAGCAGATAACACAAGGTTTCAAGGATACTTTTGTGACACGGGAGCAAAAAGGAGGCAGGGAAAAGGCACAGGATCAGAAAAGTAAAGGGGAGGGAAGTAGCCAAGGTACCTCCAAGCTTACTGGACATTTGGAGCAAACTCAGCATTCTCATCAGTTCTAATTAGACTTACCAAAGGGCAGACCAAGTTAAAGCTAAGAACAATAACTCTGAATTACCCTTGGGCAAGTTACTTAGTTTCCCAGCTGTTAGATGGGAAGAATGGGAATCCATTTGTTCCTCGGTATCCTTGGAGAATTGGTTCCAGGACCCCTGCAGATGTTCAAGTCCCGTATGTAAAATGCTGTAGTATTTGCATATAACCTGCACACACCCTCCCTTATACATTAAATCATCTCTGGGTTACTTATAATACATAATACCACGTAAATGCCATGTAAGTAGTTGTAAATACAATGTATTGTTATAGTTATAAACACAAATACTATTATAAATACAGTGTAAATGTTATGTAAATAATTGCTGGTGCATGGCAAATTCAAGTTTTGCCTTTTGGAAGTTTCTGGAATGATTTTCCAGTATTTTCGATCTGCGGTTTGTTGAAACTGTGGATGTAGAACCCATGGATATGGAGGGCTGACTGCACTCCAGTTGTGAGTGGAAAAAGCCCATAGTAAGTGCTCAATAACTGAGAGCTTTAAAAAATTTCAGTTGGTTAGAGATTGCTGACAGGCTAGAGGAAAAGCAGAGGGATTGTATACAATTTCCAGCTGATCCTCAATATTCTCTTTTAAAGCTAAGACAGTGGATCCAAAAAAAAAAAAAAAACCCACAAAATATTTATAAACACAGGTGATAGAATGGAAATATGCAAAGAAACCAGCTGGAGGACCCACATCTATGATAAGAACAAAATAACAATAACCAAAAGGCAAATAATAAAAGAGAAAAATGAGTATTAAATTCTAGGTATCCCTGTTTGAGCCAGTGTATAACTCACTGAAGTATAAAAATAAAATTAAATCTGCAAGCTTTTATTCTCTCCTTTATACCATGAAGAGGTTAATTTAAATATATATAAAATGTTTAACAGATTAATTTTGGACTACCTTTTAAGTAGATCTTAGAAAAAAGTTGAAATGACTTACAAGTATTGACAATATGTCTTCAGTGTTCAATAAAATTATCCATCTCATTAAAAAATACACAATTTGATTTCTTTTAATTATAAGCAGTAAATTTATAGAAATTGATCTCTTTTTATTTATAATTTTCATTAGAGTGTCATGATTCCAGTAAAGTATATTCAAAACTGATTTGAATAAACAAAATACCTTAATCGTATAGAATATGCAACTGATATCTTTTAAACTTTTATCATTAAAAACAATACATGTGACCAGATGATAAATTGCAGGTTTTGTTTTTTGTTTTTTTTTAATAATAGTTTTAAAAACATTCTCATGGCCACTTTACAACCAGAAAATATCTCATCCAGATACAATAAAGAATATGAAACTTTCTGGCAAGTATTAAATAGAACAGTGGCACTCTTTGTGTCAAAGTGCTAATTTGAGAGAGATTATGTCATGCTTTTAACTCTCTTTTCCGATGTGGCAATAAAGTACTTGCTCAACTGACATAAATCATCAAATATTTCACATTTTAGTCTTAATTTAGTTTATACCAACATGTTTAGAAATGAAGTCAGTAAATATTATTTGCATCATGAAGCACAAACTATAATTAGAAGATTAGCCTTCAATTCATTGCCTTTACTAAAGATACACATCTCATTCCTGAAGGATTCATCCCCATGATCCATTCAGGAGCTAACACATATGTGTGGAACTTGTTACCGTACATACTCAGCATACATGAATCGATCCAGTCGCATAACAATCTTGTACCCTAGAAAGATTAAGTAGCTTGCCCCAGGAAGTTCAGTTAGTAAATGGCAAACTCAGGGCGTATCCCAGGGCTCTCACTTGACCATTTATTCAACAAATATTAATTTTTTTTTTTTTTTGACTGCGCCACGCAGCTTGTGGGATCTTAGTTCCCCGACCAGGGATTGGGCCCGGGCCCTCAGCAGCGAAAGCGCAGAATCCTAACCACTGGACCGGCAGGGGATTCCCATCAACAAATATTGAGTACCTACTATGTGCTAGTCACAGACGACCCAGTAAAGAACAAGACAGGTCTCATTTCTCATAGACTTGACATTCAAGTGGGAGAGACAGACATTAAAACCAACAGAACTATCATCGAAATAGACTGAAGTGACTGCATCAGTTGGGTCCCACCCACAGAGGAGTGGGCCACACACACTGAGCACAGGGGCTCTCCTAATCCCAGAGGAGGCTCTGCATGAGCCCAGAGCAGATGGACCCGTGACTGGTCTTGTCCACTCTTCCAGGTACACGTGGGCACTTTTAAATCAGACTTACAGTTTCCCGAACTAAAATATTGGGTTGGCCAAAAGGTGCGTTCGGGTTTTTCCTGAACGCATGTTTTGGCCAACCCAGTGTTAGGGGAAGGACGGTAACCTGTATAGAACAGGTCTTAGTGTCGTTTCTTAAGAGCTCAGGGTGGACAGCACATCTGAGCACCTCAGCTTGTTAGGCGGGGAGAGGATACGGAAGGCCAGAGAGATGGGTAGCAGAATCTGATCCAGAGTCAGGAAGCGCTCCTTATTCATAGGCTCAGAATCTCCTTCCTGGTCAACAAAGCCCCCTCTTCTCACTTGCTAGGTTATGTGTAACCCTTACGATGTGACAGTTTCAGACTTTACTCAGTTGATTCCCATCCTGGGCAAGGTCCTCCCATGCCTTCAAAGGACTGGGGTCTTTCTCTCAGGGACACACTTCCCCACACTGCCTCACTGAGGATATCTGTCAGAAAATCTGTGCTTTTCTCCCCACTTCTATACTAGAAAGCAGCCAAGGTATTATTGATGGAATCAAAAGAAAATATCAACATGGGTGGGCACTCGTTTGTCCATATTTGTGATGCTGAGGGATCGTGGGTGGGCACTCGTTTGTCCATATTTGTGATGCTGAGGGATCGTGGGATTAGCATTTGAGAGTGAGGTCACCTGGCATGGCTGCTGGTAACTGCTGTCACCTCACTGGTGTTAGTCTAACTTACCTAAACCAATTTATGAGAAGTCCTTCTTGATGAGACAGGCATTACCGGAATACCTGGTCAGGTGATCTTGAGAATCCCTTCTGCCCTAAGAACCTATGATTGCATCGTGGCAAAAATGTCTGCAAATCAAAATTTTACAAATCAAATGTTTGAAAATTAGATCGCAGTTGAAAGACACTGAGTGAATTCTTTTTTGGAGCCCTCATTTGTCCTCGATGTGAATTCCGTTATTGGGTCAGGCTGTTTAACCTTAACCATACCTTGGTATACTTTCTAGTGTCTGTTGCCATTTCTGGTTGGGATTTATGTTTCAAGGATGTATGTCTTTTTCTACAATATTCAACTTAATGTGATGTATAAAGTAGTGTATCTGATTTAATGTATCTCAACCTGCGGTTGAAATTTTCTTACTGATTTAGGGTTGTTTTCTCTTTTATTTGCTGTATGCAGAGTAGCCTCTCAAAAACTAATGGTTGAATATTTTTAAAAGTGAGAGTTAACATTTTCATGATTTTTATTCATTGGACCCTTTGCATAAGGACCATTCCTGGGACGTTGCTTCCTTTTCTCACTGCTCTATTCTCAGTGCCTGGCACAGTGGTTGGCACATTTTAGGTGCTCAAAAGTATTTGTAGAAATGAATAAAAATATATTGTAATAACAATAAAGGTGAGTTTATGATCTTTGCCCTCCTAGCCTTGAGCAGAACGGGTCTAGATATTTTACTCTCATTTGAAAAAATGAAAACTGATTCTTCAGCTGTGAAGGTTAGAAATAAAAAGCTCCTCCAATGGCACATAAGGAAAAAAGTTTCCTTAAATATGTGTGGCACACCTACTGTGTGCCTGGCACTGTGCTCTGCTCTGAAGGTCAGACGATTAAGACAGTGCACTGAAGGTTAAGTCGAGTTCTGTCCTGCCTATATTGCAGAAGCAGTTTGTTCCCTTCTGTTGATTTCTTAGCACACGACAGGAATCACATACAGCCAAATAAATCAGCAGCTGGGTTAAATGCAGTAGTGGTAGCTGTGCTGTCCTCGTAGAGGTGCAGGTCTGGTTGGTGAGTTGTGCCCTCCGGGGATGACGGTGGGGCGAGACGAAGATGGACTTGCCCCGAGGTCACCACAGCTGGACTTCAGCCCCTTCTGTGCTTTAGGTCTGGGCTAGTGTTCACCTCTCCACCTCAGGCCTACTCAGGTTTTCTTTTCTTTCTTTTTTTTTTTCCCCCAGAGCCCTCATTTCTCCTCTGCCTTTCCCTGGCTCAACCTCCAACCCCATAACAACTGAGAGAAACCCTTTTACAGAGGAATCCGTTTGATTCCGTAGAATCATCCAATGTGTAGTATTTGCTCAAATTATAGAGTTGACAGTGCACAACTGCGAAATTCTTAGGGGACTTCAACTTTAGGGGGTCAATGTTATAATTTGGATTTAGGGAAAAGAGTTCCTTTTGCTTGTCTGTCTGTCCAGTTGTCTACGTCGGGCTTTTGTGGTTATTCTGCCTCTTCTTGCTCTCCTATGTTAATTCTGTCAATATTAGGATGTATCATATACTGTATTAGGAAATATCAATGACTATTGTCACTAATACCATTTTTCTTTTTTTTTTTTTAATTTTATTTATTTTTGGCTGTGTTGGGTCTTCATTGCCGTGTGCGGGCTTCTCATTGCAGTGGCTTCTCTTGTTGCAGAGCATGGGCTTTAGAGTGCACAGACTTCAGTAGTTGCAGCGTGTGTGCTCAGTAGTTGCGGCACGTGGGCCCTAGAGCGCAGGGGCTTCAGTAGTTGCGGCACGTGGGCTCAGTAGTTGTGGTGTGTTGGCTCAGTAGTTGTGGCACATGGGCCCCAGTAGTTGCGGCATATGGGCTCAGTAGTTGTGGCACGTGGGCTCAGTAGTTGTGGCACATGGGCCCTAGAGCAGAGGGATTTCAGTAGTTGCGGCGCATGGGCTCAGTAATTGCAGCATGGGGGCCCTAGGACATGAGGGCTTCAGTAGTTGTGGCGTGTGGGCTCAATAGTTGTGGCTCGAGGGCTCTAGAGTGCAGGCTCAGTAGTTGAGGCACACGGGCTTAGCTGCTCTGCGGCGTGTGGGATCTTCCTGGACTGGGGATCGAACCCGAGTCCCCTGGATTGGCAGGCGGATTCTTTTTTTTTTTTTTTTTTTTTGCGGTACGCGGGCCTCTCACTGTGTGGCCTCTCCCGTTGCGGAGCACAGGCTCCGGACGCGCAGGCTCAGCAGCCATGGCTCATGGGCCCAGCCGCTCCACGGCATGTGGGATCTTCCCGGACCGGGGCACGAACCCGTGTCCCCTGCATCGGCAGGCGGACTCTCAACCACTGCGCCACCAGGGAAGCCCTGGCAGGCGGATTCTTAACCACTGTGCCACCAGGGAAGTCCCATTTATTGTTTATGAGATTTGATCGTGGACTCCAGATGCCTTTTGATTGATCACAGTTACAGAAAATAAAATCAGTGCCCTCACAGTTATTTAATTCCGTTTGAGAACTTATATCTGTTCTGGTTTAGGCACAACCTCCTTGGGTTACGTTTTCTTTTAAACTTAAAGAATACTGTCTGAGAGGGCAAAGTACAGTTAATAAAGGGATATAAACCAAACTGTCTGTTTTTCCTTCTTGGTGCTTTTTTTCAACTTACCTATTTCTCTTGGTTCTTATTCTCCCTTGGGCTTTACTCTCAGTTTTCACTTCAAGGGGATGTAGAGAGAACAGAGAAGGGAAGAAGGAGTTTGATCTGAGCGACGAGGTAGACACAGGGAGGTGTGTGAGCAAACACCCCTGATGGGAAAGAGCATGGTTCATTCCAGAATATTCCAGAACAGAAAGGAAGTCTGTGGGCTTTGTGCATAGAGTGATGGGGAAGGGGTGAAAGAGAAAGCTGAAGGGTTCGGCTCCAGCGCTGTGACATCTAGACCGTGTTAAAGGTTTCAAACCTCATCTGTGGTCTGGGCAGTTGTGGAAGGGCTGTAAGCAGTTGTGGAAGGGCTATAAGCAGGACAGGATTCAACTTATTTGCCTTGTTTTGTTTTGTTAACAAGTTCTCTTTGGCTGAGAGATGTGGACCTTGGATTGCAGAGGAACTAGAGCGAGGGAGAGGTGACGGTGTCCAGGGACTAAGATAGCAGTAGCGGGAGGGGGAGAAGTAGTAGATTGTTCCCAGAAGTATATGGGTGGTGTGCTCCACAGGACATGGAAGTCGGTGTCGGGGGGACAGGAGTTCAGGTGATGGACAGGTGAATGGTGGTGCTACATATTGAAACAGGGGCCCCTGGCGGGGGGGGGGGGGGCCCTGGGGGTAGATGGTAACTTCTGCTTGGGAGGTGTTGGATTTGAGAGGCTCTGGGACACCCGAGGGGAATGTTGGCTAAGCAGGTAGATAAACAGGTCTGGCAAAAGTCGTCTGGAGGATAATATTTGGAAGTTCACCAGTTTGTGGATGATAATTGAAGCCACCTGGGGTGGATTATTTTGCTTTAAAAAGAAATCCTAGCTGGAGAATAAAAGAGAGCCCTAAGAAACTTGAATATTGGGTAGAAGGGGCTTGCTGGCATAAAGCCAGGGGGGCGGAGGGCACTGGTAGGTTGTAGTGTATTGGGACCAGAGGGAGTAGTGGGCTTTGTTAATACGGCTGAGATTGCCGGTAAGACGAGACCACGGTGTACATCCTCTGGCTTCTCTGCAGAGCAGTTCTGTGAGGTGGTGGGCAGTGGGCAGAGGCCATATGGAGGGACCCGAGGGAGGGGAGAGAGGCGAGGAAAGGGGAACAGCTGGGCTGTTTTCAGGTTTGACTGTCCAGGAGAGGGGTCCGGAGAGCGGGAGCTGGAGGGAGCTGGGGCTGGAGACGAGTTTGTGGGGGATTTTATATATTTTTAACATGGGAGACACATGAGCATGTTTACATGCTGATGGGGAGGAGAGTCGATAGCAGGAAGGAGGGGGCGGGGGGGGGTCCCCGAGGACAGATGAGGTGGCTGGTTTGGGGTGGTCTTGTTAATATTTTATGTACTTTTCTAAAATCACAGAAGGAAAACACTGACCCAGGTTAGACGCAGATGACACTGCGACCTCAGCTCCCCTGCCGGCCCTCAAAGCCCCTCCTCCTTCATCTGGCCCAGCGTGCTCCCCAGGGAGTCTGGGATCCTGGTCGTAAAAGATCCTGGCTCCCACTTCAAGGGCGTTCCTCATTCAACCGGAGAACATCCTTTGTGTTTTAATTGAGTCAGTGACAAAGTGGAGGATCACATTCAAGGTAGGGGCCCATTTTATCGAAAGGAAAGCTAGATAAAATAGGAACACTCGGGCTTCCCCGTTGGCGCAGTGGTTGAGAGTCTGCCTGCCGATGCAGGGGACATGGGTTCGTGCCCCGGTCCGGGAAGATCCCACATGCCGCGGAGCGGCTGGGCCCGTGAGCCATGGCCACTGAGCCTGCACGTCCGGAGCCTGTGCTCCGCAACGGGAGAGGCCACAGCAGTGAGAGGCCCGCGTACCGCAAAAAAACAAAAAAGGAACACTCTCCGAAAATGTGTCTCAGCCAGGGAGGGACCAAACAAGTTGCACGGGAATGAACATGCTGGGTCTCAAGTTTCATAGCATGAAGATGGGCGCTTTTTGGCATCACTTGAACTGATGTCGAGTATTGTGTCTGTGCAGAGAGACTTTCTAGATTTCAGGCTTCCATTCGCTGGCTTTTTTCTGGGGGAGAAATTACTGTGACTTGCAGCAAGTGTAATTTTTTAAATTTGTTTTTTTTAATTGATAAACTTTATTTTTTAGAGCAGTTTTAGTTGCCCAAGGAAACAGAGCAGAAAATTCAGAGTGCCCATGGATACCATGTCCCACACAGTACAGCCTGCCCCACTATTGATGGTATGTTGTTATAATTGGTAACCCTCCACTGACACCTCCTGAGCACCCAAACTCCATAGTGTACATTAGGGCTCATTCCTGGTGTTGTACATTTTATGGGATTTGGCAAATGTCCAATGACATGCATCCACCAGGTAGTATCACACAGAGTAGTTTCACTGCCCTAAAAATCCTCTGTGCTCTGCCCGTTCATCCCACCCTCCCCTCTGTTTATTTCCATGTGTGTTTGGCTTGTTTGCAGCCTTCTTCTTCCATGTAAGCATAGCAGTTAGATTTTCAGTCTCTCCTTCTGAAGATCTTGATAGAACCTTAATAACAGCTTTGTTTGGGTTTTGAGTACTTTTGTACCTAAAAGAAAAATTCAGTCCTTGACCTGGAATTATGATTTTAAAGCAATGACATCTAATTCCGGCTTTATTCTCCTCTCTGCAAGTATTCCCTGCCCTACTTTTTAAGCTCTCTGTAGTTAACGTTTCAAGGAAACTTTTTTTTTCCCCTGTTTCTTTGCGGGGTGGCCAGGAGGGCAGAGAGATTCGCCCTTGACCCTCCCAAACCACCACAGGGCAGCCAGCTGAGGAAGTGTTGTGGGCCTCTCCTGAGTCTTGCAGAGTAGATTTCTGTTCCTAAAGGGCCAGAGGAGAAGCAGAGAAGCAGCACTTCTTAAAGGTACTGGCAACAATGTTGGCAGCAGGGGCCTTAAGAAATGGAGAAAGGTAGTTTGGGGATTAGGGAGTTAAAGCATTAGCATTCAGCATCCTGCTTTCTACTCATTGCTACTTTGTGCAGAAAATATGTTGCTTTAAAGCCTAGGGAAACTGGTCATTGTAAATTAAGCGGTTTGAAAACTGTTGGGAAAAAAAATCCCAAAATGTGCAGGGAGAATTGGACTGAAAATACCAATGCTTCAGATCAGAGCCCCATGGGCGTTAAGCTTCTTGATCCTCGCATTGTGTTTCCATTACCAAGGCTTTACCCAGGTCACCTCAGTTTCCAACATCCCTCTGGATGCCTTGGAGGAGACGGGGTGGGGCTGTAAAGTGGGGATGGCTTCTCCGACGTCGCAATGCAAGGACGTTGTGACTTTTGATGTTTCTCGTTTCGCCAGTGTTCATGTTTACCTGGCATTTTCTCTTGACTATTTCACACTCATCCCAAGTGACAGTAGCCATGAAATCACAGGTTTGATGTGCTAGCTGTATATTCTAATACTCACTAAAACACCCAGAACTATTTAGAAGCAAGAAGATGCACGGTGCCCTGTTCGGGAACACCGGTGTAGACCACAGCCTCATAGAGCTGGAAGGTCCCCCCCGGATTTCCTGAAGCCCATGAATCGAGGCCCCCCCGGAGGTTCATCGTGCATGTGAGGCACGGTCCCCCTTGTCCAGTCGCTCCCCGGTGCCCAGAAGTGTCAAGGAAGGGCTGCTTCCTTGCTGGTCTCTCCTCACGTTTGGCTAACTCGCAATTATGTGCATTCTTGGATTTTTTTTCTTCCCACCCAGAGGAAAATGCTCTCAAAGACTGGTCTCCAGCATCCAGGATTGTGTAAACGGAGGGCCCCACCCTGGGGGGGGTGGAGCTTAGAGATACCTAAATTGTTTGCATATTTCTCAACTACGCTTAAACACCTATCCGCAGGTGCTGCGTGGGCCCTGGAAAGGACAACTGTCCGTCAGACTGACAAGGATGCTGCCTCTCCTGAGCTTATATAGTCTAGGGGGTGAGACAGACAAAAAGGGGAAATAGGTAACAACAAGAAAATGGGATATAGTAGCAATATAGTAGCATATAGTCGGATATGTTCTACAGAACATGAAACCCTGGGGACATGACAGGTGGTTATGGGCACGTGGGCCTACTTAGATGGGGCACAAAGAGACCCACCCTGGGAAGAGTGTTTCAGACAGAGGGAACAGCGTGTGCAAAAGTTTTGGAAAATCTTTGGGAAGTGCAGGTTAGTTTAGTTTAATTCTGGGTTGCCAAGAAGGGAATGAGGTGGACAGTAGGTTGGGCCTTACTGGAGGCAGTGGGGAGATAGGGGCACCGGCTTATACAGGGTAATCATGTCCCAGAATTTGGCACGGGACGAAGCAGATTGCAAAGCGGACCAGCACACGTGCGTTGGTGCAGTGTCTGCGGCCTGAAGCAGGTTATTGACCTCTAAACTGCGCGTGATCTGTCCAGGATGCTTACTAGCAGCACTGCCTCATGCAGGGGTGTCTGTACCCCGCTTGGCACAAGGCCTGGCACACTGAAGTACCCAGCTGCAAAGGTTTTGCTAGCCCAATCTTCCTCTCAACCCCGGAGGCCTTGTGGAAAGTCCTTATGGGTAGAAAGACATGCCTGGTGAGAAATAAGCCAAGATTTAAAAGTTGTTTGGGTAATTCTGCTCTTTGCCAGCCTCATCAAAGGAAGGCTCTGGAGAAGAGTGGCTGGTATTGGCTGGGTCTTATAGGAGAGGGATTTTTTTTAGGGAAATGAACTCTTTTGATATTCAGCATTCTTTCCAGAGGACCTTTCTGGGCAGAGTTTATCCAGGCAGTACGTATAAACAGTGAGATCAATGCATTTTGTTTGGGGAAGAGTAAAAGCCGTGGCTCTAACAAATAAGTCTGGAAGGGCATATGTGGTTTTGTGTCTTTAGATTCTTTTCTTAATTTAAAGAATGTTTTATAGTTTAACACATGCGCATATTAAATTTTTTAAATATGCCATGGAAAATGGCCGTGCCTCCTACTCCTGACTTCCGGTTCCCCACTTTCCTCCCTAGAGACAGCCACTGTTACATTTTCTTACAAATTCTTACGATTCAACCATTTAATATGCATATTCAAATATATTGCATGCATCTTCCCATATGTGTTTTGAAAGGTAGTGCTTTCTTAAACGTTTGGGTGCATGGCAGCTACTTAAAGGTTTGGGGAAAAATCAGACGACATAGAAAGAAGATGGAATAATGTCATTGGGATATTGATTCCTGAGCATGAGTGAATTGGGGGGTTCACATAAGTAATACAAATCATTGCTAAGGGAAAAAATTAAAATCATATGTACAGTACAATGGAGCTCATTCTATCTGTAGAGACAGATTGTTCTGGAAAGAAAACAGAACCTTGAATATTCTGGTTATGTATACTCTTGGGGAATCTTTTGGAGTCTTTTTTTCTCTCTCTCACCAAAACCTGAAAGTGTTTGAGCTGCTTGTGAGTGCCTTCATGTTAGCGCCTATAGCAGGCAAATGTGGTCCACGAGAAGGTGGAGGTGTGGGCCTGGGAGCTGTCCTCAGGCCCCCTGCTGGAAAGCAGGCAGTCTATGCAGGTGAGGACCAGCGTCCTCATACAGGTGTTAGGGTGAGCGCCTCATCTCCTGGTAGCTCCTAGGGGTATTAGAAGCCACCAGGGTAACAGCTGGGAAGCTCATGAGTTAATGCCTCCCTGCCCCCCAGCGTTGTGTCCAGTGCAGCTCCTGAAGCCCTCAAATCCTGTTCGGCCGAGGTGTTCCAGGACTGCAGCTTCCACTCTGTTCCCTGCTTGGAACCACCCTGCTACAGCTGGGTTCCAGTGAGAGTGGGCAGACCCCGGAGCCCAGGAGTGGTTCTGAATGGGGCCAGCCACAGTTCCATCACCTAAACCTTTATCCTTCTTCCACAAATGGCCTTTGCCAGTCTGCCGGCAGCTTTTCTTAAATTAGCAAAGAAGAATCAGCAGTAGGTAAAGGAAGATCTCCCCGCCACGTTTTTTCCAAACTCAAAAACTGGGTTAAATGCAGGTAAGTAAGATTTTTCACAAAACCACTCAAGGCTTGCCTTAAGTTTATGATTTTTCAGATTTTAATGTCCTTTCATGTATATTATATAATTTGACCCCGACAACAACCCGTTGTGACTGTAAAACATTATTATCCTCCTTTGATAGATGGAAAAATCGAGTCTTGTAATAGCCAAATCCCATAGCAAGTTTGAACAAAAGTAAGACATTGTACACAGTGGACTTTCCCCAGAGGAAATGAAGGGAAACACTGGTTCTACAATAGGTTCCTAAAAAGTAAGGTTTCCAGGTCAGGTGCGTTTGGGAGAACATTGCCATCATCTTGAAACCCTATGTAAGGACACCTATTTAATTCAGTGTTTTCCGGATTTATTTGAATTAACTCGTCATCTTCGCCCACCTGGGATAACTAGCACTACTACTTTTTATAACATTTTGGGAAACACAAGTCTACGTCACCAGGGAAAATGTAATTTTTTTGCAACTTAAAAAAAATGCATCTCTGTAAATTTATTTAAAATATTTTTATTTTAATATTTAAAATAATTTTAACTTTAACAATTTAGAAACTGCAAAAGATACCCACATGGCTATCAGCCACCACTAGTATTTTCTGATTCAAGGAGCAGTGGACAAGCTGTGGGAGATGCTTGAAATCTCCTTTAGTTCTCAGCCACTTACTGGCTTTGTGACTTGGCCAAATTACTGAACTTGTCTAAACCTCAGTTTCTCTGTCCGAAAATGGTGTTATATTAATTCTTACTTTAGGGTCATTGCAGAGATTCAATGAGTTGACTCACGTAGAGCACGTGGCACATAGTAAGTGCTCAGAAAACACTAACCTTTATTATTCCTGAGATCCACACAGATTGCTCTTCAGCAGAGTCTGGTAGACTCTTGTCTGGGGGATAGATGCCATCAAGATTTGATTAAGCTTGAGAAAATTACAGTTGAGTTTCCTAGGGCTGTCATAGCAAAGTACCATAAACTAAATGACTTAAACGGCAGAAATATATTATCTCACAGTTCTGGAGGCCAGAAGTCCGAGATAAGGTGGGTATCAGCAGGTCTGGTTCCTTCTGAGGGCTACTGGCTTCTGGTGGTTTGCTGGCAATCTTTGGTGTTCCTTGGCTGTATAGTCACATCACCCCGATCTCTGCTTTCGTGTTCTCACGGGGTTCTCCCTGTGTGCTTGCCTGTGTCCAAGTTTCCCCTTTTTCTAAGGGTACCAGTCATACTGGATTAGGGCCCACCCTACTGCAGTTTGACCTCATCTAAACTCATTACACCTTCAATGACCCTATTTCCAAATAAGGTCACCTTCTGAGGCACCATTCTGAAGTTAGGGCTTCAACATATGAATGTTTGGGGGACACAATTCAACCCTCAACACCAACATAGTAGGTCAGTCCCACTGAGAACGTGCAAGAGGAAAGAGATCTGGTTAAATATTTGGTTGTGAAATTTTATACTTGCTTTCTTTTTTTCTTGGAACAACTTTTTTTCAATCACCTTCATTTTTTTTGTCTTTATTGAATTTGTTACAATATTTCTTCTGTTTTTTGTTTTGGTTTTTTGGCCACTGAGGCATGTGGGATCTTAGCTCCCCAGCCAGGGATCGAACCTGCACCCCCTGCATTGGAAGGTGAAGTCTTAACCACTGGACCACCAGGGAAGTCCCTCAATCACCTTTATTAAGGTGGGATTACATACAACAAAATGCATCCAGTTTAAGTGTAAGTTCAGTGAGTTTTGACAAGCGTATACACCTATGTAACCACCACCCCGGTCAAGATATAGATCATTTCCAACATCCTAGAAAGTTTCCTCTGGTCCCTCCCCAGTCAGCCCCCTGCCATAGCCCAGCCCCTAGGCAATTGATCCCTGGTCTGCTTCCTGCCACTGTGGATTAGTTATAGTTGTATCTTTTCTAGTCTTTCACATAAATGAAATTTTACAGTATATATATTCTTCTGTGCTGGCTTTTTTGCTTGTGTCTGCTTTTGAAGTGAACCATTAATCCACAGGAATCTAGTGTAGAAGTTTTTAATAACTATAAATCCAGCCCTTAGAATTCTGTAGCTAGATGGAGCACAATTTTGATAGATCTTTTTAAAAAAACATTATTTCCTTACTATGCCTGTGGTTCTTTATTAGAGACCTTATACCCTCATTAAATCCTTAGATCAGTCTTGTGAGGTAAGTATTCCTTTCTTCATTTTTAAAAGAGGCAGTTTCTTGGTGCTTTTTTTTTTGTCTTTGATTACTGCTACCTGGAAAATGTGTTTAGTTGAGGGAAGTCGAACGTCAGAATATTGGAATATGGCTGTCATGGCATTTTAATTAATTTATTATTTTTTTTACAAGGAGAATTCTTTTAAAATTTTATTTATTTATTTTTGGCTATGTTGGGTCTTCGTTTCTGTGCGAGGGCTTTCTCTAGTTGCGGCGACGGGGAGGCCACTCTTCATTGCGGTGCACAGGCCTCTCACTGTCGCGGCCTCTCTTGTTGTGGAGCACAAGCTCCAGACGCGCAGGCTCAGCAGTTGTGGCTTACGGGCCTACTTGCTCCGTGGCATGTGGGATCCTCCCAGACCAGGGCTCAAACCCGTGTCCCCTGCATTGGCAGGCAGACTGTCAACCACTGCGCCACCAGGGAAGCCCTGTCATGGCAATTTTAGTGAAATGTCACAAGGTCATTATAAAGATTAAGTGAGATAGTACGTGTCACGTGTTGGGTATAGTGCTTGGCACACAGTGAGGGTCCCCAAGCGCTCCTTGTCGCTATGGTTATTAGTGGGCTCAGGGGCTGTCACAGCTGGAGCCCCTCTATGATAATCCAGGCCCAAGCTTTTTACCCTTCAGGGCCCAGGGAGGGGTGGGCCTGGTGGACAGAGGGTGGTCCTGTGCCCCTCCCTCTCCCCCCTCCCCCAGCAGCACTGCCTTTTTCTGCTTTTCAACTGCAACTCAAGTGTAAGCTCTCTTCTGAAAAGTAAAGGTTCCACGTGAACAAATGTGGGCGCTCCCCTGAAGTTCAGCCTCCTCATTTTACGGCAGGAGCACTTGAACTGAGCTCTCCAAACTTCCAGCCTTTAGGAAATTAAAACAGGGGCAATGCCAACCCAACACTGAGATTGTAACATTGTGCCAGTTCAAAACGAGGACTGTTCTTACCCATCTCAGCATTTCCCGTGCCAGCCAGGCTGGAGTAAACATTGATAGGCATACATATTGAAGTTACTCACCTTACAGTTTCTTGTTTGGGACGTATTAAACATTTTAGAGCTAAAATATGGAACGGGCTTCCCTGGTGGCACAGTGGTTGAGAGTCCGCTTGCCAATGCAGGGGATGCGGGTTCGTGCCCCGGTCCGGGAGGATCCCACATGCCGCGGAGCGGCTGGGCCTGTAAGCCATGGCTGTTGAGCCTGCGCGTCTGGAGTCTGTGTTCTGCAACGGGAGAGACCACAACAGTGAGAGGCCCGCGTACCACCAAAAAAAAAAAAAATATATGGAACTGGCTGACACCATCTTTTTAGCAGTCATTTTCATTTTGTTTTTTTAGTTCTAATTTGTCATATTTTCCTCATCCCTTACCCTTCATATCACTTTTGAAATACGTGTGAACTAAGGTCAATTAGCGTGTGTGTTGACACCCACCTCCAACTAAATCTCCGAATTATCTTCGTATCCATCTTGAAGAGGTGGTAATTTCAGCTTAAGTGGCAATTAAAAAGCAAAGAATTACACTTAATAACCTCCGCGGGGGTACCGGAGGTCTTCTGTTGTGGCGTCTCAACAAATGCTATTGGTCATCATTAATTTAGGCGGGATAGCCTGTGACTTCCACGTAGTTTTACAAGGTTACCAAGGGTGCCACTTCTCTCTGGGGAGATGGCAGAGAGAAAAGAGCCGTGTTGAAGCCCTGCTCACCAGATGCTTCTTAGCTGTGGGCCTGGAGCAAGTCTCCAAGTGTCCCTGAGCCTCAGTTTCCCTTTTTGGGGAAAACAATCACATACCAGCTCTTTTCCAGCCCTGAGGTCATTTACTATTTATTATCAAAGTAGTAATGTACAAATTCTGTTTTAGAGCTGCTACCTCAAATATGATCCCATGTTACGAGATTAACAGTAATTTAGTTAAGCGTACTGTCAGAGTTGACAGTGAGGATATAGTCATGCTAATTAGAACAGGTACAGTGAATAGGATCTTACTAGAGCTGTCTCATTAAGAGAGAGAATTGAATTGATTTTTATGCTTTTTTACAGATTTTTAAATTAACAGTAACAAATGACAGCTCCAAGTATATAGACTTTTATCTAGAACAGCCATAGTCCCTCTCCACGACGGTTATTTTTTTTACATTTCAAGGATGCTAATTTCTTACCTCCTATCTCCTTTTTTATCATCCAACTAAATTTATTATTATTTATCTAGAGAGAGACGTGGTAGTCACTGCTTAATTTAACGTTTTAATTTCCGTAGTCCAACTACATGCTACAGATATATCAAGTACATTATAAGCAGATAAAATAATTCCACTGATGAAATTTATTTTGAGTATTATTTTATATAAATGGTTGAGTGAATATTAATACTGAGATCATCTTCCCCATTATTACTAACTTCCTTTGATTACCTTTTAGTTTGGGATTTCCATTAGAAGGCCAGCACGTCTTTAAATGTAAAGATTTAGAATATTTGTTTCAACATAACACTTTCCCGTACAATACTGGACTGACTTACGAACAAGTAATTACTATTTTAGCATCACTCTCATACCAGACTCTCATCTTTCGCTTGTTTGTCATACATACAAGCTGCAGAAGGAGGCATGTTATCTATGTTTGAGGGCACTTAATTCACATGGGAATTCTTTAGGTCGTGGCTAACTAAGCCCCTCATCAGAGTGAGGAGTTTCTGAAGACATGTGGAAAGCAATCTTGTGGGATTTAAATAACATAATTGTGAAAGTCGGGCAAGTTTTCATTAACCAAGTGTCTTCGTTGAGCTAGAAGTTGTACTTAAACAGATTTGAGAATAAAGTAATAAAAGTGATAAAGTAATGAAAAATAAACTAAAAGCAGGAAAAAATGAATTTTTACTGCTTACTATTCTTGTCAGTTAATAATATCAGAAGTTCATCAATATACACTATGGGTAATCAGTTAGAGTATATTCACTTTTCTTATCAGAAAAGATAATACTTGTAAAGTTTAAGTTTCTGGGTATTTGGATAGTACTGCATACTATACAGTATAATGTAAGCTGGGACCTCACAGCAAGTTCAGAACCACTAAACAGAGGGAATGAGAAAGGTTGTATGAGCGACATATGTGTAGACAGGTATTTTGTAAGTATCTCTTAAAATAATCATTAAATCCTTTAGAAATAACATCATTTGTAAGATCTTTAAAACCATCATAAAAAATAATAGCTTACTTGTGGACTTCCCTGGCGGTCCGGTGGTTAGGACTCCACGCTTCCACTGCAGGGGACACAGGTTTGAACTGTGGTCAGGGAACTAAGATCCCACAAGCTGTGAGGTGCTGCCACAAAAAGAAAACAAAAAAAAAAATAGCTTACTTTTGTTAAAGGTTATATTCCAGGCACTAGGTAAGTGCTTTTCATAACTGTCTACTCTTATACATGAATTATTGATTTTTCACAATAATTACAAAAAGCATTATTATTGCCTTGTTAAAGATGGCGAAACTGAGGCAAGAGTGGTTAAATCGCACAGCAGGCACGTGATGGAACTAGGATGGAAGCCCAGCTCTCTGGCCCTGGAGCCCTCCATTCCATTCTGCCTCTGTGCACCATTGCTGATGTGTTAGTAATATTTTTCTAAATAGAATTTAGAAAGAATAGCTGTCAATTCATAAGATTATACTGTAAAATATTTTACTTCATTTGAAAATGTTATTCTATTACCGAATAAACGTTCACCTAAGTTATTCGTAACATTTCTCATAGTGTCTGTGTTTAAATAACGTGCAGCTCTATGTTGCTCTATTATGTTGCTTGAAGCGTTCTGCCTGTTCCAGCCCCAGGTTCATTTTTTGTTTCCCCTTCTGCTTCTATTCTCTATACTAAAGTGGTTTCCAGTCCCTTCAATGGTTAGTGCAGCCACGGTGCTCCCACATTTCCCAGCCCCTCCTGGAATTCAGTATTAAATTATTCATCAAATGGTTATTAGTGCCTGGTAGATGCCGGGCTGTGTGCTGGAGACTGTCAACAAAACACTGTTCCGGTCCCCACGGAACCTGTAGCCTGGTTGATTTCCAGGGGTGACTTTGAGTACATCTCATTTGTGAAACGCTTCACCCTGGACTGGGAATTGGTGGCGTTTGACTCTCCACTCTTGTCCAGCCTTACCCCACCGACCCCGAGTCTGTACGTCGGAGCTGCAGGAACCCAGAATCACCCCCACAGAGCTGGCCACCTTGTCATTTTATGTAAACCTCAGCAAAACCAAGACTCCTCATGCCCTGCTTCTCCGAATGTGGACTGCTAACCCCCGAGGTTCCTCCCGGCGCCGGTGTTTTTATTGTGCAGTATGGCAGCATCGAGCTTCTGTCTTGGGAAGTATGCGTTTACTTTATTTCCACAAAATCCCTATCGCCTCATTAGTGTTTAATTTTTCCTTAATTGACATTTATGCCTATTAACACCATGGGATGGTGGGTTTTGTCTTTTCTTTTTTATTTGATGAATGGGATGGGTAAATAACAAATCCAAAAGTGTTTGGGGCCCCGGCCCAAAGGGAGAAATCACTGAGGTCATTTACCGGAAGGCGAGCAGAGCCCTCAATTATGGAGCCTTATAGACTTGCTTTATCATCATCACCCCATCAGTACTGTTTATTCATTTTCTACTGTGTGCAAAAATAAAAAAGTATTTCATTAAGTACTGTGGGGGGTTGGTAGGAAAAGTAACTGGGCAGTGCTTACCCCCCTCATTTCACTCTTATTGTGGCTGTAAGCTTTCATTTGATGCCTGTGATCTTCCATCCTGCGGGCTGGAGCCGTTGATCTGCAAGCTCATATATGGGGCCAGCTTTCCATCAGGGTCAAGGATCTATCTGCTTGGTTCTCTAAAAATTAGGCTTCATCTCCACAATCTTCAGAAGGAAGCAGTACATAGTGGGATCATTCAGACTGGTTAGGAAGGAGACCAATGCAAACTGTAGGACCTAGAGAACGCTTCAAACCCTCCCCGCAAACCTCTCTCGCTGCTCCCCACTTAGAGGGATCAAGTAAGATCTACTGTGGAATAAATAAGAGGACCTGTGGGCCAGCAGCCGGGCGTTAGAAACTGACCTCTTGAATAGAAAAGTGAACAGGTGGTTGGGAAATGAGGAGATGAAACTAGTCCGATTCACCCCACTCTCCGAACACACACACTTTTCTTCCTGTCTCTGTGGCATTTCCCTTTTCATCAATTTCTCTTCCCGCCTCCCTCCCACGTCACTGGCCTTTTCTCCCTTCCTGCCCCTCCTCCATCCTTGTCTCCTCATTTCTTCTTGGCTTCTGCTCTTGGGCTATTTTCTGTTCTTTTCCTGCGGCCCTAATGGCGACCGCTTTTCCCCTTCGACGACATTTCGTTACCCACCTCCTCACTCTGCCACCCCCTCCGTTGCCGTGGCATTATATAGCATCTTGTGGTTAAATAACCATCTAATATACAAAATTAAACCGGGGCTTTTAAGACTACCAAAGGCACTCTGCTGCACGTTGCACTTCCTTAAGTGGAAATGCTCCAGTGCAGTGCCGTCTGCTGCTTGCAGGCAAACAAGAAGGCAAGAAAGGATGGAGGAGGGGCAGGAAGGGAGAAAAGGCCAGTGACGTGGGAGGGAGACAGGAAGAGAAATTGATGAAAAGGGAAATGCCATAGAGACAGGAAGAAAAGTGTGTGTGTTCGGAGAGTGGGGTGATTCGGACTAGTTTCATCTCATTTCCCAGCCACCTGAGTCTGATCCAAGTCCTAGTGGGTCAGGAGCTACCAGACTGCCCCAGACCGAGGCAGCACGTTTGAGAGGGGAAAATGCAAGCTTAGATCCTGGAATATTTTGCTTCTGACTTTTTAATCAACTAACTCTTTATGACCTCGGGCAACTATTGGGCCGTCTGAATATTCCTGCTTCAGTTTCTCTTCTTTGCAAAAGACAGTATCGGCCTTCCTTCCTTCCTCTCTGGACCTTTTGGAAGGCTTATGGGTTGTGGTTGTTCATAAGGTCTTTGGAATTCTGGGATCTCATAAGTTAACTGCTTAATGGGCATAAGGCATTATGTAAATTCCAGGTATGATTTTTTTTTCTAATGCATTTCCATTTTTGTACCATACTTTTCTTGCCAATCAGGTTGATCTTTAAAAAGTTAGTTTTTTTACTCTTGTTGGTATTTATTTTAAGATACTTCTCCAAGAACACAGACGTCTCCTCCTTTATCGTGTGAAAACTGTAAGGAATAGCTTGTTGCAATAAAATCCGGAGGAAGGTGACTGCCTTGCTGCTGCCTTTACTGCTCATTCACTTTCTTCTTAGTCTGTGCTTTCGGTGCTATCTCCTCATCCATCTGCTCCTAAGCAGGAGGTTTCATCAATGTCCTCTCTAAAATTTCCCGAGAAACAACTCTCATACCAGGACCAGCAGTTCAGCTGCAGGCACTGCTGTGCCTCCCAGGGTCACTGGCCACAGCTGGCTGCTGCCAGATCCGGCTTCAACCACGTCATCAGGGGCAGAGCCAGAGCATCCATAGAGTCACCTCCACTCTTACTTCATACCAGGGACTCATGGAACTAAGAATCAGGATGACCCAAACAGCCAGAATCCGTCTCCATCTTCTGAGGACAAATATTCCACCTGGCACGAGATGTCACCTGGGAGAAGCATTTTTGGCAAGCCACTCGCCCTCTGGCATGCCTGTCAATATGACACGCCACCCATTGGCTCTAGTGTGGAAACATCGAGACTGTTACTCTCAATTGCCCCGATTTTTAAAAATTATTCAATATGGCTTTTTGAAAAGATGACACTGATTCTGCTTATAAGAGATTCTTACTTTATTAAAAAGCATTTGTTTTCTATCACTCAAATAAATGTTTTCTATTCTATAAGGGAATCTCAGATAAGCTGCTTTCAGACCACTCTAGTATTTTAGAACAGTATTGTTTATAAATATATAAACAACACTGCAGTAAAATATTGCACCAAGGAAAGAATATCTCTGAAGTAGGCATTCTGCTCATTAAGCACCATATTTTATTGGCCATTTCCTCCTGTCAGTGAAGGCAAATAAAAAGCAGTAGTGATTAGAATTTAATCTTCCTAATCAGCTAGAGAAAATGCCATGATTGTTAAGAAATCTCTCTGTGTTGGCTGCTTCTTCTTCTTCTTCTTTTTTGCCCTCATAGTTTTGGAATGCCTTTCATTTCATGACCAGTTCTTCTTTCTTTCAAAAGAATTTTGAATTCCAGTTCTGACCTCCTAAAATGCTAACTTTCTTAAAACATTTGAATCTCTGTGGTTTATATTTTTAAAAATCATAGAATTATTTTTAAAAAAATCAGGATTGAAAAAAGCACTATAGACCAGCTGGTTCAATTGCATCTATTACAAATGAGAAAACTGAAGTGAGAAATGAAATAATTTGCCAAGGCCACATAACTCATCAGTAACACAGCTCAGACTAAAACTTGGGCCTCCACTCTGTCACATCCTCAGGAAAACATCTCTGAGTTTAGAAACTTCAGTCGATGTCAACACTGTTAGAAACACTGTGACTGGTTTCCTTTTTAAAAGGTAATTGGGTCGAAAATTAGGAGTATGATCCTTGTAATGTGGAATTACTAAATAACAGGTATGTCTTATTTAAAAATAATGTACTCTGGACTCATAAAACCAAGAGTGATTCATTCCTTACTGTACCAAAGTATTGTTTGCCCTCCAAATGATTCGCTTAAGTAGTTCTCGGGACATTTAAAATATAATTTGATTTTTTTTTTTTTTTTTTTTTTTACATGGGGCTCTCTTGTCATCAGGAATTCCTTGTGTATATGGTTTATTCCTAAATCAGACTCTCACTCCCTGAATTGTTCATTTCCACAGTACCCTAGCCCGGCACAAAACAGGTTAGTGAGCCAACATTTTCTCAGCGAATGAACAAGTGAGCAAATGAACTTTTTGAACACACCTATTATGTAAATGAGAGTAAGTCAGCATACTTACAAATTTGTGTATCTTAATTTTTTATTTTTTAATGCATAAAGGTCGAGCAAGGCTTCCCTGGTGGTCCAATGGTTAAGACTCTGCGCTTCTAATGCAGGGGACACGGGCTCCATCCCTGGTCAAGGAAGTTCTGCATGCTACAAGGCATGGCCAAAAACAAAAGAAAAAGTGTTTCTCATAAAGGTCAAGCAAATAGGCATCTTAAGAGGAGATTTCTAAGGACTCAGTTAAGGTTAGAAGGCACCCATTTAGCTTTTGACACTCTACCGGACAAGGAATTTTTATGACCACATCGAAGAGGACAGTAAGTCAAGCTTATTGTTTATTTAGAGGCAGATGTGTCCTGTAGGTAACGTCTAGGACTAGCAGTTAGAGCAATCAATGAAATGCCAATTTTCTGTGCCGGGGAAACAGAGTCAGGAGCTGGGGGGAAGGTGTCCACTTCCTAGACCAGCTGGCTCCTGCCTTGTGCCTGACCACTAACCATCCATCCTTCAAACTCTCCAGCCAGTTGTCTTCATCCCAAAACAGACCAAGTGGAAAAATGTGGATGGAGCAACACAAATCTCTCCCTTCTCTTGTGAAAACCAGGGCATGGATCGTCTCGTAGTAGAGAGTGGTAACCGTATCCTGGTACACAATGGCTAGCGTGTAAAATATCACAGTAAATTCATTACTAGATAATTATAGGCTAAGCCACTTGACCTCAGAGTCAACTTCCTTCTCTGTGAAATGGTGATAATACTTAACATTGTGCAGAGGTTTCTGGTTTCAGACTAGGCCCTCTCTGAGTGTCAGGTACTGTTTCACTGTCAACCTTTGCTGCCATCTGCATCTTCCTTCCAAGAAAGCAGGTGCAGAACCGACTTCTGGAAACACAGGAGGTGTGCGTGTGCGGCTTTTATCATCTTGCTGGGTTTTAGATCTGGGAATGGAGGGGACCTAGGGGAGGGCACAGATGACCAGATAGCTCCCAAGAGTGTGGAAATCATAGGCCCCTGCCCCTTTCTTTCAGGATCAAACTAAATAGACTTGTGTCAGCTAAATATGGGCTTACCGTGACCTGAGGCCCATTTAATTTTCTGTTCCGCACATTTCCTCCCTGGCGAGAAAATAAAGGGAAGGGAAGCATTACCCCTAAGTTCTGTTCCATTTCTGTATTGCTTCATTCAGTCCTTCATTTAAAAACGTCCAAAAAAAGCTGATTATGAAAGTAAGATATAATAGTGTGCCAAGAGTATGTACTAATGGATCTGATTGAGCAAACTAGTGCTGTTTTTCTCCTTGTTTAAAATAATATTTTTTTAATTTCAATAGTAATAAATGTTCAACACCATAAAGCACCAGAGAAAAAAACAAAAACAAAATTTTCTTGTAACATCAGCCCCCACTCCTGCCCCCTACTAATATCTTGGTGCATTTAATTTCGAATTTTTTCATGGTACGTACACATATTTTTGCAAAAAGTGGCCTTTCCCTATAGAACTGTGACAGAGCCTGCTTTTGCTTTAATGCTATGTTTTAATTTTTAAAAAGCAGTAATATCCATAGTTGAGCTACAATGTCTATTTTAAAATACTCTGTGATGTTTTAAGTACATTTAAAAATATCTAAGAAATCTAATTTAAAAATTAATCCAGCTATAATAAACACAGAAAAATTCTATCAAAATGTTCCCTTTTTACAAATTCGCTTTGCTTTTGGGAAAAAAAAAAAAACAGAGAAATCTTGGCAAATAGTTGTTCTTTTCATGGTCCCAGCTTGATAATCTAATACAGGAACTTCTTGGATGTGTATTTCATTACTGGAGGGGAAAAAGGCACACTGAGGGCACTCACTCCATATCTGGCAAAGATTGTGCATTAAAATAGATAAACAATAGTAACCCCCACTCCTGGCCCAAGGCAAGAAGAGTAACATTTTGCTTTTTCAGATTAGGAAGTAATTGCAGATTAATTTAACACAGTTGCTAGTCGTTTTGAAACAACTTTGAAGTCTCCTATTTTTTATTTCTGTTTTATTTTAATCTGCGAAATTAAGATTTGATCTGAAAAAAATATTAATACAGCTCAAGTGCCATTTCATTTATGAACCTACTGGGATGATCTCATTCTCTACTTCCTTTTATAGGCTTTGTCCAAAGCACGTAACTCACATGTTGTTATGCTCTGTCCTATTTTGTTTTTATTTATCTGTATCCCACTATGTAGTACTTTATCAGTGTAAAACGCTGTCTTTCTCACCCATGGGCCTTACTTCCTCAACTGCTTTAAAACTTCTCTATACTTCTCACTGGATCCATAGACATCTTCTCTGTACATCGGGCGTACTGGTGTATTAAATTTCATTTTTCACTGCAGAAGGAAAGAAACTTCCTTTGTCTTTCTCTGTGCCATGCACTGTATTGTATGCCTTCACAAACATCTCACCCACTGCCAGCTTTATCTCTCTGTGGGGTGGGAAGATTCATCCTGTCTTACAGATGAGGAAACTATAGAGTTCCATAGGTTTGGTAACTTCTCCAAGATGACACAAAGGCTGAACCTGAACTCACACCAGGTCTTCCGATTCCCAAAACCAGGGCTCTTTCTCCTGTACACTTGAGGTGTTCTGTGTAGGTGATTTTTTCCCCAGCTATATAAACTTTTGAAATTTGTCTCACCTTTAAAAAAAGTTTTTCTTTATCATATTTGGGCAGAAAGTTTTCTTCAATATATTATATACTTTCCAATCTAAGTTAGTCTGGGGTTTGACCTGGGGATGACTTAATTTTGGATGATTCTTGTATAGGCTAGAAAACCAATGACCACACTTGTTATGCGTCTCTGAATTAAGAGTAAGCAGGATCTATGAGTTTGAAGGGAGTTCCTGTGAATAAAGTGAATGGAAGATTTGATATCAAATTTGGATGTTCAGAAGACTTTTCAGCCTAATTCTCTGCTGACTTCAGAGATTGACAGAAACAATCTTCAATTCTGAAATAATGCTAGGGCTTGGTTGGTTTTTTTTTTAAACCTATATGAAATTATAAGAAAAGATTTCTTTTTCTCTCTCTCTCCAGGGTCATTCTGCTATTTAAAGTCAGAAGAGACCATAAGTTTGACACATAGTAGGAGCCCAATCAATACTACTTGAATGAAGGAACAGTGAGGGCCCTTACAAAATATGTTGGCATTATGGTTGAGAGTCTTACTACCCGACTGAATAACTATGGTCAGTGAAGGGATGTTTCTCTCTAAAAAACCTTCACTGTGAGTCCAACAGGATTGTGTCAGCTCTAAACTAACCCTCCCAAGGTAATCACAGATTTCCATCCTAGGAATCAGGATCCTGGTCTAAGACACTTTGATTACAGGCTCATGGCCTAAATGGTTGGCCAATTATCAGAAAACAGAATCAATCAGAACACTCCATTCTCCATGCATTCCATATAATTTAGAAGCTACTTGAGTATGTGTGTGAGAGTGTGTGTGATATAAATACATGTATTTTAAACCCAGGCTGAAATATGTGGAACAGTTATGATTTGTGTTGAATTCCTTCGCTGCTCTATTGAATGTTATGAATTATAATATCAAATAATATAGGTAAATATTTTACTATAGACATGCTTTTCTGGAAGTATCCCTAAGAAACCTGTTTCTTTTCCCAGTGATAGAGGTAATATAGTCCTACTTGATAGTGAAACGTGACATGAGACAGGGGCATACATTCTTAACAAATAAAGTCATTAAAACTTTCAGTTTAAACTTTAGCTCATTTGTTCTAGGTGGTGCCCCTGGGGCTCCTGTTTGAATAGCACACAGCAAGGTTAGATTTAGGAGGCAAAGTTTTCATTAGCTTCTTTTGAAAGATGCCTGAAGTCAAATCCCCCCCCCAAAATCATTGCCGCTCTGTTGGATAGGTGAGATAGATGATGAAGCTACAAGGAAGCCGCAGACTGAAAGCAGCTGGGAAATGGAAATTTTAAAGATAAACTGATCAACATGCCTGGAAAATCTCTACAGGATAGCAATGAGGGAAAGTAGAATTAGAAATAGAATTTCAGGTGCTGTTTCATGTCAGGGTATTAGAGTCAGATTTGGTGAATCCTACGAGAGGGAATAATAAACGTCTTTTTGGCTTTTAAAAGAAGACTGTATTTCACAGAAATTTAAATGAGTAACCATCTGAACAGGAAAGTGTTTTGATTGGAGGAGTTTCTTCCAAGACTATTTTTGGTTTATTTTCCTTTTAAGTATAATGTAAGAGTCAAGTGAATAGGGGACTTCCCTGGCGGTCCAGTGGTTAAGACTTCGCCTTCCAATGCAGGGGGTATGGGTTCGATCCCTGGTCAGGAAGCTAAGATCCCACATGCCTCCTGACCAAAAAACCAAAAACATAAAACAGAAGCAATATTGTAACAAACTCAATAAAGACTTTAAGAATGGTCCACATCGAAAAAAAAAAAAAGTCAAGTGAATAAATCTTAGGCATACATACGTGTACAACTGTTTAACCTCCCAGATTAAGATTCAGGACTTTTCTAGCTCTCCAGAAGGCTTGTTCTTATCCCCTCCTAGCCAGCTACCCCCCACCCCCCAGAAAAGGTGGCCAGTGTTCTGAGCTTTGTCATCACAGACTCCTTTTGCTGTCTGTCACCTCAGGGGAAGGGAGTCATTCGGGATGTGCTTTTATGTCTCAGGACTGGCTCTCTGAGATCCAGAGATGTGTGTGCAGCATCCCCACTGTGTGGTTACTAATCTCTTTTATTTTCATAAAATCAGTAAAATAAGGAGAAATACTGTTAGAAGGGGAGAGGGAAATGCATGTTTTGGGTGGGGGGGCAGTCACAGACCATTTGTACTCACTTTAAAATGTCCCTGCTTCTCCCTGAGTGATAAGTTCAAGTTTATCATGATTTGGGCGTCCATAGGTTAAGAAAAGTTCAAGCAGGGTTTACTCTGCTGTCCAATATGACAGCCACGAGCCACACTTGGCCTACCTACCTTAAAATTTAAATTGATTAAAATAACTTAAAATTACAAATTTAGTCCCTCAGTTGCCCTAGCCCCACTTCAGGGGCTCAGATAGCCACATGAGGTTGTGGCCACCCTACTAAATGGTGCAAATATGGAACATTGTTTCCATTCCTGCAGAAAGTTCTGTTGGACAGCGCTGTTTAGAAAGCTGGCTATGAGCTTCCTTGCTCTTCCTCTTCCCCTTTTCCTTCATAAGGGTGTTATGGTGGGTTTACTTATGTTTTCATTGTGAGTTACCATTTAATTCTGTGGTCCTCAGACCATTGTCTTACAAGCTTCCGTTTCCTGCACTTTCCCTCCATACTTGGGAAGAAAACAAGTGGAAGAATTCTCACAGTGTACTGAAATTTTAATTTCTAGAATATACCATGTGCTCTCCTTTCTGCATCCCACTGTGAGTTGACTTCTCATCCATCAGATCTCAGCTTAGACTGTCCCCAGGGAGCCTTCCACATCCCACCTCCCAGCCCCCAAGACTGGGTTATGTATCCCTGCAGTTAAGCTGCCACAGTAAACTCCTGGCCTTCCCCTACCTGTTTCCTGGCTTCTCTCTCCCACTGAACAGGACCAGCCTGTCCTGTTCACTGGTGTATGTCCATCCCCGGGGACACTGCCTGGGACTGTGGAGGGAAGGAACAGTGGGCTGCACAAGGAAGGGGCAATAACCAAGTAACTTAATGTTAGAGTGGGGTTCCTTCCCCCGGCCCACCACCCGGATGAGGAGTCTGTTCCAGAAGGGGGATTATCAGAAACATTTCTGTCTGGCCACCCTTCCGAATACACCTCAGTGCTCTGAGCTGTTTCTCCAGCAGTGATGATGGCACATCTAAGACGCTTGCACTCTCTCTGGTTAA
This sequence comes from Monodon monoceros, assembly GCF_005190385.1. NCBI lineage: Eukaryota > Metazoa > Chordata > Mammalia > Artiodactyla > Monodontidae > Monodon > Monodon monoceros. The sequence goes on from NW_021703765.1 coordinate 45,593,945, forward strand.
AGTTCATGGTTTTCGTCTCATCAAAAGTGAGATGCTAAAAGACATATACAAACTGAGATGGTGCTGGGCGAGCAATTAAAAATGGGAAAGTGTAGTTGAAGAATGGTGATAATATGATAGAAAATTCTGCTGCATCTGGCAGCAGGCAGCTGTTCTTGGCATTACAGGCCAAGTCTCACCAAGCCGAATGACCTCTTGGGGAGGTGGCTGTATCCAGGAAGGGTAGGAATCAGGATCAGTAGCAGAAATCCCAACTCAGACCAGCTTTAAAGATGAACTTATTTTCCCAAGTATCAGGAAATCAAGAGATTGGAGGCTGAGAGTTGGTTGATTTGGTGTCTCAGCAGTGCCAGGGAGGACCCAGATCAGCCATCCTGGGCATTGGCTTCATCCTTAGGCTGGTAGGGAAGTGGCTTCTGTAGGCTCAGGCATCCCATCCGGGACCTCAGCATCTATAGATAAAAAAGAGAAAGTCTCAGTTCCGGTCACTGGTGAGGGGAGAAGGTGGCCAGAGTTGTGTCGCTGAAGCATCTGGAGTTGATGCAATAGATCCGAGGGAGAGATGCAATAGATCCGAGGGTCTCCTACAAGTGCCAAGACCACCGGCCCAAATATGCTCCCCCACCCCAGCCTATGCATTCTTTCAGCCTGCATCAGTGCAGAAAATACTGAGTGGAAACCCTTAACTCCATTAGCTAATAGCAGTTAATGCTTTAGAAATGATCTAACTAACGGGACAAATACGGAACACAGAAAGCTCACAGGATGGGAAGAGAGAGCCTCGGAGAAGAGGTAGGAAGGCTCACCAAGGACCAATTATAACACGACAAGTCTTTCTAGAACCAACAAGGACCTACTGTAGAGCACAGGGAACTATACTTAATAGTTTGTAATAACCTATAAGGGAAAAGAATCTGAAAAAGTGTGTGTGTGTGTGTATACATATAAATAACCGAATCACTTTGCTGTACACCTGAAACTAGCACAACATTGTAAATCAACTATACTTCAATTAAAAAAAAAAGTCTTACTAGTCTGCCTGAGCCGAGCCATTAGGAAACTTCCTCCTTGCCCTTAAGGGTTAATCCCCCCACTACCCCTCATCCCCCAACTGAGGAAACACTGGTTTAATTTTAAATTTAGTAATATCTATACGTACACAATTTTCAGCGTACATGGTATATATTCTGAGAAATCAGGAATCCTTCAACCGATCAGTTATGCTTTCGCTTTTTCCTCCTTCTCCGTAGACCTCACAGAGTTAGAGCTGTGCTGAGTGAGGTCACAGTCTAACTACAGTATTAACCCTGCAAAACTGTTCATTTTTGCCCGAACACCCAGAGGCAGGATATAGAATGTGTCCAACTGAAAAACTATTACAGAAGATGCAGTGCTGTGATGGACTGAATTGTAACCGAGATGGGGATGTGTGTGTGTGTGTGTGTGTGTGTGTGTGTGTGTGTCTTTAGCCAAGAAATCATTTTCTAAAAGGAAGTCAGGTAGTACGTAGCTCTTAAAAGTCGAGGTTATATGATTGTATTTTTAAAGGAAAAATTCATTTTCTGACACCCAAATTTTAAAATGCTACTTTGAATATTTCCCAGCCTTAACTGTTTTATATTTCCTACCAACTGTGTCCTTGTTTTTTAGTTTTTTCCCCTATCCAGTACCTCTTTCACTTTTCTCTCTGTGTTGCAAACATCCCTTGTGTTTTCTAATATCTATTTTGCATTGTTAAAAATATACAGGAATGTGGGCTTCCCTGGTGGCGCAGTGGTTGAGAGTCTGCCTGCCGGTGCAGGGGACACGGGTTCGTGCCCCGGTCCGGGAAGATCCCACATGCCGTGGAGCAGCTGGGCCCGTGAGCCATGGCCGCTGAGCCTGCGCTTCCGGACGGAGCCTGTGCTCTGCAACGGGAGAGGCCACAACAGTGAGAGGCCCGCGTACCGCCAAAAAAAAAAAAAAAAAAAAAATATATATATATATATATATACAGGAATGTATAAAGGATAACACAGTGAGCATCCACGAACCCACCACCCAATTTAAGAAATAAAACATTAGCTCTTTTTTCTGTGACTGTTCCTGAGCTCTGTTTAATTCAGCCTGGAGAAAAGCACCACACAGGTGGTCAATATTTTGTGTAAAGGCCCAATCACCACCCTGTCCACAGTAGATGCGGAGTTTCAGGAAGCACGTGCGTTCCCAGTCTTGCCTGGACATGTGGTTAATGCTAACTAGTCTAACAGTTGTGCCCCAGGTAACTCCTAAAGCTGTTTCGGATCATAAAATCTAGGATGTTTTGCAAATTTATATTTCATCATGCTGGGCTTTATGCACAAAAACTAGATGACTTCCCGTTTGTAATCTCCATCAAAGGCATTTCTCAAAATCCCTTTATTATGCCTTATCACTGGCGCTACCACACATTGTTTGCATGTTTGCAAACAATCTCTGGCTAAGTTATAAATCTGCGAGTATCCTTGTGGCGTTCGCCTAGCAGAGTTCAGACAGAAGTGCTATTTTAGCTTATTCCTCAATCGTAGATTCTAAATACTTGACCCCCTTCATTGAGTGCCAGAGACCTGACTTGACTTGTCTGTGGTTTGGGCTCTAATTTAAAAGCAATCAACCATGTCTGAATAGTGTTTGAAATATTTATATTGTATCCATGGAAAGGATGTCATATTTTATTTTCTCAAGAGTACAGTTTCTTTAGCACGCTCTCGCTGCCGTCACGTGATGCTCCGTTTGCTCCCGTGGTACCGTTGCCTGTGGGGCAGTACACTGTACACGAACATCTGCCTCAGCCCAACCTTGGGAACTTGATCTCTTCCAGGAGCCCAGCATGCAGAAGAGCGGCTTGCTCGTGGCTCCCAAGCACATACTTAATCACTGGAGGGGACATTCTTTTCAAAGTGTCCTCAGCTCCATAGTCTCATAGGGAGAGAAACAGGAACCAGATGGGTAGAGTGTGGGTTGATTTTTTTTTTTTTTCATCTGTTGACTGATGAACTTCTGGTGCCTATTTGCAAGGTTGCTTTGAGTATGTGAGCTGGTGGCTAGACCAGTCATGCCCTCTTTTTCCTGATTTGGAACATAGAAATTGAAGAAAACATTCTGTAGAACCCAAGTGCCGAAGGTCTGAATTTGTCCCGAGCCCACAGCAGTAAGGACGTTTTCCAAGAGAAGGATAAAGCATATGTATTTTATTTAGAGTGGACTGTTTTAAGTGTTATCTTTTCATTTGGAATGAATAGTAGTTCTCCACATGCCATTAACCAGTTGTTAAATGTGAGAATTCATTAGTTAAATAAGCCATCACGGTGTGTGGGATGATGTGAAATGAACATTAGCTCAGCCCCTTGATTCTGAGCATGGGAAGTTTTCCTTTTCTTTGTTACAGATTTGGGGGGCTTTTGATATTCATTACAACAAAAGCGAGAGCTTGCTGATCTTCCAGATTTTATTGCCAAACGAATATCAACACTAGTCACTGGCTTCTTCTGTAGGATGTATGGGTTTCCTTTCTCTCCACAAAAGAAGACATGTCTAAACTTGCTTATCTCTCTGTAGGACAGTCGGCCCAATATGTCAAGACCTCTGATCACTAGATCTCCTGCATCTCCACTGAACAACCAAGGCATTCCTACTCCAGCACAACTCACAAAATCCAACGCACCCGTCCACATCGACGTGGGCGGCCACATGTACACCAGCAGCCTGGCCACCCTCACCAAATACCCCGAATCAAGGTAATCCGAAAAGCCGCAAAGTCACGCTCCAGAGTGCATGTATTTGATGATCTAACTGTTTTTCCTTTGACCAGCTTAGCAGTGCAGCCTCGCCAGGGCCAGGGGTAGGACATGAAAGCATCATGTGGGCCACCTGTTATGGAGGCAGCTCTGGGACATGACCGTAAATCTACGAGTCAGGGTTTGATCCAGAGATTAGCCGAGTACGTGTGAAAGTGTCACTGAGAATGGGGTTCTGTGATATTTCACTCCTCTGAGAGCTTCACGTTTCTCAGCGTAGTAAACAAGGGATGATGATTTCTACCCCTGACCTTTCTTCTGTCCTCTTCTTCTAAAACACGCTTTCTTATCGAGTCTTAGAATTTTATAGTTGGCCCAACTTGTGAACTGGAGAAAAAAAAAAAGAGAGAGACTGTTATCAGTAGGGCAGTATATTTAGAACAGTTGGCAGAAGTACAGAAAGATAGCCTTGTTTGAAAAGAAAATGAAGGGCAGTGGAAGTTATGAACACTCGAGGCAGATAAGCAAATAGGAAAAGGGTACGAAGGGGGAGAGTGGTTTATAAATGGGTGTGTACACCACGCTGATGAGAACTCCCCTCCCACGCCCCACTCACCCATTTCTTTTTCTTTTTTTAAAAGTTTATTTATTTATTTGGTTGGGCTGGGTCTTAGCTGCGGCAGGTGGGCTCCTTAGTTGCGGCATATGAACTCTTAGTTGCAGCATATGAACTCTTAGTGGCGGCACGCGTGTGGGATCTAGTTCCCTGACCAGGGATCGAACCCGGGCCCCCTGCCCTGGGAACGTGGAGTCTTAACCGCTGCACCACCAGGGAAGTCCCGCCACCCAGCCTTTTCTAAAGGAGTTTCCAAGGAAACAATTTACTTTGTGCCCCAGGACACCCCTCCTGGCTCCACCTAGATCTGGGGGCTGAGGCAGATCCTATTAGGGAATTTATCTTCGGGCCACTCGGCTGGTGGGTAGAGGAAGAGGCATGAGCTCACGTAGGCTGATGTCAGGAGAAAGGGTGTTTCTCTGCTTGTTTCTGCTCAAATGGAATGGAAACACAGCACTTGGGCTTCAGAAAAGCACTCATTGCATTTCTGAGAACCTCCTACAATATGACAGGTATCAGGTAACTTACAGCCTAAGAAGAGAGCACTGACATACGAATCGCTGTCATAACTGCACAAAGACTGCTTTTGTGGTTTTTGTTAGTCTCACTTCACTATCTGATATTTTATGAAGGAATGTGAAGGTTGAGAAAAGATGAAATATTTTCCCTCTCAATTTCCAGATTTCATTTCTACAATAGACATGAAATGATTTTTAAAAAGCAGATGTTATAAATTCAGTTACCCAAAACACTTGTATATTGGGAATTCCCTGGCGTTCCAATGGTTAGGGCTCCATGCTCCTACTGCAGGGGGCATGGGTTCTATCCCTGCTCAGGGAACTAAGATCCTGCAAGCTGTGCAGCATGGCCAAAAAAATAAAATTTTTTTTAAAATGTATATTTTAAAATGAAATTATCATATCAGTCAGTTGTTAGTATTACTGAGTCTCCACCCTCCCTAAATGCATTGTTATTGGATGCTACAAAATTGTTACATGATGGTTGTATTTCTTAAGAGTATCATTATATAAGGAGGTTCTTTTTTTAAAAAAAATTCTATTTCCATTCCTTCTAATCTTCTAACACCAACATTGACAGTAGAAAATCACTGTGCCTCTTCAGATGAACACTTAATTCTAGGGGGCACGTCACCAAACAAACATAAGTCAAAAAGCAAGTTTCGACGATAGCAGAATGCACTGGTCTGATCTGGCGGCCTTTTCCTTCAGTCTGATTATTAGACTGTGATACAGGAGGGAAGTTAGTCATTACACTGTTTGCATGTGGTTGTAAATGGTAGGTTTTCTCGTGCTCATTGCAGCTGGGTGGGTCTCTTCCCACTGCCTAAGGCCCACCAGGGTTTTGGCTTTTGTGAAGCTCACCGGTGTCACTTGGCATATTGGCAGTGATATAAGATAGACGGTGAGGGACTCTGTAAATTCAGTTCCTCTCTCTCAAGTCATTTGCCATTTCAATCGTGTCGATGCTTGGCAGTATTAAAGACCTCTGATAGTGTCTCATTTGGAGAGCCTTCCTCAGGCCAACTTTCCATGGGTATTTCTAAGAGTCCCCTTTTTGTCCCTTACTATTTTCCCCCTGAGACATGCGTCACGTTTCATGGATCTCAGTACGGATTCAGAACTCTCGGTATCTGTACTGTCTCATATGGGAACCACTAGCCACGTGCAGCTTTGAGCACTTGACGTGTGGCTGGTCCAAACTGAAATGTCCTTTAAGTGTAAAATATACACTGGATTCTAAAGACTTAGTGCCCCCCAAATGTGAACTATCTCAAAAATTTTATATTGATTTCATGTTGGAGTGATACTATGATAATATATTGAGTCGTATAAATAATAATAGAGTTAAATAAAATATATTAAAATTAATTTCACCTGTTTCTTTTTACGTTCTTTTTTTTTTTTTTTTTTTGTGGTACGCGGGCCTCTCACCGCTGTGGCCTCTCCCGTTGCGGAGCACAGGCTCCGGATGCGCAGGCTCAGCGGCCATGGCTCACGGGCCCAGCCGCTCCGCGGCACGTGGGATCTTCCCGGACCGGGGCACGAACCCGTGTCCCCTGCATCGGCAGGCGGACTCTCAACCACTGCGCCACCAGGGAAGCCCGTCTTTTTACTCTTTTAATGTGGCTACCAGAAAACACAAAATTACAGACATGTCTCGCTCTTTATTGCTGTTGCACAGCACTGAACTATATATATGCACAGATTTTTAAACAAATCTCATTAAACCTCCCCCTCCCGAAACCTGATTCTTACATGCATCATAAGTTGAATTTCTCTTTCACCAACTTAATTAGAAAAGATAAAATTGTTCATCTTTCTTTCTTGACCTTTCTCTATGCTTCGCCGTCACCTCTGTGCTCCCAGTGTCCTGGGAGCAACATCAAAAATGATATGTGGTTCATTAGTCCCAGGTTTGAACGCTGACGCTCCCATTTAATAGTTGTTTGGCCATGGATAGGTTCAATTTCTAAGTGCCTGTCTTCTGTCTTGTGAAATAGGCACAAATATGTCTTCTTCCAAGGTTATTGGGAGGATTAAATGTGATTATGGAAAGCACGACATGGCCCTGTGCCCAACACGTTGTATTGCCTTTATACTTAATCTTCTGCCAAACCCAGCAATTGTTTCTTTTCCAACTGCCTTCCAAACTCCAAATATATCCCATTCCTTCATTTCCTAGACCACAGAAACAGCCTCGCTTCTGGATACTTGCCTGGATTTATAAAGGCTCAAGGGCCTCCTTGCCTGCACCTTCTGGTCCTTTATCTTTTTTTCTTTTTTTGCGGTACGCGGGCCTCTCACTGCCGTGGCCTCTCCCGTTGTGGAGCACAGGCTCCGGACGCGCAGGCTCAGCGGCCATGGCTCACGGGCCCAAACGCTCCGCGGCATGTGGGATCCTCCCGGACCGGGGCACGGACCCGTGTCGCCTGCATCGGCAGGCGGACTCACAACCACTGCGCCACCAGGGAAGCCCTGGTCCTTTATCTTTAATGTCCCCACCTGTCTTGGAACTGCCGAGCTATTCCAAGATCATCTTTTTTTGTTAGGAGATATTTTTAAGCCTATGTCCAAACTTTTGGAAACAAGCCCTACAAGTAATTTACGTTTCTGTTGCTTACACCTAAAACTGATGACATTGGCTGGAAAACAATGCTGTGGATGTTGAATGGACCACTGTGTGTTGCTTTGCTTCCTCTTGGATTTGGGAAGGGGCGGGGGGGTGCTTGGAAAGAAATTAAATGTTCATTTCAAAGCAGCAGTCAGTTTAATGGGACCCATCCACAACTTTTAGTAGTCAAAGATATAGGGAAGAAATAGTTCTTCGTGCTTTTTCCGCAGATGTCAGATGCTCCTTCCAACTTCTGGGAAAATCTCTCACATATATCAACCTTTTGGGGATAAATTGTAGGACATTAGGTTGCCCCTGACCATAGAATTACAAGTAATTCCACGTTGAGCTCTCTAGATTCCGGGTGTCTTGAATACGTCTCATCCTACTGGATGAGGGATCCTACGCTCCCTCTTAGAGCACCCTGGTTCCTCTCTCGCTCACACTTTCCTTGGTGTAGCCCAGTGGGGAAAAGGGCCTTTTCCTTGGTTTTCTTTTCTAGGATTTCAGGGGGAGATTTGTAGTGTAAAAGTACTAAGTTGTTTGTAACAAGTGACCCTAAAAGTGTCCTTCTATAATTTCAAAGGTCCTGCAAAGGGCCTTTACTCCGTTTTGAAATATTGTGGGTGATTTTTTATTCTGTTTCTATTTCTTGTCCTCTGGGCTAAAGGCTACCTTTAGAACATTGTCCCCAGAAAGTGGTACATTGGACCACACAGCTAAACATTAGAAGCACCTGCAAAGCATCAAAAGGCCATGAAAGGCCATGCCCCAGACCAGTGAAACGGGAAACTCTGCGATTTTCCTAAGAGATCCTGATTTTAACCGTATGGCTTTGTGTGGTCCCTCCAACTGAACATAGGCCTCTTACTTAATGAATCTCCCATGCTATATCATAATGGCCATTCCACCAAAGAAAATACATTTTGATCTTCATTTCTTTAATTAGCAAGGTTACCTGGTTCCACTGTCTGTGCACCCACATGCCCTATTTTTTTCTTTTTTTTGGCTTGTACACCCTGAGTATGGATTCAATATGCAAGTTGACTTTTATATTTTACAACAAGGTTAATTACTTATGTTGTCATTCATTTCCATTACTGGGTGGTTTTTATTTTTTTTATAAATTTATTTATTATTTCATTTATTTTTTTGGCTGTGTTGGCTGTTCATTGCTGTGCGTGGGCTTTCTCTAGTTGCGGCGAGCGGGGGCTACTCTTCGTTGCAGTGCGCGAGCTTCTCATTGCGGTGGCTTCTCTTGCTGCGGAGCATGGACTGTAGGCGAGCGGGCTTCAGTAGTTGCAGCACGTGGGCTCAGTAGTTGTGGTGCATGGGCTTAGTTGCTCCACGGCATGTGGGATCTTCCCGGACCGGGGCTTGAATCCGTGTCCCCTGCCTTGGCAGGCAGATTCTTAACCACTGCGCCACCAGGGAAGCCTATTGAGTTGTTTTTAGCTAACAGGACTGGACATAAAGGCTTCAAATTAACTGAAGTACTGCATACATCCGTGGTGTGGTCTGTCTTTACCGACATTTCGTGTGAGATGCAAAACAGTTCTTTGGAAGTGTTTATGAGACAGAGGCTGAGACACACCACCTCAGTGAAAAACACTGTTCCCTTTCAGGGGAGCCTACAAGTCTCCAATTTTGGTTGCTATTTTGAATTGCAGTCACCAAGAAAAACACCCAGTTCACACCTGCAATAATTTTACATCAAATAAGTAAAACCAAAAATATATATATATTTTTAAATAGATATACAAAGAAGATAGAAGATATTTAACAATTTGTTACCCTGATTTCTAAGTTGTAAATATCTAGGCATATGGGAGGTGGACCTCACTTGTACTCTTGCCCTGAGCCCCCCAAATTTTAAGGACAGACCTGATCATATCTGACTCAGAAATCCAAGGTACCCACTAACATCATTGGTAACAAAAAAATCTAGGTATCTAATTTGTCATAAGTAAATAATATTGGTACCAAAGTACATGGCCTCTTTAAAATCTCCCACTGTTGACAGTGAAATATCTTCTTAGCCACACGTGTGTGTGATATTAAAGAAATGTCCTATGCTTTAAAAGAAGACGTAAGTCTGAGTTCAAAGTTAGGTCTGTGTCATCATTTACTGTCACCTCGAACGAAAACAATATTAACAGCAGTTATATTGATGATTATTCAGATGTGGACCTTTTAAAACCAAGAAGTGGGCAGATACTGCTGGTAAACCACACCCATGGGGTGGCAGTGAGGCAGGGATCTTAGCTAAAAGAGCTACTAACCTAGAGGTGAAAGACACAGTCTCCTGTTACAATCCCCTGAGCCATCCGATCTGCCTGCTTGACAGAGCTTTTGTATATTTTAAACCAAGTATATGAGTTAACTCCGACACAAGGAGATTATGCTGAATTGGTCTCTCCTAAATTGCAGGGGTTACTAAGCACACTGGCATATGTAGGTAATTGCAAAACTCAAGAGACTCAGCTTTCAACGTTGCAGTCGACACCCATGGCCACCCAAGGGGTGTGTGTATCTGGAGCTTCAGCATGGCGATGCCAGGCATGTGTGCCTTGCCAGTAGAGATCTGGTTTTGGCAGGCTTCACCCCCGATGTGCCGGCCATTCTAGGGTGGTTCCGTGGAGCTGCACTGAAGGAAAAGTGGGGCACTTGCAACGTTAAGGGGTTGGTCCGCACTCTGAGGACAATTAAATTCTAATGTCTGGATTTCCGAGTAACTGCTGTGCACCAGCCCCGGGAGTTTTCTGTAATCCCGTGTCAGGGCTGGGGGTTCTGTGCTCTGGCTTTGACTTCACAGTTCCAGGTCACGCTACGGTCCCTAGACACACGTGGTGTGTCCCACGTTGTCATCACACAGGCTCACGCTTCAGGATCTCAACAAAAATGCCCCCAAATTAATGCATCCTGTTTGTTTGCCAAACAGTTCCCTGAACTTTCTTTCAGAATGATTGCATGGCACTGAATACAAAGTTTTTATTATGACCTGCTCTTTAGATCAGCATGATTTATAATTCAGTATCTATCTCAAGTTTTTAAAAAAAAATCACAGAATAGGTTATTGGGGGTTTTTAGGTGAGTGGACATCAACCTGGCATATATAGTCAGTCTCAGCACAAATGGAAAAAGAGAACGTATCCCTGCTGCTGGGAAAACGCCTGTGGAAATGCATACAATGAGGACTGTCTAGTGGCGAGCAGTTCTGACTGGTTGATCTTAAAACAAACAAAAAAAAGAAAATTAGTTTACAGAGGGATTAAAAGGAGGAAAAGCACTTGGCCAATGAAAAATGGATAGTTTCTCCAGGATTATAGGGACAAGTTTTCCTCTGCTCTGTTTCTTCTTTTCATCTTACAATAATGCTTTTCCAAAACTGCTCCTCACTTATATAGGCAAAGAGTAAATGAAACCAGCTTCAAAAGACTTTTTTTTTTTTTTTCAAAACGATGAAACTGGATTTTCTGTTTAGTGTTGAAAGTCCAGCTTCAGTAACTTAGGCTGCATTGCTGGCAGATTCAGCAAACTTTCTTTGCCACTTGGGCACAACATGGGCCTAGCTTTTAAAGTAATCTAGCTCATCAAGTCTTATCTTCGACAATCATTTAAAGAAAAATGCAGCCATATTACAGGTACTGGCCTGTAGTTTTCCCTGTCATGTTCTTTTTTTTTCATTCTACAGATTTATTCTGTGTTCCTTGTCAACCAGGGCATATACTGGCCAACAAAAGTCCTTGCTCTCTTGTCGTTTACTTGGGGGCAGGAGAGGACAGACAATAAACAAGTAAACAATCAATTAACAATATTTGAGTTGGTAGTAAGTAAAGTAGGAAGAAAAATAAAACAGGACGAATAGCCTTGGGATGTAGTTTGCTTCCTATGTTAAGTCTAAAGATAATTTTATTCTATGGTTTGTTTCTTCAGGATACATCTTTATTAGTTGGTCTACATTTTCAAGACAAAATCTAGTTTACATTTTAGAGTTGATGTAGAAACAGATTGTTGTTGCTTCAGTATCACAGGTCACACCTTATCAACGGCCTCTTCTGAGTTCTGTGATTCACCTCCTGTTATCTGATGTGTGGCAAATACATATGTTCACCCTTCATCTCAGCAGGAGGGAAGTACAGGGTGAAGTCTACTGTCTGGGCTATGGGTGTGGAACAGCTCCAGGCCAGACCATCATCTTCAGATCACCTTGCTAGTTATATTAACCATGATATTTTTTTATATTAACTCAGTTCAAATGTCACTTCTTTTTATTTTATTTATTTCTTTATTTGGCTGCATTGGGTCTTCGTTGCTGCGAGCAGGGGCTACTCTTCGTTGCGGTGCACAGGCTTCTCATTGCAGTGGCTTCTCTTGTTGTGGAGCACGGGCTCTAGGCCCGCGGGCTGCAGTAGCTGCAGCATGCGGGCTCAGTAGTTGTGGCTCGCGGGCTTAGTTGCTCCGCGGCATGTGGGATCTTCCTGGACCAGGGATCGAGCCCGTGTCCCCTGCATTGACAGGTGGATTCTTAGCCATTGCGCCGCCAAGGAAGTCCCAACCGTGATACTGTTTCTGGTACATTTTCTGTAATTTTGCAGTTGGTGGTGACTGAAGTTAGATTTGGTGTTGACCAAAGTAGAGAGTTAACAGATGTTAAAATAAATGTGGGCAGAAGGCCCTTGGAGGTAAACAGTAACAAGGCCAGCGGCTCCCTTAGCCTGATCCTTAGACCAGGAAGGTGAGGGCCGCCTTGCGCCCCCCACATGGTGCTGGTGCCTTTGATGGCAGAGCAGTAACACTGGGTATTCAGCGTGAAACAACTCAGGACAGGACTGTAGGTCACGTTCTCGATTCTTATTAACTTCTCACTTGCCGAGAACTCAGCCTCAGCTTAGCTAGAAACCCTCTTCCTGAAAAACTCTTTCTTACTTAGTTCTCATCCTTGTGTTCTTGGTACCTAGTATCGGGCCTGGCACAGGGGACATTCACAAGTTTGCTTGATATATGAATTAATTACTGGGTAAGATTCTGTACCCAGAGGCCAGATCCTCAAAACAATGAAGGTCAAGTAATTGAATAAAGCTATTCACAATAGAAAGTTACGTTTAAAGCTGGACTGGGCTCGTTACCTGTATCATTCCGTGTGCCGCCATAAGCTATTTATAGGAGGGGCTGTTGCAGATAAGAACACGCAGCTCTCCGAGGCTCAGCAACGTGTTCAGTCTTATTCAGCAAATGGGGAAGAGCCAGGATTCCAACTCCCACTCTGACTCCAGGGCCTTGGTTTTTTAATTCTTCTGTAGCCGTGCTTCTCAATCCTGAGGGCATGTTAGAATCATCTGGGATTCAAAAAACAACCTGGTCCTTCCCACAACGTTTCTGATTTCATTGGTCTGGACCTGGGCATGGGATTTGCTAACGCTTCCCGTGTTCGGCTACGCAGTCCATCTTCCCACCTTCTGGAACCGTGTTCTGAAGGTGAGCTTTAGCCAAGGGGGCAGCTCATCTACAATATCTCAAGCTATTTTATTCTCAAGGTGGCCTTCACCTAACTCTGGGTCAGCGCTGGGGCGTGTGTGAGCCCTGCCGCCCCTGTGGTACCGGAGCTCCCGGCCTGGTCTCCTGCCATCCAGTGTCATACAAATACAGTGCTATCATTTTCTATGTGTGTCATGACTTTAAAAAGTCTGCAAAGCACCGCCTTAGACTGGGCAATGGGATAAATGAATCTTGTTCTTATTTGCCTGTGGGTTTCAGGAAGCTCTTTTATTCATGCCCCCATGTCCAGTGCACACAGTCGTCCCACAGCAAGGGACAAAGTTGGCCTTGGACCAGTGATCTTGCCACCTGCTGATGGCCACTGGGTTGACCTGTGAAGAGAAAATCATTAGCACAACATTCAGTGACCAGCTTCGGCCCCAGCACGCTGTGCCCACGGGAAACAGTGGTCTACCGGATGCCAGGATAGGTAGGGCTGCTAATCAGGTTAGGGGTGTCTAGGTCCACTGATGTGTTAGTCACCGCCTCTCTGCTGGCCTCCTCCCTTTCCCGTTGCTACTGGAGCAGTGGACCTGAGTGCCCCGTGATGTAGCAAACTATCGCAGGTTCACACCACTGCACAAAACACACGTGCCTGCACCAATCAGAAAAATTGTTTTTAAAAAATTTTAAATTTATTTCTAAAACATGCCCTCTAAGCTTACACTTTAAGTTTTAAAACAAATAATACATCTACCGGTAGTCATCAGTGCTTTGAACTGTGCCTGGCAATGCTTGGTAAATATTTGTCGAATGTTGAATGAGTTTTGCGTAGTTGAGTTGAGTGAGTTTTGTTCTGACCTGGAGCAGCTCAGCCATCACAGGGCTGCTGCAGTGTGAAGGTCAAACATTTTGAATCATCAAGTGCTAACAGTGATGTCAGATCGTAACGGCAAGCCTAGTCCAACCTGGGCAGCAAAGATTAACATCCTTTTTCCTTCAAGGCAGAGAGAGACCAGAAAGGAATTTTCTAGGCTAATTACGCTGAAGGGAAAAGGTAAGGAGAAGGGAATAAAATCAATCCAGTCACAACCCAGAGACCAATGAGCCAGATTAACAGAAGGGTGACACCTGCCTTCAGAATGTTTTCCTCCAACTGATAATCTCCTCCCTGAGCCCCTCGGATCATCTCCGGATGCTTGAAAGAATGCAGATTCCTTGTCTCCGGCTGCCATCTGTATCCCAGGATGTGAGGGAAATGAGCAGTTTTCATTGGCATCCAGGTAATCCACCTGCATCTCTGAGTTTGGGCCACAGATCTGCAGATAAGGGCAGTGAAACAGCAATGCATCCCCCTGCAGGATGGTGGGGACAGCGGTGGTGTGGCTAGAGACACAGTGTGAGAGCGAGGCTTTTCTTAGTGCTTCTGGCTTGATTCTCAGCACTTGGGACAATAATACGGACTGTGCTCATTTCGATCTGTCGTGATAAATGGTGTCATTGGGCGACACCAGCGTTGTTTTTGCCCTGTGTTCGTTATTGTACTTTCATGTTTCCTGCCTCATCATACAAGAAGTACTTTGATAATAAACTATATGTCCTATTTACTTGTTCGAAAAAGTTAATTCATAGGTATTTCGTAGAAGATTCTGGTAATTTCCTACAAGGTTAATATGTGAAAAATATGTTCCACTTTACTGTGTTCTCTAGAACAGTTCCAGTAGAAGGGCTTAAAATTGACAATGTTATTCTCCACAACCCGGCTCACATATCTCCTATGACTTTGGTTCCTTAAATCCTGTAGTTTCTGTCGGTCACATAACTCTGATTCTGGTTGAGTGCTTCGTTTGAGAGCTTTTTTATGGCAAATGAGAACCAACATTAATTTTAGGTGAATTTCCAAAAGACAAACTGCATTTTGGCTCCGTACAGAGCTTTGTGGGCCGAATATCACACGCCAGAGCTTGTGTCTACCATGTAGCTCTTAATTCCGTCTTCCCAGACCGCTATGGTCTACTTTGCAGAGAGATGAAATCTCTCCGTATCTCTCCGTGCAGGATACAGCGAGGTGTCTATGCTGTGTGTATTCTTGCCTGGAATAAAACAATGCACAAGTTATTCTCAAGTTGGGGGAGTCTTTTTTATTAAGCCAATGCAGAAAATAAACTTCCCCTCCCTTAATTTCTGAAGAGAAGCATTTATTCAAAACAAAATCACATGATGTTATAATTTGCATGTAAACTCTGAGGACTTAAAACTCTGAAAGTCACACTGAAGGATCCCTTATGGGTCCACTGAACACCCAGATGCCGTCTGCTGAAACTTGAGCTGTGGTCTTAGAAGAGTCCGTTTCACTGCATCTGCCATGTCTGCCAGTTTGTTCTATTATCAGTATATAAATAACCCATTAAAATGCCATTTCTTTTCATTAGAAATGCAGGATTTATTGACTCAGGTTGATGAATTATCAATATTATGCTTCTGAATGGTTACTCTCAAGGTGCCTGGAGATAGAAAGTAGCAACAATTTGTCTCCAAAATAGCAAGCTGAAGTAGGTGCATAATGCTTGACGTGTGGCTTCTGAATGTGCCCAGGGTGGTCCTGGTGGGAGGATGACGGATGTGAGAGGTGGTGAGGGATGAGAAGTCAGTTGTGCTCTTACAAGGCGTATGCATTTCATGTGGTCATACTCCAAAGGCAGACACCCAGAAGTTCCAATTGGGTGGCAATTCCATTTGCAAAAAAAAAAAAGTTAAAAAAAACCCCAAAACTTTCTTCAGTCCCACAATTATAACAGTTTTTTGCTGGACTGTCTGAATCTAATCAAGATTCAGTGTCAGTAGAAATGACACAGTCACTTGGATAATGGCTTCCTGCTGCCACATAAACGCCACGTGTCGGTTTGCTTAGTAATGACCTTGCTGTTTATCTTTTTTGGTGGTAATGATTATTTTTACTCCTGTGCAACTTTTCTTATTGTGTTCCCCATATTCAGAAGATAAATTACAACTGTGCATAACAGCTAACCACCACTTTCAAACAGTGGCGGAACTCACCAGGTTCAGAGGGCTTCGTAACCGAGAGGTGAATCTGAACTCACCCAGACCTGTTTCCATGATTTGAGCTGAACGTGCTCCATAACTCCCACCCAGCCTCATTAGGGCTTGGCTAGGTGCCTGCCACCCCTCCAAAAATTGATTTTTTTTTTTTTTTTTAAAAAACAGCTTAGAAGGTCCTGAGGGCTTCAGAGCTTACCTAAAAAATGAAAACCTTTCTAGTCTCAAAGCGGTGCAAGAGAGTTAATGTCAAAGAAAAAAAGAAGGATCTTTTAAGTGTATCCTGCCGATCCATAATCTTAGTGGTACTTAAGGTACTTCATCACAACATCACCATTTTGATGATACGTTACAGAAGGAATAAGGTGGCATGAAGGGTGGAATTCAGAGAAAATTGTTGGACACGTTAAAATGGGCTGGAATAAAGGTTATAACAGTGAAGCAAACCTGGGGAGCCATGATCAGTGTGAATGAAGCTCTGGTCTCCACTCTGGCAGACATCTGTGACGATCACAAAAACCCAACAGTGACGACACAGTCTGTATTTCCAAACACACGTCCTGACAGGCTCTTGAAGAACCCATTTGTAATCCTTTATGGAGATTTAAAAGCTTCGAGAAAGTAGTTATTTGTAAAAGAAGATTTGGCTTTAGTGTACTTTCACTCAGGACTTGCAAATGAAAAGTTATGTGAACAAAAGATAGGGGAAGCAAATGGTTATCAAATGACTCCTGCAGTCTGTCCCGTTCTCTATATGATCACAGAAAGGAAGAAGAAACATGAGAAATTCTTGTCATTAGCTGGGATACTTTTGTTTCTTCAAATGTTTTGCAGGTCAGGGCTTGGTTCTGGTTTTTGTTGGAAGGGACAGGAAGAAACATCGATAGATACACCTACCGCCCAGCGAGTGTATGGACCGGCTTGATGCCTTTGGGTAAATTCTTAAACTGTGGTAAACCAAGCCTGAGCCCCAGAAGGGCGTGGACGGTTACACAAGACACACACCTGTGACAGCACATCGTTGACCGTGGTACAGCCAAAGGCAGGTGCTGTGAACAGCCACTTTCCTTATTTCTCAACCCCACACACCCGAGAATGTTGTCTTTGAATCACGAGCTGATACAAACTTCATATTTTTCACATGTCACTTTTGATTTGGTGACTATGTAAATAATCTTGCGACATCAATTCGAAATCTTAAGCTTCTCAGAGTACAACGCCAACCAGGTACATCATGAAGAGGCAATTAGACGGTGTTTCCAACAGAAGGGTAGGGTGGACATTTTTTATATTCTTTCAAATGTGTAGATCCTTCTGAAGCTCTGTAAACATGACTCTTGTCCAATTAGCAACTTTCTTTCCTTCTTCTAAGGAGGTATAACTCACAGTCCTGGGGCTAAATCTCCTCCCTTTGTCTTTGTCACCTCAAACCCAAAAGCCTAGTTTCTGAAAGTGTTTTTAAGCCTCCTAGTCACTCTGAAGTCATACAGTGACAGAATAATTCATTTTCATTCATCCAACCACCTTTCAATACTCCTGAGTATTTGAATGATACTCATAAGACTCTTGAACGGTGTCGGTAATGACGTGTGTGTGTGTGTGTGTGTGTGTGTGTGTGTGTGTGTGTAGCAGGATAGGGGTACAAAGGAGACAGTATAGATTCACTTACTTTCTTCCATACATCTTCGGTTAGGTTTTCAAAAAGCATTTACCTCGCCTTTAAGTAAATTATATTTTTCTTGTTCTTTCTTTTTATATTAAGCGCTGTGTGAAGCCTCTGGTTTTTTCACTTCTAGGTACTAAGCAAAATATGTAAATACTTCCCTGTAAACTTCTGTTTTGCTGGCTCCATTACAAGTAGGAAAAAAATTGTTAAATTGAAAATAGAAACAGCTGGCTCGCCCTAGCCCTCTCCTAGTGTCATATAGTTAACTGGATGCTTTTATGTGAAAGGACTGCTGTGACGTACTGTAAGCCAGTCCCAACAGCCTGGGCTAGTGAGATACCAGAGGAAATAGGGACGGGCTCCGTTCCACATCCTGTTTTTACTGATAGCCTCAAAGTATGGTGGAGAGAGTGGGGCCACTGGGGGAGCACAGCCACACGGGGATGGGCTGAGTTCATGCCATTTATGAGGGAGATGGAGGGCACAAATGGAAGAGGCAGGAATGTTTCATCATATAGGAAGGCACTCCTTCAACAGCTGGGGCTGCTAACACTCAGAATCCCAGGAATAAGAACAGTCACTCAAAAATAAGTTAAATTCAACGGGAACACATGCAAAAGGGTTTGCTTATGTAACAAGAAACTGGAAACAAGAAAACTGGAGTGCAGCTGCAAGATGCAGAAAGGTTGGCGGGAGGTGTCTGAGTGGGAAAGGAGCAAGTGTTCTGGGACAGACGGACACTGAGAGTTGGAGACAGTGTCGAAGCTGGGCTGGCCCTCCCTCTTCCAGGACGGGAGGCTGCATAGTTCAGCAGGGACCTGGTGGCTCTGCACCTCAGTTTCTCCATCACTAACATCAAAGTATCACCTGTAAATACTCTACCGTTGCTGTGAGGATTAAAGCAGATAATCCATAGAGTTTTTAGCAGAGTGCCTAACACAAACTCAAAAAATGTTTTATAACATTTTTTCTCTGAATAGTAATTATTACTGTAAAATGGAAAACATATTCTAGAGTTTTAAGTCAAGAGAAAAAAGAAGTGTGTCACAAATACCTCCAAATATAGAACAGCCCGTTGGGAGCGGTGGGCGTGACCTGGGGTACTGACTGGTGCACACGTGCGGGCTTGCCTGCCCACAGAGAAAGCAAGGGGAAGCCTAAACAGAAACTGCTGGAGCCGAAAATACCAAAGTGGGCTCCCATGGGACACCATGATGCTCTGATCCAGGACTGACCTTAAAAAGCAGCCCTTTGCCCTAGAAATCATCTTAAAACAGACACTTGCTCAAACCAAAGAGCAGGACCAGGTGATGTAAAAAGTTGTCTTCCGGGACTTCCCTGGTGGTCCAGTGGTTAAGACTCTGTGCTTCCACCACAGGGGGCGCAAGTTCCCTGGGCTGGGAACTAAGATCCCGAATGCCTGGGGGCACAGCCAAAGAAATAAAAAGTCTTCCGATTTAAGATGCACAACAGGATTTTATATACCATCGGATTCTGTTTGGGCATTGCATGTCATCTCCAAAGGATGAAAATCTGTCAACATTTACGGAGCCCAGGCTTAACCGAGAGGCAGAGCGACCACTGGGCAGTAAGGGAGTGGCCCTGAGCTGGGCTCTGCAGTCCCACTGCCTCAGCGCTGGTGGACTGGCTGCAGTGTCTTCACCTGTAAAACGAGGGTGATGGTGTCTACCTAGCAGAGTTGTTGTGAAGGCTCAGTACTGTGCCCTGCATGTGGTGGACACTCGGTAAATGTAGCCCGTATTAGACATCCATTTATTCCTCGTAAGAATTCTTTGGACAGGGTATTATCCCATTCCTCAGATGAAGAAATCAAAACTCAAACCGATTTGGTCCTGAAGATGGTAAAGCCAGGATTCCAACCCAGGCCTGTGAGTCAGAGCTGAACATCCAGGGGCTTCCGAGATATTACTGAAGGCACCACGGCCAAGCTCTTGTGCCCTCACATGCTCTGCTCAGGTTGACCCTTTGAGAGAGATGCTTCTCACTTGTTGGTGTTGCCCACCTCACCCAACAGGCTCTTTCTTGCCTGAAATCCCTTCTCCAAGGCCCTGTGCCCTTCCCCTTACACCTGGTGATCCTGAAGACCCAGCACAGGGTTGCCTCCTGTAGGAAGCCTTCCCTCCCTGCCCTGGGCTGGCTAGGTGTCTGTCCTCTGTCCTTCCATAGCACCCAGCAGGAGCGCATCATGTTCATTTGAAGAGGCCTGGCAGAGCACCAGGAACATGGTCGGCATTCAATAAATGTAGGAATAAAAAGGCTACTTTTGTAAATTCTGGTGTTTTAAAAAAAATCAAGTTAATTATAATACATTTTTCATAATAAGCAGTTAATGTAATTTCTCCTAATTTAAACAACTTTCCCCATGAGTCAGGGGAGGAGCCTTGAGATTCTTGGAGGGTCAGCAGCCCCCTGCGTGGCTCTGGGCTCCCTCTGAGTCATCAGTATTGCCATCAGCGATCAATTCTCCAAAACGCCGGGTTCCACGATTGTTGGCGCTCTCATACATTTTCTTATATTTTAAACTTGCTTTTCCTTTCTCCCCTACTTTCTTCAGCTCTATGTATCATTAAAGAAAATGATGTTGCCACGGGGAACAGGTACTGGAAACGCTACTTCCCCATAAGTAGATATAATTTGTTCTGTTTGCTTTTACTTAGAAGGTATTTTCTTCCTTCTCTTAAATTACTTCCATCCATTTCTATAACAAGCTCTGAATTCATTTTTATCTGTGTTCATGAGATATAGATGAAACTTCCCAAGTCTGGAAACTATAAAGAACTATTTCTAGAATTTTGTTAACAGTTATAAATGAATTAAATGCTGTGTGATAAGTAAGGTTTCAATAACAGTAAGTTAACTGGTGATTTTTTTTAACATTATAATAATACCCAGCTTAGCAATCTCCCCCCACCCCTTTTTTTTTTTTTTTTTTTGCTGTATGCGGGCCTCTCACTGTTGTGGCCTCTCCCGTTGCGGAGCACAGGCTCCAGACGCGCAGGCTCAGCGGCCATGGCTCACGGGCCTAGACGCTCAGCGGCATGTGGGATCTTCCCGGACCGGGGCACGAACCCGTGTCCCCTGCATCGGCAGGCGGACTCTCAACCACTGCGCCACCTGGGAAGCCCCAATCTCCCCCTTTTTTTAAGAAAAACTTTTTATTATGGACATTTAAAAATATATGCTTGGACTTCCCTGGTGGCACAGTGGTTAGGAATCCGCCTGCCAATGCAGCAGACACGGGCTCGATCCCTGGTCCGGGAAGATCCCACATGCCACGGAGCAACTTAGCCCGTGTGCCACGACTACTGAGCCTGTGTGCTGCAACTACGCGTCATGTGCCTAGAGCGTGCGCTCCTAGAGCCCATGCTCTGCAACAAGACCCTGCTCGCCGCAACTAGAGAAAGGCCCGCGCTCAGCAACGAAGACCCAACGCAGCCGAAAATATAAATAAATTTAAATATATATATATATATATGCAAAAACAGAATACAATATTGAACCCTCACATTTCAAAAAGTTTGAGATATCAACCTAGCACTTCTCTTCCCTTCCACCCATTTTGTATCCTTCCTCTCCCATCTCAGCAGAAAGGAGGGAAGGGGACCCACTGGTTGCAATGCTGACTTTTCTGTCCCCATCTCCTTCCTTCCCTGCTGTTCCGAGTCCAGGTTCCACTGCAGTGACAGCTCCCCACACACCTCTCGTTTGTGTACCCACACCTACAAACACAGACACACACACACGCACACGCAACCGCACAACACAAACACACACACCTTCACCCAGCCCTCTACCTCATTCACCGTCTTCCTTAGGTATAATATATTAGGACAGAGACTTGGTTGGCAATCTACTAACTTGAGTTAGTAGACATGAAAAAGTATGAAGCCACAAGTGCTTCTGAAAACAAAATTATTCAATAGAAAAGTACTCTGTAAATCAGATTTTTTAAAAAAGTAACATCCTACTGATTGGTGGACTCGTGGGAGGGTGTCCTCCATGGGCTTCAATGTGACCGTCTTCTGCCCATCCCCCCAGGGGCAGCATGGAGGGTTTACAGCCAGCTCTCTGTCTAGCCAGCTCTCTGTCTAGCCAGCTGTGCATCCTAGAGCATTACATTTCTCCATTTGTAAAACGGGACGTTGATCTAGGCCATCCTGGAGATTGTCACCTCTAAAAGTGTGGTTGGCTATTTAAGAAAAAGTGCTGTGACAGTTCAGAGTGACAGAATGACTAACTGAGAGCATCTCCAGTCGACGACGTCGACTTGCTCCTCTCTAGTGTCTCTGCTCATCCGCCTTTGCACTGGTTCTCAACTCAGCTGTTCATTAGACTTCCTTGGGGAGCTTTTTAAGAGATGCAGATGCTTGGGTCCCAAGCCCGACCAATAATTACATCAGAATATGTGGCACTGGGCATCTGTATTTTTTAAAAGGTCCCCAGGTGATTCCATTGTGCAGCCAGGAGGCAGGACTTGGATAAGTTACAAGCTGCATCTGTGAGGAGCTGTGATTTCAGATAAAGTGTTTTGATTGTCTCACTTCTAAAGGAGCTCTTCTCCTTAACATCGCTGAGAGCATAGCCTGACATCAGTCCCTATCGCCCTCAGAACCAAATCCAAACTCCTTGACCTGGCTTACACAGCTCTTTGTGATCTGACTTAAGCTGATTTCTGCTGCCCCAGCCTCATTTTTCAGTTGGCCCCAGTGGAGAGTAATCACATGTCTGGTTTTTTCCAGCTTCAAGCGTTTGTATCTTCCCTACCCCTCTCCTTTCTTATCTAACCTTACCTCCCACCCCTGTACTTGGCCAACTTCTGCGTATCATTCAGGTTCTCCAGTGGACTTTCTTTTTCTTCCCTGTGTACTCCCATAGCCCACTCTGCATACCCACTGGTGCACTCAATCACACTGCACTTGACCTGCAATTCCCAGCCCCACAGACTGTTAAATTCCACAAAAGTCAAGAGTGCAGTTATTCTCCACTGCGTCCCCTGTATTTCACATGGCCAGGTTGAGTGAATACTGGTGGAAAGAATGGATGAATAACTGAATGACTACACAATAAAAAAGGAAAGAGCAATTCTTAAGGAACTGAGTCATGGTAAATTAGAGAAACCAGGTCCTCTAAATGAATGACTACACAAGAAAAAATTCTCAGTGATTGATTCACACTAAGCCAGGTAAGTCAGGTCCTATCCCTATATTCTCTTTTATTTAAGACCATTCTTTAATGCCAGGGAGAGAGGGAGCCACAGTGAGGAAGCAGACTAACTTTCCACCAAAAGGAGCTTAATTTCCTTGGAGATTTGGGCTGCATTATTTCCACCATAAACAAAAGTAGTCAACAGAGTTAATACTAAAAAGCAAAAAAGAGGAATGTATTTTAATATCTGTTAATGCATTTTTTTAGTGAACCTTTATAATTCTTTTAATTAATGAAATATTTGCAGATAAAAATGATAGTATGGGGGCTTCCCTGGTGGTGCAGTGGTTGAGAGTCCACCTGCCGATGCAGGGGACACGGGTTCGTGCCCCGGTCCGGGAAGATCCCACATGCCGCGGAGCGGCTGGGCCCGTGAGCCATGGCCGCTGAGCCAGTGCGTCCGGAGCCTGTGCTCCGCAACGGGAGAGGCCACAGCAGTGAGAGGCCTGCGTACCGCAAAAAAGAAAAAGATAGTATGTTTGCAATTTACTTAGAAACTCCAGAGGGGGAGAGGGAGGCATAGAGGTACAGGTGAAACAAGACTGGACAAGAATTGATAGCTTTAGAAGCTGGGTGGACACATGGGGATTCATTATATTATTTTCTCTGCTTTGGCATAAAGTTTGAAACTGTCCAAAGTAGAATGTTAAAAAATAAATGTCAAAAAAAAAACTTGTGGAAGGAAGGTTCAATGAGTGTTAAAACAAAACAGCTGTACATCATCCGGAGCAAGCTTGGTCTTGGTCAGTTGAAAAACAGGAATGTTCTCAAAGGTTAGCAAACTGCAATCAGTTCCACATAGTTTTCAGGCACCAGAGTTTACAAGTCACTGCAGTTGATTTGTAACTCCATTCATATGTCCACAAGAAATACAGCCTGTGTCGATGTTCCCCTCTATTTGCTTAGCCAAACAATGCTTTTCCACAGCACGTTCAATCTCGAAACCGACCCAGGACCCCATTTTACGATCACTGGCACCACCCTGCCTTTCCGCATTGTTTTCACAAATTCAAAACCTCCTCCTTTTAAAGTTAGCAAAAATCTGCAGCAGTGTCTCTTTTTTATTACTTCAAACATTTGTTGACCCAAACGCAGGGACTCTTTCTTCTCCCAGGGGCCTTTCACCGCAGCCAGGAATGTGCATTCATGTGCCCACGGGTTCTTCCTTCCCGATCCCGCCGTCCTCCTCCTCTCCAGCTCCTTCCGCCCCGCGCAGAAGGCGGGAGGGTTTTCCCACCAATTTCAGGCCACGCCCTTCCCACCTTCTGGTCCGCAGATCGCGCCCTCCCCAGCCTGGCGCGAGCTCGAAGCGAAGGTTCCGGGCCAACGCAGGTTCCGGGGCTTCGGTGGGTTTCTCATCTAACGCGGGGAGTCCAGTCCTTCCAGCTTCTCACCCCCTTTCGTCTTGAATGATTCCACCTACAGACTCCATTTTTCCAACTGCCTCGCCCAGAGGTCGCAGTCACCTCCCTGCCCCCCCCGCCCCCCACCCCACCCCCTACCCCACCCGCGCTGGGTCTCCTTTCAGATTTCCCTCCTCTTTCCTTTGCCTCTTTTCCTATGTCATCCAAGTCAGATCTGAAGGCGCTTCTGATTGCAACTATGCGCAATTTCCCGTGTCTTCTGGAGGTGGGTTTTGTTTGTTTTGTTTTGATGGTATCCTAAAAGCCGCTTACACAACACGTTTCTCCTGTCTTGGAAAGGTCTGTATCAGTACACTTAAGCCAAGATTCTTCCTTTTACTCCTTCAGTCCTGTTCCCTACAGTGCCCGCAGGCTTCTAAGAACTGTTTTCGTAGACATTGCAGTTTTCGTTTGCTCCTTTGGGGTACCTTCTTTTGCTGTGTTCTTTTTGAGCGTGCCATGACTCTTTTTGTATTTTTCATCAACCCTGAGAAAAAGGGTACCTTTATAAAAGAAATGGAGACGCAGAAAAGTTGATTTACCCAGATTACAGCTAGTAACTGGCGGAGCCTCATTCCCCTCCTCACTCAGTCACTGCTTTACCCATTCACTCCGTGAAGATTTATTTATTTTATTTTATTTATTTATTTATTTTTTTGCGGTACGCGGGCCTCTCACTGTTGTGGCCTCTCCCGTTGCGGAGCACAGGCTCCGGACGCGCAGGCCCGGCGGCCATGGCTCACGGGCCCAGCCGCTCCGCGGCATGTGGGATCTTCCCGGACCGGGGCACAAGCCCGTGTCCCCCTGCATCGGCAGGCAGGCTTCCAACCACTGCGCCACCGGGGAAGCCCGTGAAGATTTATTTAATCACTCATTCTGTGCTGGTGACCTTCCAAGTCTAGATTTTGAAATTGAGTATTTAAAAATTAAAAGCCTGGGATTTATTTAAGAATAAAATATTTACTTTTCATCTCATTAGTGAAGTGACTTGTAATCTTTGATATTAATTTACTTCAGGCCACAAAAATAATCAGTGTACATGCTTGGATTTCATTATAAAACTCTTGCTGAACAAATGTAAGGCAGAAATGAAAACTCTAGACCGAAAGCTTTCATTCAGCAGTGGTAATTCTTTTCATTCCAATCATTGTAGGGAGGCCCCTTTAAGATCAAACAGACTGTGCCCAAATCCCCCAATGCTACTTAACTAGTTGGGCAAGTTACTCATCATTTTGAGCCTATTTCTTCATCTTTAAAAGGAGGATAATGGATTTGTTGCATACATAAAGTGCTTAGGTGAGTGTAAGTTATCTGGAAAACAATAAATATAGTTCCCTTTTCTTCCCCTGTCAACTGTAAATTTATCATTAACAGTGAAGAGTAGAATGTTTTCATAATAGGCAAAGAAGTCTTATTCTTTCCCATCCTGCACCAAACTGTCCTGGAAACCTATAAATGCGTGACAAAATGTGTTTTAGTTTCGCTGCCTCTTCTTTCTATAGTCTACCATTTGATTGATGTGTTTATGAGAAATGAATGACAAGGTAGCATGTGGTGCAAGAATCCCAGGATGGTTGTAACCTACACCCTGGATGATCACCCTCAATTCGTGGAAAGTTGGATGAAAATAGTAGTTGAGAAAAATACATTGAGTTTTAAAAATATGATCTGACTAATTAGTTGCTTTCTTCTTTGCGCTTACTACCTTCAGGTAGGACGTGAGGTTTCTAATTATCTTTAAAAGATTTTTATTGAAACAGATTCACAAGTCTTTCTTTTTGGGGAGGGAGGGGAGCAGCTTTCCTATTTGGTGATTGGTTTGTTGTATTTTAAGAGGGATGGAATTGTCGATTTACCATTACATCTGTTCCATTTCAACAATAAGATTAGAAAATTTCAAAATCATCTTCAAATCAAAATCATCATCAAAGCAATAAAGTGGTGTTCCAAATCAGAGAGAGACTTGTTATGAGTTCTACAAAATCTTTTCTTAAAAAATGGAACCATTTTCCTGCCTACACTGTTCATGAAAATCAAATGCACCTCTTGGCAAAGGAAGAGATTTCAAGTGTGTAAATTCTATTTTCTGATACAGGATATTTATTTGTCATTAGCCAACACTCTACCTGTTCATACTATAGATGTGACTGCTTTCTATTAACTGAGTATATACTGAAGTGTATAGTTTCAGCCTTCCTTAAAGAGATAAATGATAATGGATACAAAATGCTTTAACTGTAGCACGCTTTTCAGATGTTAACTGTAAGACGAAAAACATATTATAGATTCCTGTTTTTAAAAATTACCCATAGCCACTTATGTTTCAGCACTAGGTCATACTTTTTGGGTGGTCAAATGTTTATATTTTATAACGATTCCTGGCTGTTACAGATGGTTTTTGCTGAGACCTAGGAAACTAGACTGCATATTGTTAATGGAAAACATATTCTCTTAGATGAGTGATATTCTCAATTATTGTTTTTTATAATTAAATGTAGATGTTAGCATATAGGCATTGCTTTATTTTTAGAAAATTTGGGAGTTATGGGTAGGGAAAGCTCAGAAAACAGATTTCTTAAAAACAAAATTGCTTTTTTTGTAGAATCTGTTTAAAAGACACTTTGGAGCAATTATATATATACATATACATGTATATATATGTGTGTGTGTGTATATATATATATATATATATATATATATATATATGTATTATAATGGCAGAGAGGGTTGTTTTAAGTAACACAGAGGGAAAGAAATGATCTTCCATTACAGTGAAAGCACTTAGCCATAATCACCATGTCAGGACATCTTCTTTACAGGTAAAAGACATTGAATAATAGAATTTACTTGAGAAAGGCTGAGACTGTTTTGAATTGTCTGGTCTTGAGATATTTATCAAGCAGGGGCCAGTATTTCTCAGAGAGCCATAACTACTTAGTGGGTGATTTTCCCGGACTGCCATCTTCAAAAGTGCTACCTTTGACAGTGACACAAAACAGTAGCTCTCAGTCTTAGCGGCCGAACAATTGATTCTAATTGTCTTCACTGTTCCCTCTTTCCTATCACAGAATCGGAAGACTTTTTGATGGTACAGAGCCCATTGTTTTGGACAGTCTCAAACAGCACTATTTCATTGACAGAGATGGACAGATGTTCAGATATATCTTGAATTTTCTACGAACATCAAAACTCCTCATTCCTGATGATTTCAAGGTGAGGGATTCATATTAAATTACCAACAGCATAAATATGTGCTTTGTTTTGATATGCTCCAAAAAATATTTCCAGTTCTACATTTTTAACATACACCAACTCTAATGGCATCAGGTTTCTGACATGGTTATACTGTCTTAATGAAATAGCGTATATGGTCATTAAAGTTTTACATGGCCAAAAGAGGACAGCTTTTATGTGAAGAATAGAATTACAACTCATTTTAATAGACTGAAAATAAGTTGGTTAAATTCAAAGCTTATTTCTGACAAGTCTTAGGTAGAGAATAAAAGGAAACCTCCTTAGCTTAATAAAGACTTTTTCTCCCAGAAATTTAAAGGAAGAATTATACTTACCAGTAAAATTTTAGAAGTGTTCCCTTTTAAAGTTACTAACAAGTGTTAAAGTTAGTCCTACATGGTGCTGGCAACTCTAGGCAATGAAATTAGACAAGAACGAATAGAAAATGTTAATATTAGAAGGGTGTATACAAAAATGTTATCTTTGCAACTGTTAATACTTCTCTAAATAGAAGATTCTAAAGGATCAATTAAATACTATTACAACTAATAAAGAACTCATTAAAGCATCCACATTCAGGGTCAATACATTAAAATCAACAGCTTACCAATAGAAGAGCAAAAGCCAATTATAAAATGTAATGGGAAAATGTACCACTAACAGTAACAACAAAAATTATAACACCCAGGAATAAACTTAAGAAATATGCAAAGCCTGATTAAGAAAACTGCAAATCTCTACATACAAGTTTAAAACAAGAATTGAATAGATGAAGAGACATTCTCTGTTCCTGGTTGGGAAGCTTCAATATTGTAAAGATGTCAGCTATGCCCAAATTAACTTATACATTCAGTGCAAACCCATTTAAGTCACAATTTTTTTAAAGGAAATATGACCCATTTATAAAGTTTTTGTAGAAGAAAAGAATGCTTAAGAAGAGCTAAAAAATATTTGGTGGTGATAGTAATGGTGGGCAATAGTGGAAGTGTCCTACCAGACATCACAACATACTATAGCGCTACATTGATTAGAAAGTGTGATCCTGACAGGGCTAAATTATACACATAGATCAATGGAGAAAAACAGGGTTTGGAGACAGATGTGTGTGTATGTAGGAATTTGATATATTATAAAGGTGGTATTTCAAATCGGTGGGAAAAGAAAGGAATAGTCTGTAATTGGCAGTGAGACAATTGGCACTAAGACCTTTGGAAAAAATGTAAAGCCAGAGCCCTATCTCTGTCATAAGGTCACCAAAATTCCAGGAATAAACATAAAAATTAAAGCTATAAAAAGTATTGGAAGAAAATAAAAAGGAATTTCCAAAAGCATAATTTTCAGGCAGTGAGGGCCTACTTAAGCAAGACTTACTACCCAGAAGCCATCCTTAAAAAAAGAAAAAAATTGTTGAACTAAAGATACCATATACAAATAAAAGACAAGTGTCGGACTAGTTGAAATATTTGCAACAAAAAATTAATATCCATCATAAAAGAGCTCCTAAAAATCTGTAGGAAACATGCAAACAACCCAATGGAAAACATTTTAAAATGTAAACAAAAGTTTCTCAAAGAAAAGAATAGAAATTGCCAATAAACATTTGAAAAGATATTCAATCTCTCTAGTATCAAAGAAACAAAACTTAACTGAGATACCCCCTTTTATCCATCAGATTGGCAAAGATTAAAAAATTGGTAATATATAGTATTGGGGAACATACAGTGTGGTTGGGAGTGAAAACTAGTAAACATTTTTGGAGGACAATTTAGTGGTAGTTTTAATTTAGTTTTCATTTAGCAATTCCATGTCTATTAATTTATCTTCTAGAAGTAACACATAAATATGCAAAAATATATGTATACAGAATGTTTATTATAATTATATTTGTAATAGTAAAAATTGGACACAATTAAAAAATGTTCAACAATGGCAGATGGTTACAAATATTACACACTATTCATACTATGGATTAGTTGATGTATGGGGGAAAAAATCACCAAGATTTTTTTCAGTGAAAGCGTTAAGTTGCAGAATATGTATAGTATGTTTCTATTTATGTAAAAACTTATGGGTATGTATGTGTAAATAGATAGAAAAAGATCTAGAAGAATAGATCCCAAATTAATAGGGGTTCGGGGGGGCTCTCATCCATCCTGTCCTTCAGGGCTTTGACCTGTAGGGTATGGGCCAAGGATGACTAGCCATATGGAAAAGAGAGTGTAGAAGGGTCATATCATGTACGCATTTCTCTTACATGAAAACAATATACATTTGGCAGAAAAACAAGAGAATAATAACTGTAACGAGTGTGTGCAGTTCCCCGCAGCCCTGGAATGAATCGGAGGAACTCTTGTGACTCTGTTGCGCCCCAGCCAGTTGGGGGTTCCCGGGGGCCTCTCAGAGCAGGCCTCTCACGGTGCTGAGCAGGATTCCAGGGTTTACAGACATTGGAAGTTGGTTTGTGCAACGTGGCTCCTAAATGCAAAAGTCGGCAACTTTACCAAGGATGGTCTCTTCCAACTCAGGAAGGAAAACGTATTGCGAGTCTCTAATACGGCGCCTTCCTAGACGGTGTTCAAGGATGCTCTTCAACGTATACACTCTTCTCTCTACTTGCCCCTTCCTGCCTTCCCCTCGTGCCACGCCATTCATCTGCGAGCATCGTCCGCAGAGGCCGCAGGGGACTCTCCGGGCTCCAGCCCTCAGTGTAGGGCTGGGGACCCACCTGCTTAGACACGAGGGCAGAGCGAGCCGACGGGTTTAGACAGCGGGGCCCTCGCTGCAGGGACCCCCCAGCTGCAGAGTTGACAGCCGGCCGCTTCGCACACCAGCTGCAGCGGACGGGAGCTCGGAGGGAAGTCTTCTAGAAAGCAGGCAGAAGCCCTACGTGGAGATGCGAAGCGGGGCTGAGTCCTGCACTGGTCACAGAAGGGAAGGAAGGAGTGGGGGAGGGGAGAGGCCTGCTGCGCGTGGGCGGGGCTTCGGCAGGGACCCCAGCCTCTCATCAGACCCGGCGCCGCGGGTGGCAGGCGTTGGCTCCCAGGCTAGGGCTGGGAGAGCAATCGGGCGAGTAGAGAAAGGGCTGAAAGAATGAGAGCCAAGGGTTCCTTCCTCTTTGGTGTTTTCCTAGAAGGAAGGCACTAGGAGTGGGAAAGTGGGTGGAGGAGAGAAATTTCACCTTTAGTCCTATTTGAAGGTGATTGCATTTCCAGACGCCCACTCAGAACAGTGACCTGGATAGTTCACTGGCTCCTTAAACGAGCTGCCCACCCAGGGGCTGGGGGGGGGGCACCGCCTCCTCCCCGCCGCCAGCACCGTGAAACCCGCTCCTCTCCCCTTGCGTCCTATCCATCTCAGTGAAAATGCCAGAATCCACCGTCCTGCTCCAGGCCCTACCCTCCCACATCCATCCATCGGTGGCTCTGCCTAGAGTACCCTCCGGATACTTCTCGAATCAATTCACCCCTCTCATCCCCCCTCCCTAGTCCAAGGCCCGGCAACTCTCTGGATGACTCAGGGTCCCTTCATAATTGGTGTCCCGCCTCCCACCCTTACCCCTTCTCATCCACTCTCCATGTTGAAACCAGGAGACACTTTTTTCCATTAAACTTTTTTTTTTTTTTTTTTTTTTTTTTTTTGGTATGCGGGCCTCTCACTGTTGTGGCCTCTCCCGTTGTGGAGCACAGGCTCTGGACGCACAGGCTCAACGGCCATGGCTCACGGGCCCAGCCGCTCCGCGGCGTGTGGGATCTTCCCAGACCGGGGCACGAACCCGTGTCCCCTGCATCAGCAGGCGGACTCTCAAACACTGCACCACCAGGGAAGCCCTCCATTAAACTTTTTATTTTGAGATCATGGTCGATTCTCATGCAGCTGTAAGAAATAATGGAGAGATCCTGTGTTACCCAGTTCCCCCCCAGTGTAACATCTTGCAAAATTATGCTACAACCTCACAACTGGGATGTCAGCATTGTCACAGTCAAGGTACAGAACATTTCCATCATGGCCAGGATCCCTCCTGTTGCCCTTTTATAGTTATGCCCTCCTCTCCCTCCCACTCCTCCATCTCCCACCCCATCCCTCACCAAGGGACACTTTTAAAAAAAAGTCGTGACTTGCTCCTGCTTCAAACTCTGCAGGAGTTTCCCATTCCTTGTTCATGGAGCAAAGCAGCACATCCCTGTCAGAGTGCCCAAGGCCCCTGCCTACCTCACCCGGCTCTTAACCTACACATGTGCCACACCATCTTCTTGTTCCCCTTCAGAGCAGCCCACTCTGTCTGTCTGCTGCTCTTTCCCTGGCCTTAATTTGTCACTTAGGGCTCATCATATTCATCACTAAGCCATCGTGTGCCTACTCTAGCTTAGATTTGCCTGTATCCCCGCTTCTCCGTGGTCACGCACAGTGTATTTGTAATGGTTTGTCTCTGTTGTTTAGCGCTGTGTACCCAGCTGTATGTTAGCAAATGCTTTCAGCTACAAGTGTTGAAATAGCCAATCAACAGCACCTTAAACTAATGGAGATTTATTTTTCTCACATAAGAAATCAGAGGTCCATGGCTGTTGGCAGTGGTATCTGCTCAGTGATGGTATCAAGGACAGGACTCTCTCTTTTTGTTTTGTCATCCTCAGTGCTGACGTTCTGGCCTCATGCTTGTCACCTCAGGGTCTTAAGGTGACTGCCACAGCTCCAGGCATCACATCCTCATTCAAGGCAGGAAAAGGGGACAGAAGGCTTATAACACACAAGACTTCGTCCTTGTCAGAAGATTCCCAGGTTCTCTTTATATCTCACTGGCTAGAACTGAGCCTCCCCTAGCTGCAAAGGAGGCTGAAAAAGTGAATTTTTTTCTTTTTCAACCTCTACAGTGAGAGAAATGGGCAAAAGCTAAAGGGTTGGGCATAGCTATTGGGGAAGCTAGCCAGCAGTGTCTGTCACACTAGCTCAGCCCTGCACATAGTAACATGTAAATATTTGTGGCATAAGTGAATGAATACACGGGTGGATGAGTAAATGAATGAAGTGAGTCTCACATTCAAACCAGATTCTCATTCATACCTGGTCATATACTTCCTTATATTTGAACTTTGGATATTTTGTATGTATATCCTGACTCTTTAACTACTTTGTAAGAGTCTCACAAACAGGATCATTTTTAGGTTTTTCTAGAGGACATTGTGTGCTGGACACGTAATAATTACTTAATATTAATTAATTTAAACACAGCCGAAAAAGGTCAAAAGAATCATAGGCGACCAGAAGCTAACTATAAGTAGGCATTACACTTCCATTTAAAATCATATAGGACTAAATGGAAATTATACAACATGTATGTATGTAATATCATCATCTTAAACTACTTGTCAGGGTAATATATTAACTTATAATTTCCGTGATTCAAAGAGATGCAGGGCTTCCCTGGTGGCACAGTGGTTGAGAGTCCGCCTGCCGATGCAGGGGACACGGGTTCGTGACCGGGTCCGGGAAGATCCCACATGCCGCGGAGCGGCTGGGCCCGTGAGCCATGGCCGCTGAGCCTGCGCGTCCGGAGCCTGTGCTCCGCAACGGGAGAGGCCGCAACAGTGAGAGGCCCGCGTACCGCAAAAAAAAAAAAAAAAAAAGAGATGCAGACTCCAGGGAATATAAAACAATTTATGGGGAATTACAGTCAGAAAATGATAATAGCCATTTGTTTTTAGTTGCAGTATGTTCCGGAAACAGAGCTAGGTGTTTTAAACACATTTAAATGTGGCAGGCATTATTTTTCCTCCAAGAATATTCAGGTTAGATGCTGGGGAGAGAAAAACTGCATGGGAGATAAGCTGTGGCCCATTCCAGAGGACAGTCCCTTGAGGACTCACCCAGTCACCACCCCCAGCCCCCTACCCCTGGCTAGGATTGGGATGGGTGCTTCTCTGTACCTTTGGTGCTCCCTTGGGACTCCAGAGCTCTGAAAGACCTGCTGTTCGTCACCTCCAAGCACAGAACACACCCTTTAATTGCCTACGGTTTTAACTGTAGCCCACACTTGGGGAAAAAGACAAAAAGCATGTCAAATGAAACTCACGTATCCCAGGGCCCTGCAGTGTTTCCCACAGAACCTCTGGGTGACAGGCTGTAAATTACAGAGTCTGGAACCTGGCAGAGCAGCCAAAGAACAGGT
This sequence comes from Monodon monoceros, assembly GCF_005190385.1. NCBI lineage: Eukaryota > Metazoa > Chordata > Mammalia > Artiodactyla > Monodontidae > Monodon > Monodon monoceros. The sequence continues at coordinate 45,627,675 of NW_021703765.1, forward strand.
GATGATGGAGGTGCATCCATCGCAGTCTGTGCAAATCACAAACGTGGGCGCACACAGATGGGCTCTGTCTGCCCATCCCTGAGCAGTACTATAGTGCTTTCTTCCTTGGCAGAGTTTATCTCCTGACCTTGGAAAAGGGACACGGCATTTGGCTTGTGGAGAGAATCTCTCTCACTGGGTTTGCAGGGAAGCAAGCATTCCTTGATGACCTGCTCCCCTCTCCAGCTATTTAATGCTGGGTTGAGCAAATGCATGAAATCTTGAAATCACAGCATCCTACGACCCTGAAAATCTCGTTCTGCAAATGTGCTGTCTGAGCTAGATACCCATTTAACAATTTAGATAATTTCATACTTCAGAACACCACTGAAGTGGCAGCTGCTTGTGCGCTGCTCCCACTGAAAGGCGTTGGAATCTGTTCTCTAGATAAGTGATTGTAGAACTTCTCTGCCGTGTTTTATTATGGATAATAATAAAACTTCCCTTCCTTTCCCCTCACCCCTAATTATACTGATTTGTTCACTGTTGCTCTATTTTCTGCTCACTCCCAGGCATGCATGGGCGTGTGTGTGTGCACACACCCATATACACACGCATGCACACAGTTGGAATTCCCAGCACATCAGGAGTCCAGAGCTTTGGTTCCTTTTTTGATGGGGAACCACAAAATTACCCCTCTCTAGGCTTGTATTCTGAACCCCTTTGGTAAGTGCCCGCATGTTGCTAACATCTTTTGTGGTCTCTGGATAGATGTCTCCCCTTCTTAGATAAAGAAAAATTTGCTAGCAGACAGCTTCCAGCTTACCTCTCCCTGGCTTAAGTTCAAAAGTCTATTAGTTATTTCTAATAACCTTTTAATATTGCAGAAGAAGTATATCTACGTTGTAGGAAACCTGGAAAAATAGACAAGCAAAAAGAAAAGTTTCAACAGTATATTCCCACCACTCAGAGATTGCCGATGTTAAAACTTCAGTGCATAGGCTTCTGGGTCTTTTGCTATGCTTATTAGACAATATCTCTACCTTTCCATTTTAATAAAATTTTATTTCCTCTAATACTGCAACCATATTCAGATTTCCCTGGTAGACCCCCAGAATGTCTTTTCTATGTGGTTTCTTTTTTTTTTTTTTTGATACAGGGATTCTTTATTTTTTATTTTATTTTTGGCTGCATTGGGTGTTTGTTGCTGCGCGCGGGCTTTCTCTAGTGCTGAGCGGGGGCTACTCTTCACTGCAGTGCGCAGGCTTCTCATTGTGGTGGCTTCTCTTGTTGAGCACAGGCTCTAGGCGTGCGGACTGCAGTAGTTGTGACACGCGGGCTCAGTAGTTGCGGCTCACAGGCTGTAGAGCACAGGCTCAGTAGTTGCAGTGCACGGGCTTAGTTGCTCTGCGGCATGGGGGTTCTTCCCGGACCAGGGATTGAACCCCTGTGCCCTGCATTGGCAGGCAGATTCTTATCCACTGAGCCACCAGGAAAGTCCCTTCTGTGTGGTTTTTCCAAGCTGGTATCTGATCCGAGACCTCGATGAACCTAGTTATTTTATGTCCCTTCCTTTTATTATCTAGCATAGTCCCTTTTTATATGATGCTGACTTGCTGAAGAGACCGGGCCACTTGCCCTACACAATGTCCCACCATCTGGATTTGTCTGGTTGCTTTGTCATGTGAGCTCATTACGCTAACCTCTCATTTCCTGTAAACTGCAACTTGTATCTAAAGACTTGATAGGGTTAAGTTAAATATTTTGGTGAGAATACATCTCCAGTGATGTTGGGTACTTCATATTACGTCACATTAGCAAACACATGTGGTTGAGTCACCACTAATGATACTAGGAGTGACCATTCAATCAGGGTACGTTCCGTGTTCCTGTAGTTGCAACAAAAATGATTCCTGTCTAGCTCAGAGTTTCTCAGCTCACAGTATTAACATTTTGAGCCACATGATTGTTGTGGTAGGGCTGTCCCATGCATTGTCGGATGTTGAGTAGCATCCCTGGCCTCTACCCACTACATGCCAGTAGCACCCAACCCCTCCCAGTTATAGAACCAACAATGTCTCCAGACATTGCAAAATGTCCTAGCTTAAGGAAAAGAGGAAGGAAGGATTTATGGGAAGGATTCTCGTTTATCTCACAGAATTAGTGGGAACATTCTCTCAGGGGTGGAAACACCAGGGCAGCTCTGAGGACCTTGGTTGTGGGAGTCTGTGGGCTTCTAGACTGCTGCCCTTAACCTGGCTCTGCCCCAGCAATGCCAGGGTCTCTCTCCCCTTTTTTGGTTCCACAGAGAGACCATCTGATTGGCTCCACTTGGCTCTGATGCTGGTGCTTTAGCCAATCAGCTGTGGCAACACAGACATGGCTTCTAGGTACTCATTCCTGAGGAACGAACTTTCTCAGAGGAGGCAGAGTGCTGAGCTGGGGAGACCTTCCCCCCCACCCCGCCGGAAGTTTCTTCTTCCCTAGCACCTGAGAGAGTGCCCACTCAGGATGTCGGCCCCCGCCCACGGTCTCAGCTCTGCCACCTAGAGTTTGCGTCCCTGCTGAGGGACTGTTGCTCCTGGCACGCCTGCCGAGGCCCACTTCTCTCCCTCTCCCCAGGACACTCCCTCCGAGGCAGGACAAGCTGCAGTAACCAGAGGTAGCAACCAGCGCCAGCGCCCTGTCAGATAGCATCCCAGCCCTGGCCACACGCCAGGGTGTGGCTTCCAGATGCTCATGGATCTGCCTTGGGCTCTGCCCTCGGCACCCTGTCAGATAGCATCCCAGCCCTGGCCCTCGCCATCCTGCACAACAGCCCTAACTCCTGCAGCCTCGTGATCCAGTGACTTGCTGCGCCAGGGTGTGGCTTCCAGATGCACATGGATCTGCCATTGGCACCCTGTCATTGTCACCTGTGGACACTTTAGCTTTTCTCTGGGAGAGTCAGAGAGGTGGGGTGTGGAGACAGTGGCCAGGTAGAGAAGGGACCTTGCCACCTCTCACGTTACCTTCAGTAGCTATCAGGGCTGGGCATCCTTGGCCCAGGAAAAGGAGTGGTCGGGAGGGGCTGGAAGATGGTGTTCAGATGGTGCTGAACAGGGAAGAAGACTCCTGGCCGGAAGTACTAAGTGGTAGCAGGGCAAAAGGAGTGAGTGGGCCAGTCCTCCTGGGCTTTGAAGAAAAGGAAGGGGTTTGGGGGCGGGGAAAGCAGACCAGGTGGAGCACAGAGGAGTTTTAGGGCAGTGAAACTACCTTGTATGATATTATAATGCTGGATACATGTCATCAGACAGTTGTCCAAACCCACACAGTGTTCAACAGCGAGAGTGAACCCTAACGTGAGGACTTCGGTTATGATGTGTCAGTGTAAGTTCATAGATTGTAACAAATGGACCAGTCTGGTGGAGGCTATGGATAGCCAGGGAGGCTGTGCATGGGTGGGGGGAGGGGGCATATGGGAAACCTCTCTACCTTCTGCTCAGTTTTGCTGTGAACAAAACTGCTCTAAAAAAAGAAAATTGAAAGGAAGGAAAAAAGGAAGGAAAGGAGGGAGGAAAGGAGGGTTACAGAGCCAGGGAAATTAAGAACCTTAGAGGTCCCAAACCTCAAACACTGAAAAAACTGTGATGGCCCACCTCCCCCTAAAAAACACATGTTTTTAAAGCCAAGTTTTCTAAGGATCTGTTTTTGTTTATGATTACTACATGGATGCTATTGTTGAAATGTAAAATATAAAATCCTTTCATTCCCCCTCATTTTCTTGGCGCCTCCTCTTTGCAGGTGCCCAGATACATACATACCCTGCCTTCTGGGGAACCAAGCACGGCCCGAGAGACCCGGGAGCAGGACCCCCTGTCCCGAGCGCGGGTGGGAGAAGAGCTTCTAGAGCTCCGGGGAGGAGTCGGATGCATTCCTCGTAGAAAAACCCTCTTTGTGCCCACGGTACCTAGCATGGCCGATGCACATAAACAGGTCTTAAAATGAATGAGTGAGTGGCTGAGTTGCCTTTTGAGTGGAAGGACCTGTGAAACTTCAAGTACATTAGGTGTGAAATAAGCCTTTCAATGGTTTTGTGGAACTAGAAGCCGTGTGTGGTAGGCTGAGTAATGGCCCCCAAAGGTGTCCACATCCCAATCCCCAGGAACCTGTGAATGTCACCTTACGTGGCAAAAGGGACCTTGCAGATGTGATGAAGTTTAAGGGTTTGGAGATGGGGAGATTATCCAGGATAACCCAGGTGGACCCAATAGAACCACGGGAGTCCTTAGAAGTGAAAGAGGAAGGCTGGGGGGTCAGAGTCAGAGAAGATATCAGGAAGGAAGTGGTGTGATGGTTAGCCATGAGCCAAGGAATGTGTGGGCAGCCCCTGGAAGCTGGAAAACACGAGGAACCTGATTCCCCCCATGAACCTCCAGAAAAAGAGGCAGCTCTGCCAATACCCCGTCTTTGTTCTGTGAGACCCGTTTCAGACTTCTGACCTCCAGAACTGCAAGAGAATAAATTTGTGCTGTTTTACACCACCAAATTTGTGGTAATTTCTGACAGCAGCAGTAGGAAACCAATACACTGTGTTTATCACTTTCCTCCCTGTATGAAAAGTGTCTTCTGAATTCAAATATTTAATCAAGAAATAAGCTTTGGGAAAACGGCCCATCTGCCTTTTGGAGTCCACGCACATTTACTTTCCTGTTCCGTGTACTTCTCTCCAAGGTCTCAGGGAAGCCCAATGTATTCACCTGTAAAATGAGATCTTCATCTTTCTGCCTCTCAGAATTATTGCAAATCTCAAAAAAAAAAATTCCTTTTTATTTTAAAAATATGTATTCTAGGGTGTTAAATTATTTAAACAGGATAATACATCTGTGAATAACCTATCTTTTACTGAATATGAGGCTAAGCAAGAGATGGGGTGGATGCTGTCTTAACAAGAGAAGGTAAAGTCAGCGTGGGAGCAGAGAAGAGTAATGGCTACTAGAACATTCTGGACTTGCTTTGCTGAAAGCAGACACGGATGCTTTGGATTCACTTCCTTCAAAAGAAGAACTGGGGCCAAACCTGCTTCAGCCCCGTAAACGCCTGCCCATTTCCACCTCGTCCCTTGGGAACAAGAGGCTGGGTCGTCTAGAGTTTGTAAAAAGCCAATGAAAGGAAGGCGGGCGTCTTCAGATAGGAACTGAGTCTTCAGGGAAAAAGACTTCAAAAGATTGAGATACCAGAAGAGATGAGCACAAGGCCAGAAAATCTAAAAGGAAACAGGATAAACCCTAAACAACGTGAAATGTAGACAGTAAAATTATATGATCCTGACTGAGGAAGGAAAGGAGGATGAGGCTTCTGGAGAGAGTGGCCGTGGAGACTGAGTCTGTTCTGCAGGGAGTTCTCGGATGAGACGGGAGGCGGGCGTTAGGAAGCAGAGAAGGACGGATGTAAAGGAGCCTACCATGAAAAGAACAGCCAGCGTGAGCTTAGCTGTGCAGAAAATGGTTACAGAGTGACCCTTCTGGTGCTCGGGCTGGTGGAGGACGATGCTGGGAGGCGAGTCAGAGTGGGGAGCCAATGGCCACGCCAAGCGCACGCGCTCAGCTGTTCTCCAGCCCTCCCTCCCTAGCGCAGAGGGCGGCCCCGTCCTGCAGACCAGATGGTGCGGCGGTAAAGGAAGAAGTGGAGCCAGGATAGTCAAGAGACAGTAAAAGAACACCTGGCAGCTTGAGGTAGTTCAAGGCTAGGCCTGTGAGATGACGTCCCAGGTGCAGGATGACCTTCGGGAGAGCCCTTTTAATCCTTCACTTTACCGACCCCTAACTAGCAGGGTCCTTGAGCCGCCCTGAGCAGGGCCAGAGGGCTGGTAAGGCCAGTGTTCCCCTCATCTTCCAAGAGCGGTTAATGTGAACAACATTATGTAGGGAGGGGCTCAGTCCATGGCGGACTTCAGAGTGGATTATTACACACTTGCTTTGTGAACTCAGAGGAAAGAAGGAGAAGGTCAGAGTCAGCGTAGGGGGGACTTGTAACCCAGGCCCTGTTAGTCTCATTACTTCGGGGTTATGGTAGACAAACTGGTAGATCAGGGTGTTTGCACGGACACAGGCTCATACAGTAGCGGGGCTGGAAGCAACTTGAATGCGATTGATTCCACTCGCTTGACAGGTAAGTACACTGGAGCCCTAAACAGTTAAGGGGACTAGCTGGCAGTATGGTGACTTGGAGCCCCTCCCAGACCTCCAGCCTTTCCCCTGGAGTCCCACCCAAACACACAGTATTTCAACAAGAATCTAACAAATGCCACAGTTATGGGCTGGATTACAGATTGTATACCCAGGTGGCAGCCAGAATCCAGAGACTTAATTTATTAGCTGACTGTCAGCCTGAACAAAGCCCTGTATGTAGCCCTGTCCTCTCAGTACTTTTAGAAATGATTCACACATAGAAACAGGACACCCAGTTCAAAATGACATAAAAACGAGAGGGAGACCAAGAACATGGGTGAAAGAATTTGAATTTTCTCAGTACCTTGGAACAAACTCAGAACCTACAGTATGTAATTTAAAGAGGGATAAATAATGGAGGACTTAAAATTTTTCACAAAAGCTGAATGGGGAAGACCTAGCTCCATAGCAGCTTTGTGGAAAAGGCGTAGGGATGTCACTGTGAGCCGAATAAGCAGAATGTGAATAGAGTAATGGGACTGTGGGGAAGGCAGGGAAGCTGATATGACCTTATGCCGTGTGGTGGGCAGAGTAATGCCCCCCAAAGACGTCCATGTCCTAACTCCTGAAAGCTATAACTGTGTCACCTCACACAGCAAAAGGGATTTTGCAGATGTGACTAGATGAAGGATTTTGAGATGCGGGGATTATCCTGGATAATCCAGGTGGACCCAACATACTCAAAGGATCCTTACAAGTGAAAGAAGGAGGGGAAAGGGTCAGAGTAAGAGGAGGAGATGTGACAATGGTAGCAGAGCGGGGAGCGATGCAGGACCAGAAGCCAAGTGGCGCAGGCAGCCTCTGGAAGCTGGAAAAGGCAACGAAATGGATTCTCCCCTAGAGCTTCCAGAATAAACAGCCTTAGTGATTCATCTTGGACTTCTGATTCCCAGAACTATAGGAGAATAAGTTCATGTTGTTTTAAGCTACTAAACCTGTGCTAATTATTACAGCAGCAACAGAGAACTAATACAGACTGCATTCATAGCAGTTACAGTGTCCAGCCAAGCAAAGGTGGTGCAGTGCACTCATGAGATCGCATCTGAAATGTTAGGTTCCATTCTGGTTTGGGTTTTAGGCAGCATGTTGACAAATTCAAGTACAGTTGACCCATGAACAATGCAAGGATTGGGGGGGCAACCCTCCTCGCAGTTGAAAATCTGCATATGATTTAATCGGCCCTCTGTGTCTGCAGTTACACATCTGCGGATTCAACCAACTGCACATCATGTCACACTGTGGTACCTATTTAGTGAAAGAAGTCCACATGTAATTGGACCCGTGTAGTTCAAACCCGTGTTGTTTAAGGGTCAGCTGTACATACTAGATGTTGAAGAACTTCGAAGTCATAACAAATGAAAGGGAGCTGAAACGATTGGGTATTTTCAGCCTGAATAATATTTAGACATAACAGTTGTCTTCAAATGTTTGAAGGGTTAACACGTCAAAGATTAAGATCACTGAAACCCCAGAGTGCGGAATTAAGAACAAATAAGTTGAAGTTACAGGAAATTCAGGTCATTCTAACAAAGACATTTACAACAATCACAGCTTCAAACAAAGCAAATACTGTGCCTTGTTAAAGAGTAAGCTTCCCACCTCTGGAAGCATTCAATCAGAGGCTGAATGATCACTACTCAGTGACATTAGAAAGGATTCCTCCATGACTCCAAGGGTCAAGGTTGGTCAAGAAGACTGCTGTGAGCAGTTTTAAGATCTGAAGACTTGATGGCATGTTTTTCACTGGAGTCCGGATTCTTTTTCATGCTAAAATTTGTAATTAAATCTCACAGGAGAATAAAAAGCAGTAGCATTGTGTAACTCTCAATACTGTTTAAATCTCATTGAGAGCTGTCATCTTGATGAGTAAGATATTAAGGTCAGTATGTCACAGTTGGTGGACTTCAAAGATGACCAGGGCACGGTAGTGGGGTCCCCAGGTTGACCAGGAGGAACCTGCAGTTCCCTCACTCCAACCCTCAGGCTGGGCTGGTCTGGGGGCTCGGTTCTGCCCTCAGAGCGACCACACTGCAGCTTGGTTCTCAACACCTCAAACCGAGCAGTATCTCCTGTGAGATAGGAGGCGAAGTAGATGAAATGAGATGATTGGAGCAGTGGGCTGCTCTCCTGCAGGGAGCCAGGCTCCTGTAGTGATGGGGTTGCTAGGAGACGACAGAGTAAAGCAGCAGCCCCTTCTGCTGATCAGCGTCCAGGTCATGTCTTACACCTGGCCCGAGTTAATCAGCATGGAAGGTAGACGATCCAGCTAGGGACCCACTCATACTTTCTTGCCCCTCCAACTCTGTTTTCTGTGGAAGCCTTGAATAATGCTCCAGCTGTTGATTTGCAAGAAAAAGCAAAGTGCCAAATAAAGCAGCTCTCCTGAAGTCGTGCCCTCCTATGCTCCGTCCCGAGGCCTCTGGCGGCCCTCGAGCCCTGGGCTCAGGCATTGGCTCTCCTGCAGGCACGGGGCACCGCCTGCCAGCTCCAGCCCGTGGAAGGAAGGAGAAATGCGTGTCGGTTGATTAAAATGTTCTCAACCAGCGTGTCTGGACAAGTGTCCATGTACCTCACAGCCAGAGATGATTGTGGCCATAGCTACGTTTAGACATAATATTGACCTGCTTGATAACATTCTTCCTGAGCTGCTGCCTCCCCGTCATCCTCTTTTGTCCTCCCATTCAGTGGCTTGTGTGTGTTTTAATAGATTTTTTTTTTAAGACAAGAGAAAAAGAAACCACGCCCGAAGACTGGGTGACTGCATTTTCAGAAGTGGACTAGTTTCCTTTCCTGCACATCTGTCTTTCAGCAGCCCAGGCCTGAGGCTCTCTCACTTTGTTTGCCTCTCTCACTTTGTGATGGCGGCACCGAGGGCTGGTGGAGGGCAGTGCGTCCTCCATCAGCCTCCCCCAAACCATCACCCATCCCGCAAGTTTAGGTAAAAACAGCATGCGTGCCCTCCAGGTGCCCATCCACCCGCTTTCCAGCCCCACCTCCACCATGGCCCTGCCCCTCCCCCTCCTGTGAGACGTTCTGTAGCTGCCACTGAAGGTGACAAGGAGCATAGGCTCCTGGTGAATGGTGCACAGCTATGCCTCCCCCGCCTCGACCCATATAGGCGTTCCATCCAGCGGCCATAAAGTGGATTCTCATGGACACAAACTGTAAACACCCAAAGGCATTTTTCTACAAAAAGAGAAAAGTCTTGGTGAATCCTTTCACATCCTAGTTTTCTCATCTGCAAAATGGGAATAAAAACATGGTTCCCAAGTCACTGGGCAATTATGGGGATTTCATGAAAGCACTTAGAACGGTCCCACCTGCCCCTTAATACCCTTAGCTCCTATTATAATCACTGAATGAATGAATGAATGAATGCAAACTGAGTCTGTACCAAAGTGTTATATAAGTGAAAAATTTACACGCAGATTTGATTATTGAAGTAACAGGGGTGAAAAATTCACCTCTCATATGTGGACATTTTTGGCACCTTAAGTTTGCATTTTACACTGTGGAATACCTTTTTTTTTTGTTTTTTCAGGACTACACTTTGTTATATGAAGAGGCAAAATATTTTCAGCTTCAGCCCATGTTGTTGGAGATGGAAAGATGGAAACAGGACAGAGAAACCGGTCGCTTTTCTAGGCCCTGTGAGTGCCTCGTGGTACGTGTTGCCCCAGACCTCGGAGAAAGGATCACGCTCAGTGGTGACAAATCCTTGATAGAAGAAGTGTTTCCAGAGATCGGCGACGTGATGTGTAACTCCGTCAATGCAGGCTGGAATCACGACTCGACACACGTCATCAGATTTCCACTGAATGGCTACTGTCACCTCAACTCAGTCCAGGTATAGTGTCATCACACACTGTGTGGCATTGAATGTTGCTCTTAATGCTGTTTTCTTGCCTTCATGTGGTACCTTTCCTCCAGAGAGCTGGAGAACCCTCACATGGTTGGGGGGCGTAAACTGTTCACCCCTCTCTCTACAGCAGTCATTCAGTCATTCCACAAACATTTATTGAACATCTACTGTGTGCCGGGTGCTGGTATGAACACTGGTGATACAGAAGGGAAGAAAACAGACAACAGCCCTCTTTTCATGGAAAAGAGGGAATTATATTATGGGAATGGGGGTGGGAGGGTGCAAACAATAACCAACCTAAATGATGGGCAGGTAGTGAGAAGAGGATGCCTAGGGCAGGGTATCCTGGCAGGGGGAGCAGCAGTTCTGAAGCCCCCAGGGTAGGAGCACGTGCTTGACATAATGAGGAGTATCAGGAAAGCCAGCGTGGCTTTAAGCGAGTAAAGGCAGAGCCCCCCCAGGGACAGATGGTGGAGTGCCCCACAGAGGGTGGGAAGAGCTCTGGGATTCTTTGTTTTGGTTTCCTTGGGGTTTGGTTCCCTTGCTTGTATGAGTCAAATGGAAAGCCATTTGAGGATTTTGAGCAAGAGACTGACACGTTGTAACTCGTATTTGAAAGTGAATATTCCAGCAACAGGTGGAAACCAGGGGGAGCAAGGGGACCAGTTAGAAAGCTGGTCCAAGCAATAACTGAGAAGTTTCCGACTCTGAATATCTTTTTTTTTTTTTTTTGGCTGCACTACGCGGCATGCGGGATTTTAGTTCCCCGACCAGGGATTGAACCCGTGCCCCCTGCAGTGGAAGCACGGAGTCTTAGCCACTGGACTGGCAGGGAAGTTCCAAAGTAATTTTGTTTGTTTGTTTTGGAGGCACCGCACAGCTTGGGGGACCTTAGTTCCCTGTCCAGGGATTGAACCCCGGGCCCTCGGCAGTAAGAACGCAGAGTCCTAACCACTGGACTGCCCTGAATATCTTGAATGTAGAGCTGACAAGGTTTTTCTGACAATGGCTCTGGGTTGTGGGACAGAAGCAAAGATGACTAAGATTTTTGATGGAGGAACTGGGTGAATGGAATTAGTATTTTCTGAGATAGAGAAGTTTATGGGAGAAGAAGACTTAAGGGCAGAATTCAGAAGTTTGGTTGACAAGGTGTGAGGGGCCACGTGCCTTAGATGATGGTGATTGTGGTCACCGTCGTAACTGACGTGTGCCAGCCCTGGGCCAAGCGTTGTCCGTGCTTGTCTTCTTACACCAACCCTAACAGGTAAGCACTGTAAATTCCCTGTCTTGCTGATGAGAAAAAGGAAGCACACCTGGGTCTTGACTCCAGGTCTGTGTGATTCAAAACGATTTGAAGTCAATGGAGTCAGGGTTTGGGGGCTTTTCTCTGTCTTTTTAGTTGGAACGGGTCCATGGCTTTATTCAGTATTGAGCCAACAAAACCTCTCCCCAAACTCCAAGACTAGAAGCACCCACTCTACCATTCTGCCTCTTGAGGATGGTTTCACAGCTCTTTATCATTTTAAAGTTTTGTGATCAGGTGTCTGAGAGCAGAGTAGCAGGAAGCTGGCAGACACTGAGCCCTGGGCATGCCAGAGGAAGGCACACACCCCAGCAGGCAGCGGGTGGCGCCTGGGCTGTGCAGGCCTGGAGTCGCACCCTGGACTGCCCTGTGCAGTTCCTGAGCGGGGCCTCAGCGATTTAGAAAAGCCTCTAGAGCCCTGAAAGCCTTTGCCCTCCTCCCCGTGCCCTGCCCCGCCCCCCTCCCCCAGCTCTCTCTAGACAGCATTTCATTGCTTCTCTAGGGCCCCATCCCTAGGGCCACTGAATAACTATCAGAAATTCACAAGCCTGACACGTTTCCCAGTCATTCGAGTCTGATCAGATGTGGATTTCCACCTGGATTAACTTCGTCATGTGACATGGCCATGCGAGCTCCTGCCCCATCTAGAGGGCAGGCGCCGTCCTCTAGGCGTTCAGAGGCTTTGGGATAAGGCACAGGAGCCCTGAGAGCTACCCAAGTGATTTTAATATTCCCAAATGATCACTAACTTTAAGGAACTTTGCTATTAACGAGTTGTGGCTTAAAAGGAACAGTCAAGAAGCATACATAAGCTATCTGCATTACACTGGGATAAGCTTTACCATCTTCAAGGTAACATTGGATCATATTGAATAATTATCATATGCATATTAGACCCTCTGGGGAGGAAGCTTAGGGACTTCCTTATATAAGCAATTTAGCGACCTAACAACACTGAAAGACAAACGGTATGAGTTAAGTTCTTTATTCTTCAGCTTCCTCTACCTTTGTAATTTCTCTCCTGATCAAGGCAAAAAAATCCTTTCCAAGGCAGTGGTTTGGCCAAGCAGGCTGGGGTGCTCCTTGCTGACAAGCTACATTCCTGCCTCTACTGGGGAAATCTCCTGAGAGTGAGCTGTTCACCTTTTTACTCACCTGCCACCAAAGCACATCTTAATGTGCTTGATTCTGAACTTAGAGATTGTTTTCTTCATAGCGTCCTTCTGCTGCCTGGTGTGCATATGCATTGTGAATTTATGTATAGAAGTAGACAACTGCAGGGAAGAGTGTTCATTTTGTTCCCATAAGGGCTTTTTTTTTTTAATTTGCCACCATTTGAGGTTTTAATTTTTAGAATGCATACTCTTGCTTTCCCATCTCATCTAGTTAGCTCTTTTGCAAAATAGCAGATTATATTACATGCAAAAGTAGCCAACCAAAAAATAATAATTCAAAAAAAGACATAGTAAGGATTCACTGTAATTACATTTTGAGAGTTATTTGGTAACATTTCACTTTGTTCCAAAAATTTTAAAAATTTGAGCCAGGCATTTTTTCTAAAGTTATGATTGAGTCATCTTGCCTTTAGAGTGGTGTAGATATAATTTAATTACATCCAGAATCCTAGCAGGGAACATTTGCAAATCTAATATTTGTTGGATTCCTAAATAAACAGAATGCTGTAGATCAGTTTCCTGTATTTCTGCGTATCTAAGAGTTGCAGGAAATGTTTCCTGCATTCAAGTGTGTCAGACAAGTAGTGACAAACCCAGGGATCTTTCTGGCATTAGGTATTTGATTTCAAAATCAGAGATTATATGGGTTATGTTTGTATGAGAAGTTTAGAACATCTTTATTTTTGGATATATTTTCTAATACAGATCATATACAGCCATTGCATTTATTCTTGCCTCCCTGGATACACTCAAGGCAATAGAACTATTTCAAAAGCCACAAACTTGAAAAGCTGTAGATAAACCTCCACTGTCTTTAATAGTCCATTTCTTCTGCTGTTGAAATTGCATCAGTCTTTAAAGCTGAAATATATTAACTCAGTTTCAGGAAATTTGAACAATGGCCCAGTCAAGAGTGAATGAGTTGAGGCTGAATCACCGATGGAGTAAATTCAGATAATATCACTGTCTCTCCATAGTCTTTATCATCTCATCGAATATATGTTAGTGGTAAATGAGCTTTGAAATGTGAACCCTCTCTTTCTGCAGAGAAGGTGGAGTTGCACATTGCAAAAAACATGGGATTTGAGGCCAAAGAGACCTAAGTTGGAAACCCAATTCCATCACTTACTAGGAGTGAGCCTCAGTTTTCTCATCTGTCAAATGGACTAACTCCACCCATTATGCAAGGTGGTTGTAATGAGTAAATGAACTTGGCATGTGTAAAGCTAGTGTGTGAAGGAACATTTTAGGTATTAAAAACGTTTGCTCGCTCCCTCCTGCCCTGTAATCCAGAGTTTTGTTTGAAAGCAGAGAAACAGAGATTTAAGGGTTGGATAAGATGAACCAGAGCTGCACATGATCTCAAACTTGGGGACAGTCTTTGGGCTGTTTATGTGGCCAAAGGACCTAGCTCACCCCTAACTGCCTGCTTGTATCGGTCCCTCACAGGTCCTTGAGAGGTTGCAGCAAAGAGGATTTGAAATCGTGGGCTCCTGTGGGGGAGGAGTGGACTCATCTCAGTTCAGCGAATACGTCCTGCGGCGGGAACTGAGGCGGACGCCCCGTGGACCCTCTGTCATCCGGATAAAGCAAGAGCCTCTGGACTAAGTGGACATATTTCTTATGCAAAAAGGAGAAAACATACACAACAAATAATGCAAACAAGAAAGGGACATTTATGTGCAGTTGGGACAGCAAACCAAGTCCTGGACCTAAAATTGAATAAAAGACACATTTATATCCAATAGAGACCACACCTGTATTCATATGGGAACAATTGGAATAGTGATATCCTCAAGGTGTAAAAAATATATAAATATATATATATATGTCAAAAGGTAGGAAATGCAAAAAAAGAAAAAAAGGTGGTAGCTACAGTTGGTGCTGTGATGGCCGTGAAGTGTCCTGGGCCTCCCAAGGCCTCTGACCAATAAACAAGCCACGAGCAGTGAGGACGCATCTCCTTACAGTTTCCATTGCCAACAGCCATCCATTCTTTCTTTTTCCTTTGTCCTTCTTTTTCCTTTTTTAAAAAAACAAGAACACTTAGAATCGCATTTCTTTGCATATGGAAGTTTCATGTCTCTCTTTAGACGGGGGACTGGGCAGGACTTCAAAAACAACTCTCACGAGCACACTGCATTCGAAAGACGTTAGACATGAAATTTTAAATGTAGTTTGTACAGAAGTCACACTTTTTTGTCCGCCTCACAGATGTGAACATGACTTTGTTTTTAAACCGATCAGTTTTGCAAAGGGGCCAGAATTATTACTTGTTAGAGTTGCTCCAGTTTGAGTCTGCTGCTTTCCTACAGTTTTTCAAATTTTATAATGTATTAAATACAATAAACTCTGTTTAAAAAATAAGGTCTGTGTGAAACACACGTGTTGGGGCGAGGCGGTATTAAAACGAAATTTTTCTATTTTAAAATTTTCTGTGTCGAACATTAAAAAGAGGCCTAAAAGCTGAGGCCATTGTTGAGACCCAAACCCACTAAAGGATAAGGATGTCGACCCTCCTTCTGAACAGTTCTGTTACTGCTCAGTGTTAGGTCGGGTGCTTTGTTATTCTGCATTGGTTAGCAAGATAAACCTTCCTTCCTGTGAGTTTACAAATTTCAGTTCTCTCTTGCTGCAGAGCGAACCACACCCAAACTTAGCAGCTTACAACATTTTCTTCTCTCTCTTGATTCTGTGATCCTCTTGTGTGGATTGGCCTGCGTGTGATGTCATCTGGGGCGTGGCCGGGGCGCCAGTCCCCACTGGCCATGGGCCTCTTCATGTGGTTTGGGCATCTCCCAGCATGGGAGCTAGGTTCCAAGAGGAAGGAAGGAAGACACGGTCCCCTGGAAGGCCAGGCCTGGAGCTACTCAATGCACTTCTGCAGGAATCTGTTAGTTCAGCAGATACAGAGCCAGCCCAGATTCAAGGAGGGGCAGGGGATAAAAACACACCTCCTGTAGGGGAGAGTGCCAAAGAAGTTGTAGCCAAATTGAATCTACCATAACACCTGTCCAAAAAAATCCAAAAAGTAAGGCATTAATGGCTTTGGAAGAAGTAGGGGAAAATCTCAGGGCCAGAATGATGACTTTCTTATTAGCCAAAGAGGCGAGAAACCGGAGATGTCAGTACCAGTTTGGAATCAGGCCCTCAGCTTTTCCAGGGTATTAGTGAGTCTGAAGACTCCTCTGTCAGTGCTGCCACCACCTTTCTTCCTTACTTCCTCTTCCTCATTCCAGACACTCAAAATAAACCTGGCATGACGATAAGATTGACAGGTAAACTATAATGTGTTTCTGAGGCAGAGATGTTCCTGTGGTGATGTACTATTTCCATCCTGAACTTTCTTTTTTTAAATTAAAAAGTCTATGCCTGAGGACACTAGTAATAAAAACATTTGGGGCTTCTGAAACTACAGGTAAGCTGTTAATGGCTCCAATCACCCCCCTGAAACACAGAGGCAGCCCAAACACTGAATTACTCTAATGACTGCCAGCCAGGCTTTCACGTGGTTGTATAATTTCCCCTTATTGGCGACTAATACACACCACTGTATCAGATGGAGACAGCCAGGGCTGCTCCCACCGGCTGCCTGGTCATCCGCGCCTGCTGAAAGGAAAACAAAATTGCTCTATGATTTTACTGGTAATCCATTCTCAGTGGGTAAAATTTCCTAAAAGCAATAAAGCAAGGGCCCCACTTTGGGACTTTCTGTTGGTTATTGTCATCAGTGAACATTTACCCAGCCCTCTCTCTGGGCAGTTAGTATTGTCCCAGTCAAACACTCCACAGAGTTATGTGTACTTTGTTCTCTTCTGAGCTCTTATGCCCATTTATACAACTACAACCCAGTTGTGCATTCTTTCTACAGAAACTCCAATCCATTTCAACAGAGCAAACACGTCAGATGTTATGTTGATTTTTTTTTTTTTTTTTTTGCTGTACACGGGCCTCTCACTGTTGTGGCCTCTCCCGTTGCGGAGCACAGGCTCCGGACGCGCAGGCTCAGCGGCCATGGCTCACGGGCCCAGCCGTTCCGCGGCACGTGGTCTCTTCCCGGACCCGGGGCACGAACCCGTGTCCCCTGCATCGGCAGGCGGACTCTCAACCACTGCGCCACCAGGGAAGCCCTATGTTCATGTTTTTAGGTCTTACAACGAATAGATTCCCAGACACCAAAGTACTTCAGGAAAGAGCTGGTCAATCAAAATATAATTGAGTTACAATCTTATTTTTTCCCCTACGTTTAATTATCCAGTATATAGGGTTATCCATACTTCACCAGTTGTCCAAATAAGGATATTTATAGCTGTGCTTATTTTCCCCACAGAGGATGGGATCAAGGCTCAGCGCTGCATTGATTATTAATGTCTTTAGACCCTAATTTAGAAAGATTTCCCCTTTTTTTTTTCTTTTTCTTTCTTTCCTTCTTTTCCTGTGTTCCATGACATTGGTCTATTTGAAAAGTAAGAGTCAGTTGTTCTGGAGTTTGTTGCACAATCTAGATTTATCTTCTTGGTAGAGTCAAGTTAATTTTTTTTGCAAGAATACTGCATAGGGATGTTATTTCCTCATTACGTCACATCACAAGGGTCTGTTTGGCCCGTAATAGTGATGATAATTTTATTTGTATTTTTTGTTTTTATTTTTTGTTATTGTAGATCTTATTGCATGTCAGTTGTGGTTTTTCTTTGGTGGCGGTAATTCTGACCACTCAATTGAGGTGACAGTCACCAAATTTCTCCAATGTAAAAGCAGTTCGTCCCTTTGTAATTAATAACTAATCTATGGGATGAAATTGTGAGATTGTAAATACCCTGTACCTCAACACACGTTCACCTGATGGTTTTAACATTCATTGGTAATCTTTTCCTGAATCAGTCATTACCTTGGTGGTTATAAAAGTGTACTCTTAAAAAAGCTACTGTTGCCTGAACCTTTGGTATTTGAAATAACCATTTTTTTTTGAGCGAAATACATTTCTTTAGTCTAAGTCACACAAACTATAATCTTTGACCTGCTCTTTACTAAGAAGTATTTTTAGAAAAAGTAGAATGAAGCAAAGCCAGTTCTTAACTGGTTTCTAAATATTAGGTGAGCTTTCACATAGTAATAATAATCGCCATGCACTTGATGTTTGCTCTGCCCAAGGCACTCTGCTAAGTACTTCACCTGCACATAACTCACTGAATCCTTATGACCACACTAGAGGTTGTAGTATCCCCGTTTCTCAGTTAAAGAAACTATTAAGCCATCAAGTAAATGATATGATAAAGGCTAATGTTCAGTTAAGCTCTCTAAGGAGGGCCAAAAACAGAATATTTGAGAAAGAGTAAGTTTTCATGTTGTAGTAGGATGATGAGGAAAGTAGATTATTAGTTAACAGCATTTTCTCCTTAGAATGGAGATGTATTCCTATATCTAAATATTTTGATCATCCCTCACAATATATTGGGCTCTTGGTTTTGGTGATACTCTGAGGATTGTGACATGGTTTCTGCCATGGGGTACTGGGGGAGGGGGGTGTTCCCACATATCAAGCAGCAGAATTAGGGCCTGTACCCAGCTAACCACAGTACAAGGCACTATGGATGGGTGTCACATTTACAAACTAACGATTATAGAAATGCCAGATGATAAGGTTCACATCTGGCTGGGGAAATTAGAAAAGCATCACAGGGGAGGTGGCACCTGAAAGATGGGTAGGCTTTCACGAGGAAGGGGTATAGAGGGAGGGTGGAGGCTCCAAGCTGGGGAAGCAGGAAGCAGGTTCAGAGAATGCTGTGGATGCAGCTGGCTTAACTGGGATGTGAAACATGGCAGAAAATGACTGGGGGTTATCTTGAGTGCCAGGCTTGGGGGTGGACTTGATTCAGCAGCTTTTGGAGGATCATAGAAGGTAGGTACTGTGGATATTCACCTACGGGGTCTGCGGACTGGAGTGGCTGGAACAGTGTCGGTGTGAGGGGCAGTTAAGTGGCTGTTTCTCCAGTTTATCCATTTATGACTACTAACCAGGTTAAGAGCTGAGAATACAAAGATGTATGAGAAAATAAGACATCACCTTGGGTGTCAGGGTGACAAACTCAGATGCCTACAAGGGCCAGGTGAGTCGCAGAAATTAGGAAGCAGACAAGCAGGAACACGTGCTCCCCATTCAGAGGGGCAGCCCCTCCTCCACTCCAGCAGGTACTCCAGCAGGAGAACAAGGAGCCTGTATCCTTCAACTTTTCATTTTTCTAGAAAACCTGGAAATCTAGATTTTTGTGTGAAATCTCTAGCTGTGAATGTTAGAATAAACTCATTTTTTTCCCCAAGTGTACAGACCAAGCAAGACATCTGCAGAGTTTGTAGCTCTGAAAGTTATGAAAATAATAAAAACAGTTTTAGACATTCTAGAAAAATTCCATTTGGGTAGACTCATAAGCAATGGCACCAGAACTAAATTGTGTGAGAACATGACTTTTATGAAATACGGAAATTTAAGGCAAGCTTTCAGTCATATATCATTTGATCATAAAGATTTAAATCCTGGTGTATAAATAACAATAGCGATTATAAGCTACCTTCATTCCATGCTTTCTACATGCCAGGCACTGTGCTCAGGGTTTTACAGATGTTCTTCAGTCCTCATACAAACTCAAGGGAGTCGGCATTATTATCCCAATTTTACAGAGGAGAACATTGATATGTTAAAAAAAAATGTGCCAAACTCCACAAGACACTTGGAACAACACGTTCACACACACGTTTGATGAATACCTTGGACTCAACTCTTTCTGGTTTTCTAATTCATGCAAAAAATGATTTTTCTCTGTCATTGGCAACTTCAGTAAGTTCGTCATAAAGGCACTAGACAAAAGTGTCGCTGCAGTAACTTACTGGCTCTAGGGTAGGAGTTACTAAGCCCTGAGGAGAAGGGTTTTCTCTGACTTTGTAACCATCAAGCAACTCTTCTCAATAAAAGTTTATATTGGTTATGTCCCAGCTCCCCCAACTTGCCCGCTCTTAAGACACACAAAAGGCACTTGTTAAAGTTACAGTTTCCAGTCCCTCTCCCCAGCACCCCCGACATCTCCCCACCAATGTCTTGAATCTCAGTCTCCAAGTGAAGAGCCCGGGAAGCTGTGTTTTAAAAATGCCCATCACAGGTGAAATTTCGATCAGGCAAGGTTGGAAATTACTGGGTGATATCACTGTGTCCCTCAACCTAGACTAAGAATAGTAGATGAGAACCTTCTGCGGGTGCTTTTGTGACTTGCCTTTTTATGACTTCGTTGATGTTGGTTAAACAATAGTTGGCCCCTTCCATTGATTTGAAGGCCAGATTGAATACTTCCAATGGAGTTAGTGAGGGTGGAGAAGTACTTAACTGAAATTTAACCTGAGGGCCCTCACCCTTTCCTAATTAGGGAGAGAACTACCTGATCCTGCGGAAACAGTCTATCAGCTACAGAATCCTTTCACCTCCTCTTAACAAGCTACCAGAGGTTTGAATGAACAGAAACCTTACAGGAGAGAATTACCGCAGCATCTGCCACGTGTAAAAACAGCTGACTACAGGTGTGCAGGAATCCGACGTTTCCCGTATATTTTAATTTGTGTGAGTTTCTTTGAAATTTAAATGATGATTTTTCAACCTTCAGAGTTTGAAGAGGTATGTGAATCTATAACCCTAACCAGTTTAACACAAAAGTCCTTTGCATATGCTTTAAAAATGCTAGATTCAGAGAGCTCAGTCTGACTGTACTTCCCATGACTCCAAGTTCATTCTCTCTTTCCCCACCCCCTCAGCTTCCTCTTTCTCCCTCACTCTCAGGGTGAAACCCCAGTGTTTCATCACTCCTCACAATCTATCAGATCGTGCTTGTCAGAATTCAGAACAGACAGTACAGGTATGAAATTATACTGTTGACTAACAGGACTACAAAAGCCAGAGCAACGCTTGCTGTGCATTCCACTCAAGCTCTGGAACTTGACTCAGAAAGCCTGTTCTGGAAGCTGAAAACCAAATCTTTGTCACAGAAGCCTCACCTTAGTTGGAAAAGAAGCAAGATCAGTAGGGACAGGTGATTAAATCAACTGAGGAGGCCCAAAAGGGTCATTTAAAGATCGGCAGCTTGAGACATCTATTTGATGCCACTGTTTTTCTTGGCCACACCAAGTGGCTTGCGGAATCTTGGTTCCCTGACCAGTGACTGAACCCCCTGCCCTTGGCAGTGAAAGCGCAGAGTCCTAACCACGGGACCGCCAGGGAATTCCCTCCACTGGTTTTCCTATTAGTCAGCAATAATGGGCAACTGGATTGGCAAGAGAAAATGATGGGAGATGGATTGCTGGTGGGCCTTAACGTTTCAGTTTTGCATCCGTTATTGCTCTGTATTTGAAATGGAATTGTGTTATTTAAAATACTGTTGTCCTATAGTCTTATTTTCACATATGTGGTCTCTTAATATATATAAATACCAGAAGATTCAGAGTTCTGTTAAGTAGGTTGCGTATTCATGAAAATAATTCAGTTATAGCTCTTACTTTAAGCAGAGTAGATGTATTTCTACAACAGAACATTGACCTATATAATCTTTTCCCTACTGGCATCATAATTGCCAAATCAGAGTTATTTCTCATAGCTCCAGAGTCAGGGGAACTACATACACATCCCCACATCCTTCCTTCCTGTAGCTTTTTGCCTCTGTCCAGTCTGCATTAACCATCCTTCATCCCCCTGCCCACCCCTTAGATATTTTCTTCCAAGTAGAGATAGTCAAGTGATGGATCAAAATATGTCCGTACAATCACTAAAAGCTTTTGTGTTAATATTTAAAATATACAAAGGAAATGACTTACCTAAACCCAAAACACTGACAAAGCAGGTGGTATTTCATGGGGTCCATGGGAAAGCCCTATGGCAATGTGAAGCCAGGTCACTCGTTTCTCAAATTCTCACCCCAAGGTGTGAACATCTTCTTCTGTGTGTCACTGCTCTTCTTGGGCTCCTGTCTCTCCCTGGGTGATCTCATCCATTGATGGCTTCCCCATCACCTATGCTTCAGGCCCAACTTATTCCAGAGCTTCAGGCAGGGTAGGCAGCTGCAAGACACAGCGACAAGTAAGCTATGGTCCTGCCATTCGACTTTAGTTAGGCAAGTGAGTAAGATGTAATCAGATCACTCCAATATATTCTGTCATAGCAATGACAGATGTAGGGTCTGTACAATGTTTCCCTTTGACTATCCAGAACTGAACTTATTTTAGCCCCAGCCCTGTCCTTTCTCCTTTTAAATTTCTTATCTCAGTTCAAGATGCTCTCTTCCATCCAAACCAGGCATCCATTTCCTGCCCTCTCCATTCTAGCTGATCACCAAGTTCTACAGAAAGTATCTCCTAAACATTTCTCAAATCAGTCTCTTCCTCTCCATCCCTACTACCACTTCTCAATATCATATTATCAACTCCTCTTCCATGGACTATTTCCATAAGATCTTAACTGGTTTTTCTGCCAGGAATTGGGTGTGTCATCCCCCAAATGCTTCTTCCACTTTGCAGCCTCTCACTCCCCTGTTAAAAGCCTAGCAATGTTTCCTCATTGCTTTCAGAATCATCTTGTTTCCTTGGTATGGCATCCAAGGCTCTCCTCGACCTAACTCTCAGCCTCATCTCCTGCATAAGTACAGGAGCTTTTAGCTCCCCCATGTGTCTTATTGTTTTAAGTCTTCCTGCTTTGAAATATATTTATCATCTTATTTGCTTAATCACCTTCCCCTCATCCTTGAAGATTCCCTTTACCTATTGCCACATTCCCATGGGCCCTTCAGCTGAGTGACCCTTCTTTATGGTCCTAAAGCATCCTATTTGTACTTTTATTATGGCACTGATCACATAATACTGAAATATTTATTTACATGTCTACATCGAATGGCCAAACTTAAGATCGTCAATGGGAGAAATCTGACTTATTTCTGTCACACCTAGTGGGTGCTAAAGAAATTATTTGTTGTGACAGATGAAATAAACAAATGAAGTCTATTATTCCTAGAAAAGGCAGAGTCTGTGTTTTCATGTTATGAACCCCATCACTTGGAGAGACTGTTTATCCGCATAAGCACTAGATTAAATGTAAATTATTTTTAAAGGAACAGGCATACAATAGGGAATCCATTACTAGTAATATTAAATCCCTCAAGCACTGTAGGTTTTTAAATGTGTACTTTGGATTTCGCCCAGTTAAAAGTTATGGTGGACTTCCACATTTGACCAGTATGGAATAACAGATTCACTCTACCACATGAAACAACTAAAAAACTGGACCAAATATATGAAACAGTGGTTTTCAAGACACTGGATATCAGGCAACAGAGGACAGTGATGTCTGAGAGGTGGATAACACACAGGGTGATCAGACTTCCCTGGTGGTGCAGTGGTTAAGAATCTGCCTGCCAGTGCGGAGGATGCAGGTTCAAGCCCTGGTCTGGGAAGGTCCCACATGCTGCAGAGCAACTAAGCCCATGGGCCACACTACTGAGCCAGCACTCTAGAGCCTGTGAGCCACAACTAGCCTGCGTGCCACAACTACTGAAGCCCGCGTGCCTAGACCCCGTGCTCTACAACAAGAGAAGCCACCACAATGAGAAGCCGGCTTACCACAATGAAGAGTAGCCCCTGCTTGCTGCAACTAGAGAAAGCCCCCATGCAGCAACGAAGACCCAATGCAGCCAAAAATGTAAATAAATTTAAAAACAAACAAACAAAAAACAAACCAAAAAAACCAGGGTGATCCCTACATTTGCCCAGGCATGGTACAGGGAAAAGTAACTCAGGCAGAAGCCAGTGGTCTCCTTGAGTTGGAGAGACAGAGCTGGCAGTCCAGGGAAGCCAAGACATCTAGAGTTTATAGAACAGAGTAATGCGGAGGCGAGACCTGCACACAGAGAGAGAAGGCCAAAGAACTGAAGAGGGTCTTCCTGGAGTCTTCAGCTGAGTACTGATCAGTGCATGTGGCTGAGGAAACTGCCCAAGGTTAGGCAAAGAACTAAGTAGAAGGATTAGAAAAACTATTGCTCACACAGGGCCAGCGATAGTTCCTATTTCCACCAGACTGGAAAACCTCATAATTAACGGGGCATTGTCTAGAATACTCAGAATGCCTTAGTGGTAGGAAAAAAATAGCCATAAACTAAACATAGCTCTGATCTCACCTAACAAAGCTTAAAAGCAAATCCCAAAGGGATCAAACTATTTCCAAGTAACTCAACCTCATGCTAAAACGAAGTTCAAGAATATTTATAGGAATACAAATATATCCAGCAGCCAACAAGGTAAAATTCACAACATCTGGCATCTAATAAAAAAATTACCAGGCATGCAAAAGAGCAGGAAAATTCAACCCATAGTAAGAAGAAATATCAATCTATATAAATCAACCTAGAAATGACAAAGATGATAGAATCAGTGGACAAAGACATTAAAACAGCTATTACACTATATTCCATATGTCCAAGGAGCTAAAGTGAAGAATGATGTGTTAACTGGTGACACGGGAAATATAAAAAAGAACAGAGTCAAATTTCTAGAAATAAAAATTCCAGTGCCTGGAAAATACACCTGATAGAATTAATATCAGATTATACATTAGAGAAGAAAAAATTAGTGAACTTGAAGATATAGTAATAGAAACTATGTAAAATGAAACAGATTTCCAAAGCAAAATGAACAGATCATTGCTGAGCTGTGGGGCAACTTCAGTCAGCCTAATATACATGTAATTGGAGTCTCTCTCAAGGAGTTTGGGGAAAGAAACTGAAAAGTATTTGAAGAAACAATGGCTGAATATTTTCCAAATTTGAAGATGACTATCAACCCACAGATCCAAGGAGCTCAATGAACTCTGAGGAAAAGAAATAGGAGGAAAAACACACCAACGTACATCATAAACAAATTGCTTAAAAACAGTGATAAAGAAAAGAATCTTAAAAGCAGCCATGAGGGGAGAATGAAGATACATTATAAACAGAAGAAGAAAGATAGGATGATAGCAAATTTCTTGTCAGAAACAATGCAAGCCAGAAGATATTGGAATAACATCCTTAAAGTACTGAAAGACATAATCTGTCATCCTAGATTTCTATACCTAGTAAAACTATCTTTCAAAAACAATGGCAAACTAAAGACTTTTCCAGACATACAAAGGCTAAAAGAATTCATCACCAGCAGACCTCTCTACAAAAAATGTTGAAGGAAGTCCTTCAGGCAGAAGGGAAATGATACCAGAGGGAAACCTGCATTTATACAAAAAATGAAGAGCACTGGAAATCACAACTACCTGGGTAAACATAAAAGGCTTTATTTTTTATTGTTTAAGTACTTTTAAAAGATAACCGACCATGTAAAGGAAAAATAACAACACTGCATTATAAATTTATAGCATATGTAGAAGTAGAATGTATGACAATAGCACAAGGAAGAGAGAAATACAAGGTTCTCATGTCACTTCACTACTTGTCAAGTGATATCATATCACATGAAGTCAGACTGTGATATCTGAAAGATGATACTATATATAAACACTAAAATAGCCAAGAATCAATGCAACAAAGAGTTACAGCTGATAAGACAACAGGGATGAAATAAAATCATTAAAAACACTCACTTTATCCAAAATAAGTCAGAAAAAAGAAGAAAAGCAAACAAAGTGCAATGGAATAAGTAAAAAGGAACACCCAACTAGAATTAAGCCATATCAAGAATCACATTAAATATAAATGGCCTAACACCTCAATTAAGAGACAAATGTCAGATTGGATGAAAATACATCATCCATCCTATATGATGCCTACAGGAAACCCCACTTTCAATAAGAAATAGGTTAAAAGTAAAAGGATGGGAAAAAAATATACCACATTAACACCAATCAAAAGAAAGCTAGAGTTACTGTATTAATATCAGGTAAACAAGATTTCAGAGCAGAGAATATTACCAGGGATAAAAAGGTCATTTCATAATTATAAAGAGGTCAAGAGGACATACTTCTAGTCTTTTTTTTTTTTTTTTGGCACATAATAACAGAGCATTAGAGTAGAATAGAATAGGAAGTAAAAAATGATAGAATTGCTGAGAGATATAAGCAAATTCTACTTACTACAAAAGATTTCAACACAAATCTTTTAAGAACTGATAGAGAAAGTAGACCGAATATTAGTAACAATGGAGACAACTTGAACAACCCTAACAACATAAATCAGAAATGAGTTAAGTCATACTAAGGATGTTCTCTAACCATAATGGAATTAAATTAGAAATCAATAACGGAAAGATCTCTAGAAAATTCCCAAATATTTGAAAACTAAATAATACATTTCTAAACCACCC
Organism: Monodon monoceros; assembly: GCF_005190385.1. Taxonomy (NCBI): domain Eukaryota; kingdom Metazoa; phylum Chordata; class Mammalia; order Artiodactyla; family Monodontidae; genus Monodon; species Monodon monoceros. The sequence continues at coordinate 45,653,568 of NW_021703765.1, forward strand.
ATGAGTCAAAGAAGAAACCAAAAAGGCAATTAGAAAGTATTTGAACTGAATGAAAATGAAAATACAACATATCAAAAAGTGTGGGATTCTGCTAATGCAGAATACTCAGGGGGAAAATTATATCACTAAACATCTATATGGGAAAAGAAGAAAGGTTTCCAGTGAATGACCCAAGCTTCTACCTTAAGAAACTAGAAAATGAAGAGCAAATGAAATCCAAAGTAAGCAGAAGAGCAAAAATAATAAAGATCAGAATAAAAATCAACAAAAAAAAGAAAGAAAAAACAATAGAGAAAAACAATGAAATCAAAAGTTTTCTTTGAGAAAATCAGTAACATTGATAAACCTAGCCAGATCGATCAGGGACAAAAAGCAAGAGGACACTTATAGTAAATAACAGGGATAAGGCAAAGAGTAAAGCAATGAAGGAGCCCAGATTCCAGCCAGGTCTGACCACCTGTCACGCCCAGGTTCCATGGACTCTTCAGAGTTCCGAGAGGCACACCAGATTGGCAAACAGGTTGGGCGAGGCTTGTGTAAAATTTTCTCTGGGCCCATAAAAGTATCTCTAACAAGTTTAATAACCCTCCAAATTACACATTTGCAACCCAAACACTTCACAGCAATACTTTTATGTTAAAAAATTTATATTTTGTAAAAAAATTTTTTAAAACATTATTTATTTTGGCAATTCATCTGACTTTCAAAATTAATTTTTTAAAATAGATTCTTAAATTCTGTACATCTTTCAAACTAAAAGTGTTTTCCAGAAAAGCAAAAATAATTATGGCTTGTATTTCAAAGACGCTTTACGTACGGCAACATGCTGGAACCCTGGCTATACTGGTTTGAGGTAGGACTGTCTCCTCTTCTTATAAGCATCAGTAAGTAACTATAGGGTTAATCAGAGTGATGGAATAGCGGTGGAGAAAAGAGACTTAAAGAGCCTGATCTCGGGTTTCCCTGGTGGCGCAGTGGTTGAGAGTCCGCCTGCCGATGTGGGGAGCGCGGGTTTGTGCCTCGGTCCGGGGGGGTCACGCGTGCCGCGGAGAGGCTGGGCCCGTGGGCCATGGCCGCTGGGCCTGCGCGTCCGGAGCCTGTGATCCGCAGTGGGAGAGGCCACGGCAGTGAGAGGCCTGCCTACCGCCAAAAAAAAAAAAAAAAAAGAGGCTGATCTTTCCCTCTGCCTCTCAAGTCTGAATGAGCTGATAAATGAGTTCATCTACCACACAAAACAGCCTTTGTTTTATTCTGTAGTTTACTGGCTTTACACTGCTAAGAAAAGAAAAGAGGTAACATGGTTTGCCCCAACTTGCCTACTTACCACCGGAGCTTTTCGTTTTTAGGCTTACAACACAGTAAAAGTATTTCTTGAAATCTGCCTTAATTTCAATGTTAATCCACCCTTGCCTCAGCTTTCATTTGAAAATATTCAAACCTACAGAAAAGTTGAAACAATAGTACAAATAATACCCTCCTCTTAGATTCATCAGTTGTTAACATTTTACCATGTCTGCTCTTCCCGCTGGTCTCATCGTGTGTATGGTTTTTGATGAACCATTTGAAGATAAATTGCAACCATCACGACAATCTAACCCTAAGTTCTTCAGCATGTAATCGCCCAAGAAAAAGAACATACTCCTACATAACTCTCAATAAATTTAACATTGATGGGATAATATCTCATATGCACACACCCACGTGTGCAGGGTCAATATTCAAATTCCCCCAATTGTCCCAATAATTTATTTTAGAACTGTTTTGTTTGGTTTGCGATTCTGGAACCAATCAAGGCTCACACGTTACATGTAGCTGTCATATTGCCAAGCACTTTCTAACCCACGCTAAGTGTGTCTGTCTGATTTGCCACTCCCACCCATTAGGGAGTCACAGATAATGAAAGCTTGATTTTGCAGTTAATTTGGAAGTAATAACACTTGAAGTAAAGACCTAATACCAGACCCACGATTCCAAAAGGCAGAAGGAGCTGTTTCATTAAATCATGCTTTTGAATAAGTGACATAACTCATTGGAAAATGGTGCTGCAAAGGCAGCGAACATCGAACATTCCGCTCACAGCCATGCTGGTGTTTGCCGGGTGGCTGGTGGGGGACATAAGAGGGTCAGTTGCTTGCATCCTGTCATCACGTGCACAGTGATGAACACAGTTTGCAGAAGAGTCTGATGTCCAGCATGGGGCATCCTGGCGATCACAGACACTCAGAGCCAGGGCTCGGAAGGACTCACCTCCGCGGCACCCCTGCCATGATCTTCCAGCCTCTCCTTCAACACCTTGATCATAGGAAACTCAGGGAGTCCATCAGACTGGGAACCAGAACACCTGGCTTCCAGTCTTAGCTCTGCCACTTGGGAGCTGTGTGACCTTGGGCCGGTCGCTTAAATGCTCTTTCTTTAGCCATGCCGTTTCTTTGGCTCTAACGAGAGCACATCATCCTCTGTCTCAACTCTACCCAAAGGCTGTGTGGGGAACAAATAAGAAAGAGAATGTGGAACAGCGAAGCCCCGCACGAGTGTAAGTGGCCGCAGTTATGGGGAGCTCGCCGCGGTCAGGTGCAACATGCTCTTGTCACCTGGATCACCTTTACCTTGGTCCACTGGCCTCCGCTGTTTGAAGAAAGGCATTGAATCCACCCTTCATACCGTCTTCACCAGATCCAGCAGCCCTATTTTCGTGTGAACACTACCCGCAGCTTAGTGCAGCCCAAGAAACAGACACCACCCTGAGCTTGACTTCCATCAGGCCAGGTATCCCACATCCCTCGAGCAGTTGATCGTTTGTAACCAAATGAAGAACTTGGCATTAGTCCCAGTGAACTTTCGTGGAATTGGTGTCTGTCCTTCATCCCCGCCTCTCAGGTACCATGGGAGTCTTGCATCTGTCCTCCAGGAAGCTCTTCACTCTCTGTCCAGTCTGAGGTCTGAGAATTCTGTGATCCTGGCCTGTTTCCCCCCAAGCCACGGATGTACTTGTCCAACTGAAGCACCATCCAAGTTCTCTCTCCAGCATGAGGCCAGTCCATTAATCAGTATTCTTTGGGTCAGCTGTCTTTCCTGACGGCTTTTCTTTTTCCAGACGTCACCCTCAGTAGGACTCGGACCCCACTGCTGTTGCTGCCTTCTCCAGGCTGGGAGACCACAACCCCCCGGTCCCCACCGCCTCCCCGGCCACAGAAGGCAGTGCCCTGCTGGCTAAAGAAATAAATGTTACCGCCCAGCAACGAGGGAAACCACCTCAGTGGGGCTTTTCAGGCTGGAAGTTCTTTACAGTGACATGGGCAGGGGAGGGGTGTTCTCTCATGATACCCAAATCAAACAGCCTTGGTAGGCGGCAGAGTTGAGAAGCTGCCCCTCCTCAATCTCTCCTTAATTTTCTGCTACTGAAAAAAAAGAGAGAAGAGAAATAAAATTTACCAAAATGACTTGGAGAAACTGGAGGTCCTAACCAAAGCAACACTTACAAACTCACATTGGGTTTTTCCTAACTATTAGCACTGCCATCTAACAAGCAGTGCTTGAAGTAGGAAAGGGGAAGGAGGAAGGGACGTTCATTCTTTCACTCGTTGGCCAAACCGGAAGGGGGGCTGATGTGCCAGGCACTGTGCTAGGCACCAAGGACACAGGCAGAAGGAGACGTCGTCCTGCCTTTGAGGAAGATGCATCCAGCAAGAGAGGCAGGTGGCCTGCTCATATAGCAGCAGGGTTGATAGATGCCCTGACGGGGGGTGTGCACACTGCCCTGGGGACACGGAGGAGGGGACAACTCATTCATCCCAGGGAAGCCAGAGAAGGCTTCACGGAAGCCTGTAGGTTGAGCCCACCAGGAAAACAAGGGAGGGGGAATGGCAAGCAGAAGGTGTTCCAGGCAGAGACAACAGCCTGAGCAGAGCAGAGAGGCTGCAAAGCACAGAGGCTTGAACAAGCAAGACGCCAGTGTACTAAGAATAGCACATTCCCCGTGGGGCAGGAGCAGGTGCGGGGAAGACAGCTTCCAGACCCGCCTAGGGAAGTTAGGAAAGGAGCTCCTTTTTACTGCAGGTATCCAGGCCTCACCTAATGACTCAGAATTCCTGGGCTGGGCCCCCAGGAATCTACCTCCAGGTGACCCTGGGGCCAGGCACCCTGTGTGGGAACCAGCCATAGGCAACAAGGAATCAGTGACGTTTTAAAGCCCAAGAGTGATGCAACTAGATTTATTTTTAAGAAATACTATTTTCTGGTGGCAGAATGGAGAAGGAAGTGAAACAGACAGGGACTGAGAAATAAACTGGGAGATTATTCCAGCTGTCTCGTGGAGCTATGATAAATGAAAGCAATTGGAAGGTAGAAGGGGGGGTGAATTCATGAGCTATTTCCAAGGTAGAAACAACAGAACTTGAGCAATTAGATGTGGGTGGTGAAGGAGAGAAAAGAATCAAGAATGATTCCAAAGTTTCTATCTCAGGCTCTTAAGGGTTGGGGAGCCCTTAAGAGAAAGAGGCAATGGAGGCCAGGCAGAAGCGTGCATTTGTAGGGCAGGTAAAGAGGACACTCAGTCGGGTTTGGTTTCGAGCATGTGGCGGGGAGGTGTCTGTGGGCAACCAGATGTCCAGACTCGGGGCAGGAGGGGTAGGCTCTAGGGGGAGGAGCTGCACTTAAACACGTGGCTTTGGCGTGGTGACTGCCAAGAAAGCGCCCGCAATGCCCAGGGAGAGCGTAGAGAGGGGGCGTGGTCCCCACATGGAGAGGCCACCAACACCTAGAAGTGGTTGGGGACCCAGAAGGAACAGTCAAGAGGAAAAATGAAAACCAGTGTACGATGGGGTGGGAAATTGGGGTGGAGGAAGAATTTCAAAGAAAGAATGAGCATGTTCAGTGCCGGAGCGAGGTCCAGCAGCTATGGCAACTGCAAGGCCATTGCTGACCCTAGAGAAAGCCATTGCGGAGTGCTGGGATCCAGAACCAGACCACGGCAGGCTGAGAAGGGAATCAGAGGCGAGGAAGTAAAGACAGTGATTGTCCATTCTTCTTCTTTTTTTTTTTTTTTGCGGTACACGGGCCTCTCACTGTTGTGGCCTCTCCGGTTGCGGAGCACAGGCTCCGGACGCACAGGCTCAGCGGCCATGGCTCACGGACCCAGCCGCGCCGTGACATGTGGGATCTTCCCGGACTGGGACTGGGGCACGAACCCACGTCCCCTGCATTGGCAGGCAGACTCTCAACCACTGCACCACCAGGGAAGCCCTGTCCATTATTCTTTTTAAGAACTTGTGAAAGAAAAGAGAGCCAGGGCAGCAGCCAGAAGGAAAAGGCAGAGTGAAATATGCAAATCCTCTTCTTTTTTGAACTTTTTACTTTATTAAAATGGCATGCCTTAACACGAGCCAGTTGATATAATTATTGTTTTCTACATTCTGTAGACCAAGAATTATGAGAAATATTTTCTACACCAGCAATTCCTAATGATGTATTTTTTGCAAAGGGTACAGGCTCAGCGGGTTGGGGTGTTACCATTTTTTCAGCTGGAATATTTGAGAACCATATCTATGCATGTCATCTCATATTCTTGCAGTGAAAAAAAATTAATACCAGGGTTACAAGTGAGCTTACATCTTACATGATATTTATGAGAAGGGATGTAAGTGATAAGAATGAGGCTCAAAATCCATGCTCCTTGCGTAACTCTTGCATCACAGATGTGTTTCTATGAAGAGAGTATGACCCATTTAATCCTCACAACAGTTCAGTAATAATATAAATAATAGCAAACACTTATACAGTGCTTATTATATTCCAGGCAGTATCCTAAGTGCTTCAGTATATAAACCTAATAATTATAACTTGGGTATATATTCATATGAATATATGAAATATATGTTTCCTGGTTTTTACTATTTTGGTAATATGAATTGAAAGAAGAAATATTACTACCACAAAGGAAGAACCCCAACTAAAGAAATCTGAAATATATAGTAAATGCTTTTTTCCCCTTTTTTCTTCATTTTAGATGCTGGTACTAATCTTCCAAGTATCATGATTTTAAAATAAATTTTATATCCTTCTTATTTATTCCTAGGGTGAGGGGAGGATAACATTTTTTCCTTTCTTATGTGACTTTCTTTGAAAATGTACAGTATGAAGTTCCTCAAAAATAAAATTTTTACCCTTGAAAGGAAAAAAAAATACCCAAAACAATTTTATGAAAAAGATACTATTGCCCGAAACAATACCTGAAAAAAAATCTTATAAAAAAGATACTATTATTATCCCATTTTACAGATAAGGAAGGAAACTGTAGCTCAGAGAACCTAAGTAACCTGCTCAAGGTCACATGTAAGTGGGAGTGAATTTTTAAAAATGATTGTATTACATTTAGGAATTAAGGGAAAACAGCTAAATGTAAAAGAAGTTAAAAACACAAAAAGTCCAAAACCAGAAACAATCCAAATGTCTTCTAATGAGACAGTTGGTAAACAAATTGTGATTTATTCAAACAACAAAATATAGTAGTCAAAAAGAATGAACTACGGGTACATGCAACAACGCAAATGAATCTCAAAAAAAGTTATGTTGAATGAAAAATCGAGCAACCAAAGGAATGCATACTGTACGGTTCCATGTATGTGAAGTTCCAGAACTGGCAAAACTAGTTTCCAGTGATAGAAGTTAGAATAGTGGTCACCTCTAGGGTGGAGGCAAAGGGGTGAGGGCTAGTGGCTAGAAAGGGGCTCGAAGGAACTCTCTGGGGTAATGAAAATGTTTCTTGCGAGGGTGGTCATCCCAAATCTAGTCATATCGAAATACATTTTAGAAAATAGGAAAAGGTCCAGAGCTAATTGATGCAGCAAAGCTGGGGAGCAGGCTGTGGAGCTGGGTTCACAGCCAGAGATGCAGGCTTAGCTCCAGACAAGCCACTAAGGGCTGAGAAGGAGAATGAGCCAGCCCAGGGCCTGGGCAGGGGCCAGCTGGGGGATTGGCAACCGAGGCTTTTGTGTCATTCAGCTGCACGAGTGAGCACAGGGAGAATCCTTTTCCAAGGGCAGAGGTTCTTGGGGTTAAGGATGTTAGGGCTGGTAGAGAATCCTCTCTTTATAGATAAGGACCCAATGTTAGTGACTTATTCATGGTTCCACAGCTAATTAGCCAGAGCTGGGATTAGCATTTAGTTCTTTAAGCATCAATAAGATAAGTCAATTGGGGGGAGTGTAGGGCTTACCTCACCTCCACTGCTAATGAGGGCTCTGACCCTGGCTTACACACAGCAAGGAAGGACTTCCCGTCATTTCCTTCATTTAATAAACATTCATTAATCACCTCCCATTGGCCAGGTGCTCTTAGGTGCTGAAAATCTAAAAATAAAAAGCCACTGCCCCTGTCCTCAGGTAATGCAAGGTTGGTTAGGGGAGACCCACGGGAATAGACAACGCACTGTAGTGTGAAAAGCATTAAGAGGAGAGGGGATAAGATTTACTGGTCAAGCAATTCTGCTAAGGTGCTCGGTTGCAAAGGCTTCATAGAGAAGATATTTAAGTTTCTGAGAGGATGGGGCGGGCTGAGGTTAGGGGAAATGAGGGAGGAGTTGAAGAATAAAATAACTGCATTGAAAGCCCGGGGAAGCCCATGTGCAAAGACACAGGACCCTGCCCTCCCCGCTCCCCACCCAAGACCCCAGGCCCCAAAGGCAGCCCTTAGCCAAGTGCACCAGCCAAATGGACCCATCACATCAATCAATGCCAAAAGTGCCCACGAACAGACTGACAAATACACCCCTGAGAATAAATGCAACAGAAGCTGAACCTTATTCTATAGATAGAATGTCCACGATAGAGTTAGGACTGAGTTTTGCTGAGTGGAAACCTGGTACTTTAAAGCACATCTTAACCAACATAATGGTCTTAGAACAGTCACCTAAACCGGTTCCACAGGCAGTAATCCTGGCAGGAACCTGCTGGTTTTATCAACCACTATCTCCTGAATCCAAGAAACATGCACACTGGCTGAAATGCAGGCTAGGGCTCCACCAGTGATGGATAGCAAAACAAAGCCAGCACTAATGAAAAATTAATGAAAACGGTTACTTCCGTAAGAAAAATGATCTGTTCTCTCCCAACTTTGTATTGATTTTTGACCAGCCCTGTAATTGGAAATGTATGATTTTATCCTAAGGTAAAGGCAGGCAGAGGGGCAGAGTATGGGAGGCTTTCAGCCACCCAGCCAAGCTTCACCCTGGGAGGATAGCCCGCATCCCTCTCCGGGTCTCTCTCCTGGAAACCTGATCCTCCCAAGCCCTGAAGCCTGAGTCATTTGAAGGTTACTGATAATAAATGACACCTGAATGTTCTCATGTCCACCAGCCTTTTGGGATTACCTTTCCTGTGTTATTCAATTAAGATAAATACAAACCTCAACCTACATAACGCAGGAAGCCCCACCTCTCCCCCAATTTTTTAGGAATTCCTTGGGAAGGTATTTCTCTTTTATCAGGTGGTCAACTGTCACATCTCACTCAATTCCAGCCTCACCACTCCCACCCCTTCTTAGCTCACCTGCCCTGTCTACCACAGTGGGCCACATGTTTAGATACAGCCCACCTTCTGGCCTTGCCAAAGACACCGATCTAAAGCAGTACTAGGTTAGGTTAGTTAAAGCAGACTTTATTGGAGGTTGGAGGGCGGACACCTCATTTGCTTTGCTCACCACTGAATCCCACGTGCCAAACTACCTCTTGAGTCATCATAGGAGCTTAAAAATAATTATTGACCTAGGGTCATCAAATTTATGGAGGCAGAAGGTAGAATGGTGAGTACCAGGGCTCCCGGGGGATGGAGAGTTATATTTAATGGGTATGGAGTTTCAAGTCGGGGAGATGAAAACGTTCTGGAGATGGATGGTGGTGATGGTCACACAACAGTGTGAATGTGCTTAATGCCACTGAGCCGTACACGTAAAAACGGTTAAGATGGTACATTTTGTGTTATGTACATTTTGCCACAATTTTTTTAAAAAGTTGAATGAAGTACTGGTATTATAAGAGAGGGCTGCAACTCAGAATAAATATAACCTAAAAATTGAGCTCAGAATTTCTAACTTTCCCAGCTTATAGGGTGGCTGGTCCAGAATTCTCCAAAGTGAATGCTCCAAATCCATTCCTAATACAATTCAACTGGGGAGAGGGAAAAACATACTAGAACTTCTATGTATCTATTCGAATTCATTCTTTAAATTTTTCTATTTGGGGATAGATTTAAATGCACATAATATAGAATAGTATAAATGCACATGTACATAATTTATAAATCGATAAACTTACAGAGGAGGAACAGTATCAAACACTTTGTGCTCCTGGGTTGCGTGGTCAACACACTCTGAAGGCCACCATTGCGATGACTTTATAGCGTCTGGCTTACCCACTGGGCTGTGAGCTCCACGAGGGCAGGGGTCTTTATGTTTCTTCAGACATGTATCCCATACCCTGGAACAGTGCCTGGCACGTGATAGGTTCTCATTCAGTAGTTGTTGGATGGAAGAGCCACGGCTGCTGTTACTGGCGCTCTCCCCATATGCAGGTGCTCTTAGCCCATGACAGCCATATTGCTGGAGGCTCTGGCTTCCCTGGACCATCTCCTTTTCCTCTTCCTCCTCCCCTTCCTTTTTTGCCACTCCATCTCCCAGTTTTTAAATCTGTAAAATGAGGACATTGGACCAGATGCTTCCAAAGTTCTTAGCCTTCTGCAATGCCAAGTTCCTTGTGCAAATGCCAACTGCCAGGTAGAAGTCATTCCAAGTGACAACATGATTCTGTGTCAGGGATGGAGGCAGCTCACCCCTACTGCCCCAGCTTCAAGGTGACTTTTGGAACTTGGTCTGACTTTCAGTCACTGACAAACTGCCAATACTTCCTTTAGGACAACAAAAGCCATGTACCCCATCTAAGATCACTAATCAGGGCCCTTCCACTGTTCAAAGTAGGTATCACGAAAGCTGGCGCTTTTGGGGGTAGAAAAACAAATCTACGTCAAGTCTCCATTAAGGTCTTGTTCCTATAGAGTCTGGGTCTAGTGGGAAATCTGTGTTTTTGAGGACTTGGCCCAGTGCTGGCTTTGCAGCCAGGCAGTCCTGGACATAAGTCTCCTGTCCCCCATGCACTCTCTGGGTGACTCCAAGCAAGTTGCCTAACTGTCCTGAGTCTCAAGTTCCTTTTCTGATAATTTCAGAAAATAACACCTGTCTTGTGGGGCCATTGGGAGAATAAAAAGATGAGTACACAGTAAGACTCAATAAAATATAACCATGATGACTACTATTATATTTATTGATAGTCTCCCCATATGTGAAACAAGAGATTAAATCAGTAGTTTTCAGAGGAATTCTAGAATTCTGAAGGGCTACCAGAACTATTAGAGGATGGGGCTCGAGGTAGCTCACCCTCCAAGATGCTTCTGTTTTTCAGCTCTGCTTTTCTCAGATTTATGAATTTTTATTTATTTTGGGAAAAAAGAATTCTAAGGCTTTTTTAAAGTGCTTGAAAAATTCTGGACTGGATAATCAGATAAATTTCAACCTTACGAATCTAATTAAAAGATAGTAAGACATTGGAACTCCAGTCGGGGGGAGGGGGTATCTCACCTGGCAGGGAGAGTGTGACGGCCTGGCCCCAGAACTCCAGACCCCAAACTTCCTAAGTTTCCTTCACTGGGCTCTGTAAGGACTAGTTCCCTGTTAGAGTAACCTCCAGCGTCAGTCTCTCCTCTGCTGAACAAATGGTGGTTAAACCTCTCCTCGGTGAAATATCTCACACTGTCATCTCTGCCTACGACTGCTTATTCCCCCAAACTGTCGCATTCATGAAACGGAGGAGGGGAGAGGTAGTTATTAGGAAATACTTCTGGGTACTTCTGTCTCTCACGTCTTTTCTATCTAATTTCAACCCTGGGCATGGATTTAAAATGAAGCTATTCTGGAGGTGGTCTTCAAATGCTTGATGATTAAGGCTCACGCTGTCCTTTGAGGCCATGGGCTGTCTTGTGCACTATTCCCCATGGCTGCTGCTAATCTGGGTTCAGGGTATGGTGGAATAGCCTGGCCTAGAAGTCCGGAGCAGACCCAGCTCCTTCATTTGCTGGCTTAAAAACCTTGGGCAAATAATGTGCATTCTTGAGCTTTGGTTTCCACATCTGAAAAATTAAGGCAAATAATATCTGCCTTGCCCACCCCACAGACCTTTGTAAAGATCTCATGAAAGAATGGATACAAGCAGCACACAGAACTACACAGAAGGGAAGCCCCAAGGTTACAGAGACCCTCTGAGCTGCCCCTCCCTGAAAAGGTCCAGCTTGGCAGAGGGGGGCCTTGCTCTGGACACGCACGTGGGTCCCTGGGCGTGGGGTGATCTGGAGAGGGCTGGGCCGTGGGGGCTGCAGGTTACCACACGGTCCCTCCTCACATCTGATCAGAGTAGCTCACATTCACAGCTTGCCCAATGCCAGGCAGGTTAGGATGAAAGTGTCCTGGCTGAGATTCCATCCAGGTACCACTGGTTCTTCCATGGTTACACAGATAGTGGATCTTACTCCCCTCAGCTTCTCCAAGGCAGAGCTGGTCTTTGGCTCAGTGGAGCCCAAGGCAAGAATGGCTGGGGCCCCTCCTCCACCCGACGCTCCCATCCAGCCCCTGAGGAAGGTGGGTGTGAGTGATCCACAGGCATAGCTACTTATTTGGGGAACATCAGGACGTGGAAAGCCAGAGAAAGCCAAGAGAAGAGGGCTAATGACATGGACCGGGAAACACGTGTGGCTGAACTGACGCGGAAGTAAATGATGTAGGGAAGTGAAACAAGATGAATGCGAAGTTCAGTGCAAAGTACATTTGGAGGCTTACCCCGTGGTCCCAGACTCGGACTCCGGAAACCTGGCTCTGCTCCCTACTCTGGGGGCCTTGGGCAAGTCATGTCTCCTCCTCAGGCTTCTATAAATCTTGCCCACTGGTGAAAAGCTACAAGTTTCTTATCTTCCCGGAATGCCAACTTTACATGAAGATGGTGAGGGACAATTTTTTATTTTTTAAGAGCTTTATGTGATATAATTCATATCACATACAATCCAGCCATTTAAAGCATACAATTCAATGGTTTTTAGTATATTCATGGATTGTGCAACCATCACACAATCAATTTTAGATCATTTCCATCACCCCAAAAAGAAGGCCTGTACCCTTCAGCCATTTCCTCCCAACTCACCCAGCCCTGGCAGCCCCAGGCAACCCCTAACCCACTTTCTGTCCCCACAGATTTGCCTATTCTGGGCATTTCATGTAAGTGGAATCATATAATATGTGGTCTTGGGAGGGTAATTTTTATATGAAACCAAACAGCTATGTTATGAAAAGCAAGCAAAAAATCATATTCATTTTTAAGTCACAAAAGATATTTCAAAAGAATTTCTCTTAAATCTGGCAGCTTCACGGTAAGTTTGTCTCCTTCAGGGACAGTGATTCACGGTGCTCTGCCCCTAGGGCCACTTGGTGGAAATTCTGGGGAGCACTGGACTTAATGATCTTTTATCCTCATCCTAAGTCCAGTCTTTAGAAGACACCAAGGCCCAGCCTGATAAACCTACAGAGAGAGTTTTCCAGGAGAAACTGCTAGTGACCTTCTGTTACCAGTTCTTCCTTCATCTCCTTATCTGTCCATCTCATCTCTACCCGGAGGTCTGCATTTAGAATAACTGAAAAAATAATCAGATTACAGCAATACTGCAGCTTTCTCTATAAAAGAATGACAGGTTGGGTTGTCCTCCCTGCCCACTCACCCTATACATTCCCCCAGATCCTGAGAGGAGCTTCTTGATCTGTTTTATTCACTGAAGTCTCTCCAGTGCCCGGTGCAGTGACTTGCAACATCATAGGGACTCAATAACTATTTGCTGGAAGAAAGAAATGAAAGAAAAGATGAAGGAATTAAAGGAGGGAAGGATAGAGGGAAGGAAGGAGGAAAAGAGGGAAGGAAGGCAGGAGGCAGGGCAGGCCTTGGCTAGTGTCATCATACAGGAAGTTAGGCTGTGAGAGGCACTCAGCATCAGTGCCAGGAAAGTTTATCTGTCTTCCAGGTTTGACAGTCTGAAGGAACTGGCTCTGTCCCTTCAGTTCCATCCAATGGGAAAGAAAAAAAGTAACCATGAGCAAACAAAAGAAAACAGGAAGATGAAACAGAGAAGGGACTCAGGGTGCCCTCTGAGAGGGGGCCCAGGAAAGTAGACAGGCAGTTCCATCTTATGCACCCAGGACTGTCTAATAGGGAGTTTCTTTCCAAAGTAAAGTCCTGACCCAACACGAATGCCAAATAACCCCAGGATCCCGCTTTACATTCATGGGCAGGGAAGCATCTCAGGGCGATTTTGACACAAAGAACCAACCACTCACCAGAAATAGTGGCAAAGAAACATTGAAGCCTGGGATCCAAGGGCCACCAAGGCCATAGAGAAGTGGGTAGTGAACTTCTGTGGATTTGGCCTGTCCCGGTTGCCTGGACCCCTGGCTGCCTGGACTCCAAGGCTCTAAAGACAAGAAATGAATGAAATAAGTTTTTGAGCTACATAAAATCTATTAATTTAGTCAACAAGGATTACTGTTCTTATCACCAAACTGATGAAACAAAGAAACAGAAGAGTAAAGGCCACTTCTTTCCTTTTGTATCACTCAGCTTTTTCTAGGTTATGCTGCATAACAAATGTCCCCCCAAATCTGTGTCATACAACAACAGGTTTCTTGCTCACATTTCACACTTTCTACAAGTCAATTGCAGGTTTTCTTCCATTCTAGTACCAAGGCTGAGGGTGCAGCCCTCTCTGGAACAAGTTGGTCTCGTGGCAGAGAAAAAAGATCCAGAGGACTGGTGGAGACAGGCAATGACTCACAAGTGGCAAATGCCACTTTCACTCACATCTCATTGGCCAGTGGAAGCCATCCACCCAAGCCAAGGTCAATGATGCAGAGAAAAACAAAACTCTCAGAAGAAGGGCAGCAAATAATTGCAAACAACTGTATGGTCTACCACAGTCCAAATGTTGCCAGAAAGGCTATGCTGAACCTCTTGAAGGGCAGAATTGAGACTTTTTTCCTTTGCCCCAGTGTCTGGCAGAGCCTGGTTATAGTAGAGTGTTCAAGAATGAAAGGATGGTGCCCACCTTTAAAGGTGGAAAATAAGGACAATGACATTGCCAAGATTAGAAATCAGACATCCTGATATCAGCCTTCTCTCTTCCCATCACCACACCAACCTGAAATGCAGCCACCTAAAGAGCTTTGACCTTGCACATGGCAGTAACTTTGCTTTTCAGAAATCGTTCCTGCCCCAGATCAAGACAACAAAACCAACTGTTGACTAAAGAATTTGAGGATGAAGAGGGGTGAATGAGTTGGGGGTGGTGGTATTAAACCAGGAAGCATAGCACTGTTAACTTATAAAGTGCTTTTGCATATATTAACTCATTTGACCTTCCCAGAAACCTGGTGAAAAAGCAAAGTTTATTTAGGCTGTTTTTGATGAAGAAACAGTGCTTAAGTAGAAAACAGTGGTTTAGCACACAGGTTCTAGAATCACTCAGCCTGGCTTAAGTCCCGTCTCAGCCCCTTGCTGGCTGTGTGACCTTGGGAACACTGCTTTACCTTGGTCATGCTAATGGACACAGGGAATAGCACTGGTCATTGGGGCAGAGGCTGGAACACACAGGGAGAAGGGGCAGCCAGTGCTTGGGTGCTGTATTCTCCCGGCATGGTGCCCCATGCCTGTGCTAAAGGAGAGGAGACATCTATCTTTCTACTGGCCATGAAAGGAGCCTTGGAGGGTGAGGGACAAGTCAGGTGGGGGTACTAGGAGGTCTGAACATAGACTTGGGCTGTTCAAGGGGGTGATGGGAGTGCTGGTGCCCAGGATCTGGAGACAGGGAGCAAGTCGAGACTGTGCACAGCCCTCCCACCTTGGTCCCAGAGACCCTGTTGCCAGGCAACTTGAGGGTCATCCATTGAACAATTCATCCGACATTACATCTGACATTTGGAGTGGGAAGGGCTGGGCCCAGCGCCCTCCTGGAGGGGCTCACGGGGTGGAAGGGGCAGACACGCAGGATGTGAGTGTAACACAGTGGGTGTGGTGGATGAATGACTGCACAGAGATGTGAGCACTCGAGCTGGACCAGTGGCAGGCAGGGGAGATGCTTGACGAGGGAAGAGGCAGGAGCGGACACCTGAGGAGGTGAGGGAGGCCTCCCAGGTCAGGGTCAGCCCAGCAAAGCGAGAGCCTGTGCGGGGAGCGCTGAGGGGCCTGAGGCTGGGAAGAGCCACCCTGACCTCCGAGCAGAGAACAGATGGAGGCCTGGGAGGGGTGCGGGGCCGGGCCTGGGAGCTTATAGGCGCACGCCTCATTCTGCATGGATGAGGAACCAGTGAGGCAGGCCCGGCCACATAATTAGGGGCCCAGTGCAAAATGAAGATGTGGGGCCCCCTTGCTTAAAGAGTGTTCGCAATTTCAAGACAGCAGCAAAAGAGCATTGTACCAAGTCCAGGGTCCTGAGCGCAGGCCCCATGTGACCACCCAGGCTGCAGCCCTGGGAAGATGGCTGTGGGTATGGCTTAGGGAATGAATCCAGACCCAACAGCTGGCAGCTCCCAGTCTCGGCCAGGAAAATCTTGCACTTGTCTGTCTCTGTAATATGCTGTTTTACAGGCACACCTTCATTTTATTAGGTTTCACTTCATCGTACTTCACAGGTATTTTTGTTTTACAAGTTGAAGGTTTGTGGCAACCCTGTGTTGTCAGATGATAGTCCCCATTTTTTAGCAATAAAGTATTTTAAAATTAAGATATGTACATTTTTTTAGACAATGCTATTGCACACTTAATAGACTACAGTGTAGTGTAATCATAACTTTTTACACACTGGGAAACCAAAAAAATTGTGTGACTTGCTTTATTGCAATAGTTGCATTATTGTGGTGGTGTGGAACCAAGCCTGTAATATCTCCAAGGTGTGGCTGTAGTTTTTCTTCAAATAGAAAATTTTAAAATATAATTTTTAATCTTTTATGAGATGTTTAAAATGTTATATGCCATTAAATACACAAATTATTCAACTAATAGAAACATTTCAGAGACAATTTTTTGAGAATCTCTCTTCTCCAGAGAGGGACAGCTGGAGTAAATCATCAGGGTTGCCCCTGTGGCTGGCATGCAACTTGCTGCTGGGGTCAGGAGCCAGCAATGCCTCGAAAACAGGGCAGCGACACCTAAGGTTTAAGTTCTGGCAACAGTGGTCTGTCTCCTTCCACATATTTTACATCAAAGCCAGCCAAATTTCTCTGAGATTCCCTAAGAATTTCTCTCACTATATCTCTAGAAGAAGGTAGAGTTGGAGAGAAGAAATCGTGTTTTTAAAGGGCCAGTGAGGACCCTCCTTTGGGGAGCCTCACAGCCCTTTTCCCCCAAGCCCTGGGCTCGTCCATCAAGGCGAGGCCCCAAGGGATCTTGAATCCTGTCCAGGTTCACAGTCAGACTCCATGTCCCACAGGAGGGAGCCCTGTGGAGAGAAAGCTCTACCTCTGCACTCCCTGCTGAGAAGAGACCCAGACCCTCTCCAAGTGGACGGCACGTGAAGGAACAAACTTTCAAATATAGATGTGATTTTTTTTAGGTTCTTATTTCTCTGGTCCTTGAATTTCTGCCTGGAATGTGAAGAGGTTTCCAAGAAGACCCCAAGCTGTACCCTGAAGTGGAACACGTGGAGTGGGAGCCTGGGCTTCCTACCCAGCTTCACGGAGGGTGTGACCCGGCCCTGCTAAGCCTCACTTTCCTCATCTGTAAAATGAGCATAAAAATACTCTGCTGCCACAAGTCCCAGTGGTGCCGTGAGTATGAAGTGGGGAGATGGACACACCCGCACACAGTGAGAGTCTAATAAATGTTGACTGCTGTGACTTCTGCCCAACAGAAGTTTGCTTTAGTTACCTAAAGCAAATATCCTCAATCTGGAGGGTTGAGAATGGTCAAGCTGTTAGAAACGGTCTGGATGGAAGGCTGATTTTTCATAAAATTACTGTCTTCACTGCCCTCGTAATAACCCCTGTGGGATGCCCACCCAGAGGCACAAGTTTCCTCCTGTGAACCCACTGCCCTGGATTTTATCTGTGGCCTTTGACCTCTGGTAATGGCCATGGGTGGGACTCCCAGTGATGCTCCTGAGCTCAGCCCCACCCCTGCTGCCCCATGCCCAGTGCACGCCAGCTGATGGCTTTAGTTGCCGTAACAACGCAAGCTGCTCCCCAGTACACAGCTTCAAGTTTTTCCATCCCTAAACCATACTTTATGTGTTTAAACTAACAACAGAGTATCCATCAGCGCAGAAAAGTGGATTTCCTCCTTCTTTCAGAGAGAGGAGTGAATGGGGAAGCAAATCACTTAAAGGGGTTTCAGAAATGAACAACCAGGAGCTCTTGGTTGTGAGCAGGTTGGAAGGAGACTCTGCCCTCTCTTCCACAGTGTGCCCGCCAGCTCGCCAGGGAGCAACCACCAAAAAGCACGGACAAGGTGGAAATCTCCAGAGAGGTGAGAGTTTCTGTAACTCCTACAGAGCATGACTTGGGCCCTGGGAACACCCCAAGAACTGTCACCTGGCCCTGAAGGTTATTCGCTAAAGAAGAGTTAATTCCAACTGCTGGTGGTCACTGAACCTCCAGAAGGAGAGAATAACATGCATCCTTTCCAAAACAGAACTCACCACAAAACGTTTTTATTCGCGGAGTTCTGAGGGAATGGCTCCCTCAAGCCATTGCTCTAGGGACATGAGCAAAGAGAGGAGACACAGCTCCCAGACACAGGAGGGGACAAGCAAGTTGAGGCCACGCTGCCGCCATGTTGAAGAAACCAGACACACGACCCCAGGCAGCCAAGCCAAGGGAGGTTGTCGTGGACTGAAGGGCCTTCCCCTTCCTTTGCTCTCCCTTCTTTCTGAGTACACGCTCCTGGGTGTTTTCCTGGCTCCATCATAGCATCCATCACAGAGGCTCGGGGGGTGTGGGGGAGTAGCCAGGGGCGGGGGAGGTCCAGTCCCTCACATGGCCCGGACAGCTGACCCAAGTCCCAGCCAGGCCTGAGACAGAGGTGGGGATCCTGAGTTTTGTCTTTGTGTTTTCTGTGACTGTATTTTCCACCATCAAATGGACTTTTTCAAAGCAGTCATTCTCATTGTTTTAAAGGATGAAATTTATGGTTTGAAAGTAATGGCTGCCAACCTCATAAAATGAGCTTTAATATCTCCACATTCTCACAATTGGCCAAATCCCTAGGACCCCTATAAAGAGTGAATCGCCCTAGGCAGAAAAGGATTAAATTTACTGAACATCATAAAAATACACAATGAGCTCCATATCCTTTCTCATTTTCCAGTGACAGTCGTGCTGCGCAGGGGTCCTTTGGTCATGATCTCCTCTCCCCTCACCGTGCCCTCCTCCCACTGTCCACGTGCTGGCCTCCACACTAACCCCACACAGCCTGGTCTTCTACCCCTGGTCTCGGCCCCTGACATCAGTGTTGACCTGCTCCAGCCCAATCACAGTCAGTGTCTTCTCTTGGATCCTGAAGAATCAGATGAGTCCAGAATTTGTTTCTAGATGTTGGGAATATGGACTCATTAATATAAGGCAATTAAAGGCTAATATTCACCTTGACCTGTGAGATGTGTGAAAATCTCTTTATAGGTAGGCTATGCTCTGCTTTATAAACTGTGACCTTGAGAAAGTTACTTAACTGCTCTGAAACTGCTTATTCATCTGTTAAAAAAATTTTTTTTTAGTATGGAAGGTAACTTTATTATATCGTTTCCCTTAAAACTAAATTCCAACTTTCACAGCAGTTGAGGAAACTGACATTCCCCAGCCAGTATGAGTGGAGTTGGGGTTCCGATTCTGGTTTGTCTGATTCCAAAATTCACACTCTTTTTCGAGAGCCCTCCATCATATCCTGGGACAGGGGCGGGAACTTCTGGAATAGTAGGCAAGATAGCTGAGAAATGAAAGAGGCCAATAGCAGAGCCTGGCACACTGGTCCAGAGTGAGAGATCCTAAACCAGAGTAACAGCAACTGGAGGGGACAGAGATGTTGTGAAGGCTGAACCAACTTGATAGGAGCCAAGGGGGAGAAGAGTAAGGAAGTGGGAGGGACCATTACTAAATTGAGATTTTTGAACCTAAATGACCCAGGAGGTGATGGAAGAGATGAATGTAAAAAATTTAGAAAAGAGAGGCATCTTGAGCATCAGGACAGTAAATGAAATGTCTGGAAGGAATTTAGGGATACAAGATTTTATATTTAGAAGAGATTAGATGCAGAATCAAGATGTGAAAAGCAGCCGCATTAATTAAGGCTAAAGTCACGAAGGCAGGGGACCTCCCAGTACAGAGAGGAAGGCTGCGGGCTGAGAGAGGCTTGGGTGGAGAGGTCACAGGTCACGGGGCAGGGGGAGCACAAGGCATTGCAGGGCCACCCTAGGGAAGGGACACTTTCCCAGCAGGAGTGCTCAGAATTGGTACACAAAGCTGAGGGAAGGATGTGGTGATAGAAGGAAAGCTTTCCTTTTTAAGAGCGTAATCTCAGTAGATAGGTAAGGGTGGAGGTCAGATTATAGATGGTTAACAAAAGACTTCTTTTTTTAGTCTGGAGGATCTGACTAAAGAAGACAGAAGTCATAGACCACATGTTTAAGATACTTGGAAGGGAAACGATAAAAAAGGGAACACAGGACCAAGGGAAGAGATTTTTCTTTCCCCTCCAAGTCGGATACTTGAGCGTGTCTGACTAGAGAAGGGAGGAATCTAGTGAAGATGGAGAGTGAGTAAGGAAAAGAGATCATTGGAAAAGCTGATTTCTAGAGAAGGCAAGAAGGGATTCATTTGTTAAGTGACAATGAGCCATTATATGCAAAGTATTGTGTTCAGGACAGTAAGAAATAATAAGGATAAAATGAAAAACAGTGCTTTCTCTAAGGAGCCCACAGTTTAGTAGGAGAGATGACAGTTAAACAAATAGAATTATTGCATGGCAGTGTGAGCCCTATGTTCATTTAGCAATATAGTGTTATTTGAGGTTCAGAGAGGAAATTTGGGATGAAAAGGAAAGGGACAGCTCAACAGGTATCACAGAAGAGAAAGTACCATATTCAGCCTCAGAAGATGAGCAATAATATGACTGACAAAGATGCAGAGGAAGTGTGTGAGAAAGGAGGAATTCCAGATGCAAAGACGGTGTTCAGAACAAGGACAGAGGAGGTAGCCCTGGAAAGAGGAAAAATTCTCTAAATGGGACTTAAGGAAAGAATAAGTAGGGAGGAAAAATAGGATAAAGAGGTATTGGAAAGCAGAAAGGAGGGAGTACAAGAGTACTCATACCTGATGGTCTCACTGTACTTTGTAAGGTTGGCAAGCAGAGGAGCCTCTGAAAGCAGAGGATCAGGGGTCAAGGTCAAGAAGAAAAGGGTGCATCTGAAAGAGATGGAAACACAGACTGCAAAGCAGCCAGGTGGGCTTGTTCTACTGAAGTTAGAAACTCCCAAAACTTTGTCTAACAAAAGTCAGCTCTCTGGGAATAGGAACTGGAATAGTAACTGTTGGGAGGACTTTTACTTCTGGAAGCATGGAAGAGATACACTGGCCTACCCTCTTATGGAAAGCGATTAACAATGCTGATCTATAAAAAGCATTGTTGAGTTTGGCCAGAAAAATGGCAAGAGACTGAAAATTAAGTGAAAGTGAAAAACCAGAGAGATGTGTAGACTTCTAAAGCCAGCTTTTACCTTGATGACATTTGCTGCAACAGTGAACTTGAATTTTGTTTTTCACAGCCTTGCTGGGTGAAGGAAATAGGGCCCAATCAAGGTGAGGAGTCTAATAGAACACCCCCTACATAAAGTTAGAGACTCACTGGGTTATATCTTTCCTGTAAGAGTGAACTGAGAAATAAACTCATCTATTCCCTCCTCCAAGGGGGTGCAAGGAATTTGCCTCTGTGAACCTAGAACTGAGGAAGAAGGAAAAACTTCAAGTTGAATATTTAGTTTAAAGATATTTATGACAGGAGGTGCCCCAGATGCCTGAAAGAGGCAAACACAAATCTTCCCAAGAGAAACTCATCAACCGAACCTCAAATAATTCCCACAGGTATCAGCTCACAGTCAAAAATCACAAAATACATAAGGAAACAAAGCATGAGTGGGTACAAGCAGGATTTTAAAAAAAAAAAGAAGAAGAATCAGACCCATGGAATTATCAGATAAAGAATATATGATTTAAAAGATAAAATAAGGAATTTTAAATATGAGTAAAGACAAGAGACTATATGAAAAAGAACCAAAAAACCCAAGAAATGAAAATGATAATTATAACATGAAACTCAGTAGTTGAGTTTAACAGCAGATTGGACACAATTGAAGAGAGAATTAGTGGATCAAAATACAAAACCTTATAGCATATAGTCTGAGATTAGAGGAGGGGTTTTTTGATAGGAGTTAAACTATCCCTCAAATCATGTATTGTTCAGAGGGAGAAAATACTGATTAACTTTGATGTTAGAATTTCTAGAATAGTAAGAAAAAATGGGAAAAAATTATATAATTTTTAAGCTAGTAAGGGGGAAAAGGAGATAAGAAAAATAATTTTTACTCTAAAAAAAGAAAGAAATGGGTGGGCCTTAGTGGATCCAATTCAAGCAAACCAATACAACAGTAAAAAAAAAAAATTGTGTATGTGAGACAATTAGGAAAATTTGAACACTAACTGGATATTTAATGATATTAAAGAGTTACTATTTTTTAAGATGTAATAATGGTAATGTGGTTTTGTTTTATAAAAGACCTCTTAAATATTATAGATACACACTGAAGAATGTATGAATGAAATTATATGATGGCTTTGTTTTGCTTAAAAACAATCCAATGCTGGGTTGTGGGGAAAATATAGAGGAGAGAAAAAATTCATTTGGTGAAGCTGAGAGATGGTTTTTCCATTTTTGTATGTGTTTAAAACTTTCTGTAATAAAACGTTAAAATAAGAAAATAAATATTAAAAAGATAAAAGAAGGCAAGTAAGGAGAGAAAAAGAAACAAAGAAGGCAAGACAAATAGAAAGCTTTTGATAAAATGGCAAATATATCAGTAATCACAATCAATACAAATTGACAAAGTTTCAGTTATAAATCTGTCTATATGCTATTTATAGGTAACACATAGAAACATAAAAGGTGAAAGTAAAAAGAACTGAAAATGATATTCCAGGCAAATGCTAATCAAAAAAGCTGGTGTACCTAAATTTAGAGTAGACAAAATAGACATGCAGGTAAGAAGCGCCACTAGGAATAAATAGAATCATTATACAGTGATACAAGTTTCAGTTTACTGGGAAAATAGAGCAACTTTAAACATGTGTAACCTAAAAATATAGCTTCTAAATATATAAAAGAAAAAATATACACAATTACAAGGGGAAATAAGTAAATCCACTCTTATGGTAGGAAAATTTATCATACCTGTCCCAGTAATTGAAACATCAAGAATACAAAGCAGGGCTTCCCTCGTGGCGCAGTGGTTGAGAGTCCGCCTGCCAATGCAGGGGACACGGGTTCGTGCCCCGGTCCGGGAAGATCCCACATGCCGCGGAGCGGCTGGGCCCGTGAGCCATGGCTGCTGAGCCTGCGTGTCTGGAGCCTGTGCTCTGCAACAGGAGAGGCCATAACAGTGAGAGGTCCGCGTACCACAAAAAAAAAAAAAAAAAAAAAAAAGAATACAAAGCAAAACAAAGCAACAACAAAAAAAGCAAAAAACATGTACAAATATAGAAGATTGGAACAGCACCATAAGATTGATCTAACATATATTTATAGAGAACTATACCAAACAACTGTAGAATGTAAGTTATTTTCAGTGATAACACACTGAGTCAAAAAATGTCTCTATGGATTTTAGAGTATTGATATCACACAGACCACATTCTCTGATTACAATGCAGTTAAATGAGAAAGCAATAACAAAAACATAACTTCCTAATGGTTGGAAATTTTAAAATATGCTTATAACCAGTGATTCAAAGAAGCTAAGGAAAACAATTTATAATAGAATTAATGAGCTAAGCATACAACTTAAGAAGACAGAAAAAGATAGAATGAACCCAAAGAAAGATGAAGAAAATAAAGATGAGAAATTAATGAAATAGAAGACAAAAATATAGAGAGAATCAACAGAGCCGAAAGTTGTTTTTGGACAAAACTAATAAAATGGATACATTTCTGGCAGGATTAATCAAGAAAAGGGGCAGTCACAGATAACAATATCAGAAATTAAAAATGAGACATAATTATAGATGCTGCAGACATTACAACAATTTAAGAGGTTAATATAAACAACTTCATACCAATAAACTTGGAAATGTACATGAAATGGACAAATTACTAGGTAAGTATAATTTTATATAACTGACTCAAGAAAAAATAGAAAACTCAAATAGTCCTTTAAACATTAAATAAATTGAAATAATAGTTGAAAATCTTTCAAAAAGGAAACACCAGGCTCAGATGATTTTACCGGCAAGTTCTACCAACATTCAAGAAATGAAACTAGTTTCAAATTATGTTAAGATAGAGAAAAGTAGGTACGACTCACCATTTCATTTTAATGAGGCTGGCAGAACTTTGGTATCAAAAGCAGACAAGGACAGTAGCAGAAAGTTACAATCTCACTTATGAAATATGGATGTAAAAATAGTAAATGGCTAGCTAACGACGGCAGATTAAAGATGACTGCACTTTTTTGTGTGACTTTTCCCATTCAGAGGTAGAGTCTAATTCCTTCCGTTTTCTTCTAGAAAAGTGCTTCATCAATAGAATGTGGTAGATGTGCCACTGCATGACCTCCTTCTGCCTTAGTCTCTTAGAAACTTCCTCTGGGAAGCCCTGAGCAGCCATGTAAGGAGTAAGACTACTGTGAGAATGCCAGGTGGAAAGGCAACATGAGAGCACTGTGGTTGACAGTCCCAGATGAGTCCAGTTTTTCAGCCATTTCTGTCAAAGCACCAAACACATGAATGAGGTTGTTTTGGACCTGCCAGACCAGCCCATCTGCCAGCTTAAATCCACCAAGTGACCTCAAGGAGTCCATATGAAGCAGGAAAATCCCTGAGCTGAGTCCTGTCCAAATTTCTGATCTGCAAAATTATGAATAAAATAAAATGAATATTGTTTTAATCAACTAAGTTTTGAAGTAGTTTGTTATGCAACAAGAGATAAACAGAATCACTAACAAATTCCAGTACTGTATAAAATCATTTATGACCTAGTTGGTCATAAATATTAGAAAATCAGTTAATATAATTTACTCCATTAACAGATTAAAGGAGAATAGTCATCTTCTCAAAGTAAAAAGAAAGGTAGTTGTTAAAGTACTACTCATGATTTAAAAAAAACAAAAAACTCTTAGTAATCTAAGTACATAAAGGAACTTCTTCAGCCTAGACATCACTTTACAGACATCATCATATGGTAAAACATCATCTGTATTTCTTTTAATATCGGGTACAAGACAAATGTGTCCGCTCTCACTACTTCTAATCCATTTTGTACTGGAGATTCAACCCAATAGAGGAGGGCAAGAAAAAGAAGTAAGAATTGTAAAGACTGCAAAGGAAAAAGCAAATCTGTCGTTATTTGCAGATGATACAATTGTCTTCAAAAACAACCCTAGAAAATCTATCAGAGGGCTTCCCTGATGGCGCAGTGGTTGACAGTCCGCCTGCTGATGCAGGGGACATGGGTTCGTGCCCTGGTCCCGGAGGATCCCACATGCCGCGGAGCGGCTGGGCCCATGAGCCGTGGCCGCTGAGCCTGCGCGTCCAGAGCCTGTGCTCCGCAATGGGAGAGGCCACAACAGTGAGAGGCCCGCGTACCACAAAAAAAAAAAAAAAAAAAATCTATCAGAAAGAGTATAAGTATTGATGAAATTTTATCAAAGGTGCTGGATGGGTATAAAATCAACATACAAGGATCAATTTCATTTTCATCTATCAACAAAAAAATGCTAGAAAGTTTGTTTTAAAAATACAGTTTAGAGTAGTATCAAAATCTTTTAATCAACAAAGATACCAATTTTTCACAAACTCATCTACAGATTTAGTTCATATCCAGTCAAATACCAATAGAGTTTTTGTGGACCTTGATGAGCTGAGTCTAAAAGTTACATGGACAAGACAGCTTAGCAGCCAAGACACTGTTGAAGAAGAATGGGGGAGGAGGAGTGTGGAACTAACATCACAAGGTATCAATATTTATTCAAAGCCATAGTGCATAAAACAGTGTGGTACTGGAGAGAAACAAACTGATCAGCAGAATTGAGAGCCTCAAGGAGACCAATATTGATATGAATTTGGTGCATTATAGATCAATGGAAAGGATGGACTATTCAATAAATTGGTGGAATAAAATAAATTGGTGGAATAATATGAAGGGAAAATTTTAACTGGACCCTGAACTCACACCATTAAAAAAAAAAAAAAAGAATTTCAGGTGGACTAAAGTGCTAAATGCAAAAGATAAAACTATTAAACTTTTAAAAGACAATTTAGGAGACTATCCTTATGAACTTGAATGTAGTTGAAAAGGATTCCTAAAACCAGACACAGTTATGCAAATTCTAAAGGGAAAGATTGAAGAACTTAACTATGTTAAAATTAATAACTTCTGTTCATCAAAAGGCACCACAAAGACAGTGGAATGATAAGCCAAAATTGGGAGTATATATTTGCACAACACATAACTGACTGAGGATGGACATCCAAAACATATAAAGAACACCTGTAAATCCATTAAGAAAAACAGGCAAAATAGTTCAATAGGTGCTTCACAATGGCTAATTGGCATAATTAAAAGACACCCATCCTCATTAACCAACAGGGGAATTCAAACTGAAACAACGGTGAGCCGTCATTTTCTGCTCACTGGACTGGCAAAGATAAAAAACAATATCAAGTGTTGGTAAGGAAACAAATGGTACACTTACTACACTGGAGCAGAATGGAAACTGACCTAGCCACTTTTGGAAAACTGAAGATGTACACATTCTAGAACCAGTCATTTTACTTCCAGAGCAAGTCTCGGACAAGGAGACATATCTAGAATGTACATACCACAGCAGGAAAGTCTGAAATAGTGAAAACAACCTAAATGTCCTTTGGAATCAATATCACCATACGATGGGACTCAGTGAGCGGCGACACTGAACAATTTCACAGCTGAAGCCAAAAGGATGCTTCTCGGGAGACTGATGTTGCCGGAAAGAAGATGCAGAAGAATATTATTCTATCATGTAAAGTCCGGAAACATGCAAACTGAATATTCTAGTTAGAGATACTCAATATACATGAAAACGTAAAGAAAAGCAAGGGAATGGTGAACACACACCTCAGGATGATTGATCACTTCTGGGGGAGAGAGGAGATGGAGAGCCCACAGGACACACCACAGGCAAGAGCAATGGCCTTTTATTTAGGGTGAGGGTTGGGCACATGGGTGTTCCCTAAATCGAGTCTTCTTATTCTATTCCGTCTCATTAAAAACAGCGAAGGTCCCCCAGGATTGGCGATTGGTGGCCAGAGGCGCCACTACAGGACAGAGATCCCTGTTTAGCCCCAGCTTCCAGACAGTTGGGCTTAAGAGGAATGTGTTGTAATTCTCTTCGGTCACTCCTCAAAAATAAGAAAATGCCTTTTGAAAAAAGCAAAAGCCCAGGTTTTCCACCTGAGCTAGCTTCAGGGAAACCTCTGACTCTGAGGGATTAAGAATTATGCATGTGTGAATGCGTAGGTGGCCAGGGAGGGTTGAAGATGGATGAGGGAAAGTGAGAAAAGAGAAGAGTGTGATGGTGGTGGTTCGGGCCCCAAAGACAGGCACCCAATGGGAGAGGTTATGGGAAAGCTTCTGGTAGTCCCCAAAGAAAGTGAGGATTAACGCTGAATGCACCAATTAACACACGTAGCATCTACACTCAGAGTCTGATGAAACCAATTTGATTCTGGCCAACAGCCAAGGGGAGAAAACCCCACTGGATCTGATTTCATAGTGCCCTTGAGGATGTACCCAGTAAATGGACACCTTGGAAAGAGGAAGAAAGGGTTGTGTCAGTTTCTGCCAACTTCTTATCCTTGCAAGGTCCTACCATCAGTTAAAAATGCCTCTCCCCTGTTGGGCCTGTCTGCCAGGGCACAGGGGAGGTACAATGGCCTTGCTTAATACCAGGGATTGCTCTGCCTTAGTTTTTCCTGAAGCAAAACTTGGCGCTGGCCTTCAGCGTGGCAGAAAGACAAGCCCGTCCCTCCCAGGCCCAGGCCATTCATTCCTCGCCTGGACTTGGGGCGGGAAGGTTGGTGATGCATGAAGCGCCTCTGGGAAGGGGCCACCGTGCTGGCCTGGCTTCCCAGGCACAGGGTTTGAATCAAAGGCGGAGGGGGAGCCGCTGGCTCCAGTTGGGCTGTGCTCAGAGCTCCAGCTGTTGGGTCTTTGGTTTTTATTACATTAGTCTTAAAAAAAAAAGTTTTTAATCAGCAAGAATCAGTGAAGCAGGCTTTATGGTGCAATAATTCTGCATGTTTTGTTATAAATATCCCCAGGCAAAGTTAAGGTTATTTCATACAACTATCAAAGTAACACGCCCGCTTCAGTTGCAACAAGGAATCTGCGAGGACTAGCAAACAGGAAGCATACCATCTGCATTTAAGAGGCTTTTGTTTTAATAAAACGGGTACATATTTATCTATAAAAGAGATTGACCGGCTTGGTAAAGCCAGAGCCTGTAATAAGTAAAGATACAGAGAGAAGCCATGTTATTTGCTGAATTAAAAAAAAAAAAATCATCCTTCCACTCACTTTCCAGAAACAGCACTCAACTGTGGGTTTTGGCCACACTGATGTTTACAATGAACTCTCGGAGCTCAAAGGCTCCAGGTCCAGTACCCGGAGGCCTTGGCTCTACAGGAGATGCTGACGTCTGATTTTTTATTAAGAGTTAAGACCCTTCCCCACCCCTCCCCTGAAAAAACATCAGATGAAAGTTTGAAATTGTTCAGTCCAGGATGAAAAGACACTCCCATGGTTCTGCTTCATATATCACGCTCGATCTCGCTTATTTCGACCTTGAAGAGGTTTGGCAGTAGACACGGGAAGCTTGCAGAGGGGCAGCGCAGAGGCGACAACCCCCACCCCCTGCCCCTCCCCGTGCAGTTCTTTCTGAACCGCACACACTTTCTGATCTCGGTGCAAAGACACATTTCCAAACTCCATGCTTCCTGCCAGGAAGGGTGTCACAAATTCTTTTCCATCAAACTTCCCGAAAGCTGCAATTATTGATGCTGAGGCTGTCCTGGGTCAGAAGGAAATATCTACAGGGTGTCAGATTTTAGTAGGAAGTCTGTTTGTTCACTTACCTTTTCATTTACTAGGCGTCTCACACATCCCAGGCTGGCCCTGGGCATCTGCATATTGAGACATCCAATGACCCTGCAAGGCAGGCATCTCCCCTGGCACAGACGGACCCGCAGAGGCCGGAGAGGGCAGGAAGGTGTCCAGGAGCACAGGCTGCTTGGTCACTGAGGGCTTGGGAGGCAGATCTGCCTGCCCCCCTTTCTTCCTCTTTCCCACCATAAATAACCCATTTGGCTCTCCTCCCTCTGATCCCTCCGCCATCCAGGTGGGTGAGTTGTGAGAAACATGGGCAGCCAGGAAATGCAGCATGAACTTGACCTGGAGGCAGACCCTGTGGGGACGCTCAGGTTCTCACACTGTGGAGAGAGCAGCTGCAGGAACTCCGTGTCAAACCACCCATCCCAATTTTGAGTGGGAGACATGGCACTGACTGTCACAGTGACCCTCCTTCTGCCCTTTGACTGGATGCTCTACTTGGAGACCCTCCCAGGAGTGTGTCCCAGGGACACTGCCAGCCTCCTGTCCCACAGTGAGGTGCAGAACAAGCATCTTTACCCTCCTGACCTCCGTGCTTCTGAGCCGTGTGGAGCCGCGGCCTCTGACACGGGGTTTGTGAGCCCGTCCGCCTGGCATCCACCCCCCAGGTAACATCCCCTGGCCCATCCTCCAGCCTGGATGGTGATGGCCACACCAGCGGGGCTGCCCGAGTCTCAGGATAATCATCTCCCTCGCCCCTCATACCCATAAATGCACACCTGACGCCACGTAACCCCCTTGGGGCTCAGTCAGCAGCCTACGTGGTATTTGGAAGGGATTTCTTCTCTGAGAGCCCTTCCTACAATGGACAGACTAGGCTTCTAGGCAGTAATCTAGTCTTCCCACCCCACAAAAAATAAAATGACCAGGGAGCCCATGGTTGGTTAACAGGCCTTTAGTTGGTGCCCGAGTGGGAAACCCGGGGCTCTGGCTAGGGACAGAAGGGTCTGGAAGTAAGACAGGTCGACCCATCTTGATTGTGCAGCCAGAGGCTTTGCTCCCAGGACAACAGAGTGATGATAAGGGAAAAAACACTGACCTTCTCTTCTCGGTTTTCCAGCTGGAGAGACGGCATCCAACCCTGTGGGGGAGAAATGGCTGGGACACCACACGACCACCAACCAGAGGAGGAGAAGGGGCGACAGCAGGAGAGGAGCCGCAGCTGGGCTCTCTATTACAGAACACGTTTGAAAGTGCTTAACCAGAGTCCATGATCTACATGGCACAAGCTACCTGCCGGCTGTGGCTTCCAGGAGATGACTTACGAGGGTTCTGCACCCAGAGGACCCACCTAAGCCCTCTCACCGTGCCTGTGGCTCAGAGGTGGCTGTGCTGCCATCAACAGTCAGGAGAACCACTGCCCGGCCCTGCCCAGCCAGTTTGGCTCCTGCTGACTTCCAGAATTTCCATTCCAGAGGAGCTAAAAACAGACAGTAAAATCCCTAATTATGGCTTCTATAGGCACTCCCTCCCCCAGGCTCAGACTACCTGGCAGGCAGCTAAGAAGCTCCCAGGTGCCAGTGCCTGGGGAGGGGACCCCTGCTGGTGCTGAGCCTGCCCAGTGCTGCTAGGACCCACAAGTCTTCCCTCAACCTTCAAACCTCTAACCAGACCTGGGGTTTTCCAGAACCGAGGTTGCAGTGAAGGGGCACCTCTTCTGCTTGTTACCGCAACACAAGTCACATGGCGCCTCAGTGGACCAGTCCCACATGAGGCCGTCTGCAGACAGCCTGGACCTGTGTCCTAACCCACTCCCACCAATCCCACCACGGAGAAGGAGAGGGTGGGAGTGGGCTAAGGAGCCCCCAGAAAGACGCTCCAGGGTCCGACCAGGCAGGGGCTCAGGCAGCTGGGCAGCAAGCAAGCCAGCCCTTGGCTGTTCTCTCGGTAATGGTGCCTGCCGCCATGAGATGCTTCACCATCAGTCCGGCCATGTGTGAAAGACCAAAGCCCAAGGATGGAGGCGGCTGGCGTGTGGGTGTGAATGGTGAGCAAAAGGGAGACTGTGTGAAAGCTGAGGGCCTCTCGTGCTTAAATTCAAGCAGGGCTTACCTCTCAGGAAGCCTGTGTGTGTACCATCAATGTATTATCATTTAAAGGGCTCCAGAGTCAGGGGAGTCTGGGACGTGTGTCCTGTGCCACTATTGGAGGGTTGACTCCTGTACTCCTGAGCTGGCTTATAGAAGCTGTCATTCTGTACATGCTCCAGCCTCAGTAAACAAACAAGTCCCCAGATATAGACAGGTCATGGACCTCTGCCTTTTGCCTGGACAATCTTCTTCCTAGGAGTCTAGGCAACTCCTATTTATTCTTCAAGTTTCAGTGTAAACTTTCCCAACTCCCTCCCAGAGAAGGCCCTTCTCCTGTACCCGGAGGGGCCTTGCACGCCCCCCATCCCAGCACTTAGCACACCCCATGCAGCTATTTGGCGACAAGTGTGTCACCTGTCACTGACATAGTTCACCTCTGTGTACCCATCACAGTGCTTGGGTACAATGGACGTGTGATAAAATAAAACCAGGTATTACTATCCTTAAGCTATTTGATATTTAGTCATTTTCAAGAAGGAAGAGAAACTGAAAGAAAAGGCAGAAAGTGAAAGAAATAGAGTTGATGCAAACAAGAATGAAAACCCTCCCACTGCACTTGGTTCATCTTTCACCCTCACCACACTGTGTTCCATCCACCTGCCTCCCAGATATCTTGTTTACTCTATGCAGGGAGCTCCCAGGGCAGGGAGTGTGTCTTCTTCATCCTGGAATCCCACTGCATGAGATGCAGTGCCTGGTACACAGTAGGCACCAAATATATGTCTGTTGGATGCATGGCAAAACCGATGATTGCAAGAAATCCATAGACAAGAGCAGCAGTCCTACACATTGAGGGAAAATGGTTGAGTGCACTGGAGTATATCCAACTCACAACCAAGACACCTATATACCTGGAAGCAAGAACCACAGCTAAGACCTGTCGCTGGGGAGCAGGGGTAAGTATTTTGCCAGGCGGCCCAAGCAAATGCCCAAATATCAGGCTCACAGGCTCCCAAGACCAAGCTCACAGCCACATGGGACACCCTACCGATCTGTTGGATGATTCAAACCTCTGTCCCCCTGGGCGCCCGTTTCTGCTTTGCCACTGACCATTTATGGACATTATTCTCCTCACCTGTAAAACGAGATGCCAGTTCCAGGCTCTCTAACATTCCTTTGAGTGTTCATGTATATAATTCCACCCCCTCAAAAGCTCTGCAAAGGGGATATTTTGTAGCTAAATATTGAACGAGCAGTGACCACTACAAAACCTAAGAAGAGTATTTTAAACTATAAGATCAATTTATGGATCAAATGGAAAATTCATCAGGGAAAACCTTCAAGATTTGCAATGGCACATTTTTTTAGATATCCGTGTGACATACATAGCTCATTCATACAGATCTAAAATGCTGTACTAATTATTATTTCTACCAGTGCCACTACTGCAAGTGCTTTTATTATCATGGTGTTTGTTTAGATGAAAAATGTGTGTGGGCCAAAGGCATTCTGATGTGAATCAAAATGGAAATTTAAAATATAAAAGATGTGGGAGAATTTGCTTAGAAATGGGATAGACTTTAATAATCTCTCCTAAGAGGGTAAGACCAGATGGAGTAATTCTCCAAGCCAAGTGTTGGCCCCTGTAACTGGAAGCACGGTGGTGTTTCTCTTTGGCAGACAATCCTTCCAACTTCTCTTCAACCCTCCACGGCACTAACCCCTCTGAATGCAGTTCATGTATGCAGCCAGCTAATTCGTCCATTGCTTTAACAAGTTTAGGCCCAGTTCTTACGTTTATCTGGCTCAGAAACTGACTCAGTATTGCTGGGTTTCATAAGAAAATAATTTTTTTTATGTTACCAGTGTTCCCACACAATTGTGCATAATTAAATGCATTCTAGTGCTGTGCTCTTAGGCAAAACTAATCTCTCTGGTCTTCAACCCGTCCTGAAATCTGACTGCATGGCTAAGGCTCAGCACAGCTTTAAAACTCCTAGGATCTGATCTGACCCACACGGGTATGCAGTTTTAAGCAAGGCTAATATTCAGAAAAGTTCAAATTTATCAAAAATCAGGGGGGGCAGGGCTTGGTAGAGCAGTTCTCAAACTTATAACACACATACAAATCCCCTGGGTCTTGTTAAAATGCAAATTCTGGTTGAGCAGCGCTGGGGTGGAGTCAAGGTTCCTCATCTACCAAGCTCCTGGTGATGCCCATGCTGCTGGTCCATGGACCACACTTTGAGTAGCAAGGGTGTGCCCGCTATGCTAAAGTCTTCCAGTAAACAACACTGCCAAGGGCGCTTCCTCACATGGGATCTTGTCTTGCTTTACACCTGTGACATTATACCCAGGGACTAGCCCCTGACCCCAGAGCAACTATCTATAGGCCAGCCAGTCAGTCACCTGTGAGATAGTTTAGCACAAAATCATTATCCAAAATGTATGAATATCCAAAAGGAAGAACAGTTAATCCATCTACGCACTTCTTCTCTCTTGGGAGGTTTGAATGTGACACACAGAGATTTGTGCCCAGATGTAAAAATGTGCAGGGAGAAAGCACTCAACAGAGAACAAAAGCAGTAGCAGAAAAGTTAGCAGGAGAAGCAGGGATTGAGCAGCTGAGGCACTAATGTCAGAAGCACCAGAGTCAAGAGAAAGGGATTCTGACGTCGAGGGGACAAGATGACAGGGCTGCTGGAGTTTGTGCTGTATGGTGATGACTTTTTCATTCTCCCAGAAGCTTCACCTCAGGGGTGTTGTATTCTGGGATTCCCAGTAAGCTTTGATTAAAGCCCATGAATGCAGACACCTTGAACATTCCTCTGTACCTTGTAACCCTAGAAGTGATTTTGCCCTTTGAGTCAATCCTTTACTTCACCCAGGACGTTACTGGAGCAAACAGCCCTGAGGCATTTTAAAGGTAGCATCCTTTATGCCCACGTTTCTCACACACACAGAAAGGTACCACCTCAGATCATCTTACCAGAGCCAGATGATCTATTCTACCAAAACGCAGTGGCAGAAGAGGGGAGGGGACGGGATGGTAGATTGCTCAAGGCTGCCGTAACAAAGAACCACAAACTGGGGGGCTTAGACGACAGAATATTTTCTCATGATTCTGGAGCCCAGAGATCAAGGTGTTGGCAGGGTTGGGGTCTTCTGAGGCCTCTCTCCTTGGCTTGCAGGTGACTGCCTACCTGCTGCGTCCTCACATGATCTTCCCTCTGTACCTGTGCCTGTGTCCCAATCTTCCCTTCTTATAAGGACACCAGTCACATTGGATTAGGGCCACCCGGATGAGCTCATTGTAACTACCTCTTCCAAGACCCTATCTCTAAATACAGCCACATTCTGAAGTGCTGGGGGTTAGGAATCTGCTAGCAGGTGAAGACCTTCCAAACCATCATCATGTTCTTTGAGGTGCCTGCCAGGCTGGTCCAGCACGCGCTGGGTGGTGCATACGAGGGAGCGAGTCCGCCGGAGCTGCTCGTGAAGACTCTGGGGGCCCTGCAGCGGCACTGTCAGTCAGATGCGACCCCGGGCGGCCAGAGCAGGGTCAGTGCTGATTAACAGACTGATGGTGGAGACAGAAACGTGCTTCATTATGTCCTAGCAGCCCTGTCTTGTTCAACACATTCATGCGCAAACTGAATGAACACAGAAGGCATGCTGACGAAACGTGTGGGTGATGCAAGGCTGAGCAGGATAATGGGTTGCAGAGTTGACTGAGTCACTTGAACTCAAATGTGCTCACTGAGTGACAGAATCAAATTTAAATGATCATAACAGGCCAAAACTAACAAAATGAAGCAAGCAGAACATAGCAATGTTTTCTCTTTAGGCTGATAGAGGCAATTGAGAGACAAGTGCTTCTCAAACTGCAGGGAGCACAGGAGTCACCTGGGGATCTTGCTAAAATGCAGGTTCTGATTCAGTAGGTCTGGAGTGCGGGCTTCAGCTCCTGCCTTTCTAACAAGTTCCTAGGTGAAGATGATGTTGCTGGTCCACTGGCTACTCTCTGAGTAGCAAGGGTGAAAAAGCCCTGGGGTGATTAGTCAGCCACAAGTTCACACGACCACCATCTGACTTCCAGCGTACGAATGGGCCCGCTCTCCTCCGATGCCCCCAGCCCCTTCTGTTGTGTTGCATTTAGCATAGGAAACCAAGTTTTAATGTGGCCTTTAGCAGAGTAGAATGTGACCAAGAGAACAATGAAAATTCTGAGACATCTGGAATCTATGTGGGGAGAATGGAAAGGACTAGGACGCTTTTTAGCTGACAGAAGGGAATACCAAGTGTAGGAAAGGACACCGGTAGCTATCCCTAGATATTTAAAGTGCTGTCACATGGGACAGAGATGAGCTCTGAAGCATTAACAAACAAACAAAAACAAAACAAGACACAACAACCCCCCAGCTCAGTGTAAGGATCAAGAGTGTAGGCTCTGGAGTTAGACCTCCAACTCTACGACTTTCTCTGTGACTTCCACTAAATTGTCTAATCTCTTAAGGCACCGCTGTGTTTATCTGTAAGATAGAAATAATAGTAGCAGTAGCTATCTGGGTTAGTTGATTTAGCTGCTATAGTTATATTATACATCATAATATGTACAGCATAGTTATATTACATATACAGTTATTAGCAATTAACTACTACGGTAGTTACGTCATATTAGTGATTTACACATTAGATGTTTATTTCTCACTTGTGCATAGTCCAAAATGGGTGTCCTTGATTAGCAGGCAGTTTTGCTCCAAGCCATGATTCAGTGACCACAGCTCCTTCCATCTGGTGGCTCGGCCATCTTCACGAGTCTTTCAGGGCCTCTGTGGAAAGGGAAAGAGCACGCAAGTCATACATGGCAGGCTGTCATGAGCCAGCTCTGACATGTCACACATCACTTCTGCCTACATGTCATTGGCCAGACCTCAGGCACAAGGCCACTTTCAACAGGGAGACTCAGAAACATGGTCTAGCCGCGTGCCCAGGAGGAAACGGGTTTAGTGCACAGCCAGCCACTTTCTGACTGTGAGAGTGATGATTTAGACAGCGCCAGTAGAATGCTTAGTTTGGTCCAGTCTCCGTTACAGAGTCAGTGCTCAACAAACCTGTGTTATTATGTAACTTCGGAGAACAAATGTAGGCCCCAAATGTTAAATTATAGGAAGGCAGATTTCAAATCAAACCAAGACCAAACAAAGAAATAATAGTTCAAATATGAATTCCATGATAAGATAGTAAGGTCCCCATCAATGAAGCTATTCAAGTAGAGGACCTAGGCCTCAGGGATGCTGAAGGGAATTCCTTTATTAGTGGAATGTTGGACTAGCTAACCTTCCGATAGCCTTAGAAATATCGAGAACCTTGGGCTGCAAGTAAGTGGCTTGATTCTAAGTGGATTTGTACTCAATTGTGGTAGACTAGACCACATCACCTCTTGTTCTGCTGACACTCATCTTTGTGACCTAGCCTGCATCTCAGCAATTGACATCTCTCAGTAACACTGAAACAGATGTAACCAGAGAGAAGATGCAACATCCTATCATTTTGCTTGATTTGATGTCTTTCTCTCCTTATCCCCATGCCTGCCTCTGCATCTGCCTCTGCATCTATCAAACAGATGGATTAAAACTTAATCTGGGGAACCTGAGATCTGAGTCCTCCCTTGAGATAACTACAGACTATGTCATGAAAACAAGTTTGAGAATCTGGTAGATGATTGAGCCTATGTTAGCATTTTAGGCACAGCCTGCTGTTTTTTGACCTTTACAGACTGCACTCGATAGACTTTTCTGTGGGATTCTGCTTAGAATATATGCAGACGTCATCTAAGGGCCTTTTCCCCAAACCCCTGCCAACTGTTTGCCTAGTTATTCAGTAAATCCATAAGAAGTAGACAGAGGATGGCCTTTGAAAGCTGCAGTAGGGAAAATACACATTCTTTAAAAAGTTAGTTAGGATCTTTTCAATATTCTATCGCAAAAGAAATCTGATAAAAACCTGAACTGCCTGTTAGGCACTCTAGATTTACAACTTGCTATCAACTCCCAGGTCCAGAGGCTAATGCCTGATGGTGGCATCTGTGATGAAATCAATAAAACTATTCTTGATGTTTCTCCAATTTCTAAGTCTCCTCAGTGATGCACCTCTCCCCAGTAATTCTGGGCTTTGCTTCTTCCTTTCCTTTTCCAATAATACAGATTCCCACCTCAAAAGTGAGACTGCCAGTGTCAAATCAACTGACTTGATTGATTTAATGGGACTGGGTCCACAGTTGGCACTTGGGAAGCAGATTGTGAAAGGAACAGTTACTGACATTTTCCATATATTGGCACATTCTCATTTAAGGACTAGACAGGCATACCCTGGAGATATTGTGGGTTTGGTTCCAGACCACTGCAATAAAGCAAATATCACAATAAAGTAAGTCACACAAATTGTTTGGTTTCCCAGTCCATGTAAAACTTATGTTTACACTATACGGTAGTCTATTAGGTATACAATAGCATTATGTCTAAAAAAACAATGTAGGGGCCTCCCTGGTGGCACAGTGGTTGGGAGTCCGCCTGCCGATGCAGGGGACGCGGGTTCGTGCCCCGGTCTGGGAGGATCCCACGTGCTGTGGAGCAGTGGGGCCCGTGAGCCATGGCCGCTGGGCCTGCGCGTCCGGAGCCTGTGCTCCACAACGGGAGGGGCCACAACAGTGAGAGGCCCGTGTACCGCAAAAAAAACAAAACAAACAAACAAAAAAACAATGTACATACCTTTATTTAAACATACTTAATTGCTAAAATACGCTAACTATCATCTGAGCCTTCAGCGAGTCATAATCTTTTTGCTGGTGGAGGGTTTGAAATATTGCGAGATACTGAACAAACTGTGACACACAGACATGAAGTGAGGAAATGCTGCTGGAAAAATGGTGCCAATAGACTTGTTCGACACAGGGTTGTCACAAACCTTCAATTTGTAAAGCAAAGCACAATTAAATGAGGTACGCCTGTACTCTCTTGACGTTCTTGCAGAGAGGACCTGGGTTCACTTCTATTAAAAAAATTCTAATACTTGACACTTGTTAGAAATAAACTTATGATTTGCTCATAGTGTGGAGAATTTCCTTAAGAACAGTCAACATGTACATAGCATTCAGAATCTCAAAAGGCTTCTGAAGACAGAGTCACTTGAATATACTTCTGTAAACACCAGGATGGCACAGTCTAAACCACATCAAAGACACATTTCTCAGAACAGAGCCACCTACTAGGAACTTCTGAGCTGAAAGAGGAGAGAAGCGGGGAGAAGTGGAGGACAGGTATCTTGACAGACCACAAGATTCTAAGATACCCATTTAGGGAGACATAAAATCAACCCCTTTACATTTTAACAACCATTAAGTTTTTCACTACTTTTGAAGTCAGAGGTAAAAAATAAAGTATCAGGAATATATAATCATATACAGTATGCTCCTATAGTGGGGTGGACAGTGTCCCCCTACCTAATACACGTTCACCTGGAACCTCAGAATGGGACCCTATTTGGAAATAGGGTCTTTGTAGATGTTAGTTGAGGGTCCAGATGAGATCATACTGGATTAGAGTGGGCTCTGAATTCAATGCCTGGTGTTCTTATAAGAAGAGGAGAGGACACAGAAGACGCAGAGAAGACCATGTGAAGATGGAAGCAGACACTGGAGTTCTGCTGTCACAGTCAAGGCCATTAAAAGCTACCAGAAGCTGGAAAGGCAAAGAAGGTTCTCCCCAGAGCCTCTGGAAGCAGCTTGGCCCTGCTGACACCTTGATTTCAGACTTCTGGCCTCCAGAACCGTGAGAGAATTTAACTGTGCTTTAAGCAGCCCAGTCGCGGCAATTTGCTTTGGAAGCCATGGGAAATTCATCTAGCTCGATATACCTCAAGAAGGATGCTTGGATTGTTCTTTGATTGGGGTCTGGCCCAGCACCATGCACAACTTACACTTTTTGATAATGGCAGAAGACACGGAAAAGGCATGATGCACCATTTATTCAATTGCTCTCCTCAGCCGCAGAGGCAACCACTGTCTACTCTGATAGCAATTAAAACTCCCAGTGAGATACTCATACCATCTGAAAGTTTAAAGGTTTCTTGACGACCAGCTGGCACAACTTCACACTTCTTTTTAGGGACATGAAAACCGAAGGCATGAGATTTCATCAAGAAGCCAACCAGCAAATCCTTACCTTCCCCTCATCTTCAGGCAGAGCCTCCATTAAGATTACAAATAGGAAGGTTATCAGTCCTATAGCCTAAACCTCATGGATAACATTCCTACACTAGCTTTGAATCTGCTCAATAGTTTACAGAGAATTATGGCAATTCTTCCTCCACATTACCTTCTCATGTAGAGGCCCAATGCAAGTAATGATGA
The DNA here is from genome assembly GCF_005190385.1 of Monodon monoceros. Classification (NCBI taxonomy): domain Eukaryota; kingdom Metazoa; phylum Chordata; class Mammalia; order Artiodactyla; family Monodontidae; genus Monodon; species Monodon monoceros. Next base: position 45,692,536 of record NW_021703765.1, read on the forward strand.
GACATAAAAGGTACTCTCATTTCACCCCGAAGTGCAGCAGACTGAAATTGTTTTAAACAAATCCACATGCTATATGAGGGCACCAGAAACATGGCCTCAATATCACTTTGAAAAGACAGAACTCAAAAAAGTGATGTTTTATTCTCCTAGCTGTGTTTCTTCTCATTTTCCCTAGTGTCTCAAATGGTGTGTAGGTAAGGATACAAAGCTGGATCAACTTCATGATCTAAAACATCTATCTACAGATTTAGCACAGAAAAAAAAAGGATAGAAAGAAATGCACCGAATATTATTATATTTTTCATTTTCCTTATAGTCTTTTATTTTCCAAATTTTATACAGTGTGAATATATCATTGTTATAATCAAGGGAAAATCTTTTGGGTGGGTAGGGGGTTGGTTTCAGGGAACTCTTACCACTCTCTTTTTCTATAATCACTTTGAAATAAAAATTATAAATAACTTATCTAGAAGACAAAGGTAGGGAACTTATATTCTTTTGTATCTATGAATTTTGGACACTGTAAATATTAGTTGTCGCTATCTTAATTTCCAAAATTATTTTCCATTTCTCCCTTACATGACTTTCATAATCAGCCAAACTAGATCTAGATATTTACTTCCCTAAAAGTACTCTAACCTTTTTTTTTTTTTTTGCTTCCCAACCTTTTGCCTTAGAAGGCCTTAAAACATACGACTTGAAAAAATCTTATCCATTCCTTTCATTGCACAGGTCAAATTCTATCTCTTCTGTGAGAAATTGAATACGATTGTTCCATTTGGAAGTGACATCTTTTTTTCTAAAGGCACCTACAAGAAACTGCTATTTATACCTCTCTTTAGGAGGAGTATATGCTACTTTGTGTTTATGTGTCTAGAGTCCATCTCTCTGACTAGAAAACCCCTCCAGGCCATGGACTGTGTCTTATGCATCTTTGTTCCCCATAGTGCAGAAAATTTTTACAAATTTGCCAAATGAATATTTTGATATCAGGCATTCCTTCATGGATCATTCTCAGGAACCCCAAATTTAGATCATCCCTATTATGATCTACTTATTACATTTAAATGAAGAATATCAATCTTACAAAAAAGAGGTTGGAGTGATCCTCAATTCAGGTTGGCTTCCAATGCTAGTGTTCACGGTGGGAGGGTTCTGTCAGTGAAACTTTATAATTACAACTAGAATACTCAGTTCTTCCTTTAAATGATTTTTCCTCTTTCCCTCTCTCCACTTCCTCCCAGAGGAAACCTCTACTCCCCTTGTTGCTTTTCATGATGCCTGTTTGGTAGAGGAACGTTGTTGACACACACTCAGGTATGACTGAATTCTTCTAGTGAAATAAGAAAATTTACAAAACAGTAAGAAAATCTGAGACTAAATCCCTCAAGGAAAAATTCAGTGTTGTTTTCCCAAAGATTTACAGGAAGATTCTACTAGGACCCCTGGCCTGGGACACAGTATAAATTGAATTAAGAATAATGAAACCGTGAGAATGGCAAGGGATAGATCAGTATGCTCCCGTATGCAAATAAAGGGGGAACCTACAACTATGTGCTTATATGTATACAAACTATGTCTGTTAAGAGATATATGAAACTGGTAAAAGTGGATGAATCTAGGGAGGGAAGCACAGGACCTCAGGAGGTCTGTGAGTAGAATTACTTTGGTATGCCCTGTTATGTGATTTGATTGTTCACAATATCTATAATAGTTTCAATTAAAAATTTTAAAATAACGGCACGGCTTCATTACTGCTTCCAACCCTACAAGAAACTTAATAGGCAAAGCCAGGGACATAAGAATTACTCTGCTTAATGGCTCCACTATAGTATCATACTTTTCTCCTTCTAGCCTCCCATCCTCCAATCCTCAATGCAATACATTAGACTTTTGCATGAGCTTAGATTATTCTATTTAAAATAAGATACTAGGTTCAGGCATTCAACTAGTGACTTTTATCAATACAATCTAGTACTGGAGGTGGGTGGGAGGTAGAACTATGCCTTTCAGAATTGACACAGCCGTGACAACCACCGTTACTAACAAATACAGTGTTTACTACATGCGACACACTGTTCTAAGAATTCATTAAATTCTCACAACTACCTCACCGGTAGGTACTCTTATTTGCCGATGAGGAAACAAAGGCAGAGAGATTAAATAGTTTACCCAAGGTCACACAACTGGTAAGAGGCAAGACTGAGATGTTGACAATGTCAGCCAGGGCGGCATTGCCTCAGTACCGCCTATAAGAGAACTTAGAAAGATATCAAACTGACCTTATTATTTGAAAGGAGAAGAGCTGCCATTAAAATTGCTCTCATCATGTTTTACCAACAAAGTCAAAAGTCTTAAAGTGAGCTCCTTGGAAGTATTTTCTTCCCACAAATATTCAATGTGCAAAGTCTACACAAATTCTAAACATATAACTGTTAACATTATCTGTTCCTCTCACCCAACCAGTCAGTGTCCAAGTACACAGTGCCCAACACTTTAGGTTTCTTGCATGCACAGCAGTCTCTCAAAGTTTCCCAAAGAAAATTACGGCAAATATATTCTACTTGGAACAATTTCTAACTGATGGAATAACTTCGGTGAAAACGTAATTGCACCAATGCCATACAGCTAAAATGCATGTGAAAATACCAAGAGGTTGTTAAAAAGTCAGAGAAAAAGAAGTTGATATCAGATGTAAACTGTGCCTAAATGTTAAAAAAAAAAAAAGTTGTTTCAGGGCAGCAAGGCATATGAAAGTATCTGAAAAGATAATAACGCTAAAAACAACAAGGTAAAAACTGGCTACTAGGTCATATATAAACATAGGATATATTATACTTTTATTTCCTGTAGAATCACTGAGTCTTGCTGAGGTTAAAGTGTCATAAACATTTAGTTGGTTCATTGTACAACTAGGTATAAAGTCCAACTTAATCCCCCTGAGATCTTGCTTTCTTATTTTTCTGAAGAATATGTCCTAATATTGCTTGTGTTTTTTTTTGCTGCAACTATGACATAACTAGTATAAATGGTTTTAATTCTAAATAAACTTTTGCCAAAATTTTAATAAGACAAAATTTACCTCAAATCAGATTTCAAGAAATATAGGCTTTAACTCGTATTCAACAAAATTTTGGAAGTCCTAGCCACAGAATCAGAATAGAAAAAGAAATAAAAAGAATCCAAACTGGAAAGGAAGAAGTAAAAGTATCACTTTTCTCAGATGACATGAAAATCCTAAAGATGCTACCGGAAAATTAGAGCTCATCAATGAATTCAATAAAGTTGCAGGATACACAATTAATATACAGAAATCTGTTGCATTTCTATACACTAACAATGAACTATCAGAAACAGAAATTAAGGAAACAATCCCATTTACCACTGCATCAAAAAGAATAAAATACCTAGGAATAAACCTATCTGAGGAGGTAAAAGACCTGTACTCGGAAATCTTTAAGACACTGATGAAAGAAACTGAAGACAACACCAACAGATGGAAAGATATACCATGTTCTTGGATTGGAAGAATTAATATTGTTAAAATGACCATACTACCCAAGGCATTGAATCTGCAGATTCAATGCAATCCCTATCAAAATACCAATGGCATTTTTCACAGAACTAGAGCAGGTAATTTTAAAATTTGTACGGAAACACAAAAAACCCCAAGTAGCCAAAACAATCTTGAGAAAGAATAACAGAGCTGGAGGAATCATGCTCCCTGACTTCAGACTATACTACAAACCTGCAGTAATTAAAACAGTATGGTACTGGCACAAAAACGGACACTTAGATCAATGGAACAGGATAGAAATCCCAGAAATAAACCCAATGCTATGGTTAATTAATTCATGAAAAAGGAAGCAAGAATATACAATGGAGAAAAGATAGTCTCTTCAATAAATGGTGCTGGGAAAACTGGAGAGTTACTTGTAAAAGAATGAAATTAGAAATTCTCTAGCACCATATACAAAAATAAATTCAAAATGGATTAAAGACCTAAATGTAAGGCTGAATACATAGAAGAAACTCCTAGATGAAAACAGAGGCAGAACACCCTTTGACATAAATCGCAGCAATATTTTTTGGATGTTTCCTAAAGCAAAGGAAACAAAAGTAAAAATAAACAAATAGGACCTAATTAAACTTAAAACCTTTTACACAGCAAAGGAAACCACTGACAAAATGAAAAGACAACCTATTGAATGGGAGAAGATACTTGCAAATGATATGGCCAGTAAGGGGTTAATATCCAACATATATAAACAACTCATACAATTCAACATCAAAAAAAAAAAACCTGATTAAAAAAAATGGGCAGAAGAACTGAGGAGACATTTTTCTAAAGAGGAAATGCAGATGGCCAACAGGCATATGAAAAGATGCTCAACATCACTAGTTATCACGGAAATGCAAATCAAAACCACAATGAGATATCACTTTACACCTGTCAGAATGGCCATCATCCAAAAAACAAAACAAAGAAACAAAAACCCCACAGGTAACAAATGTTGGCAAGGATGTGGAGAAAAGGGACCCCTCGTACACTGTTGGTGGGAATATATTGGGTTGGCCAAAAGGTTCATTTGGCTTTTCATAAGATGGCTCTAGTAGCACTTAGTTGTCTTTAACTTCATTCAAAACAATTTTGTTAGACTGTATGTGACAGCTGTCATATCAGCATGCATTTAAAAAATGACATCAAAATTAGCGAATTTTTGTGTAGGCATTTTAATATTGAAGATGGAAGAAAAAAAGCACCATTTTCGGCATATTATGCTTTATTATTTCAAGAAAGGTAAAAATGCAACCGAAATGCAAAAAAATGATTTGTGCAGTATATGGAGAAGGTGCTGTGACTGATCAAACATGTCAAAAGTGGTTTGCGAAGTTTTGTGCTGGAGATTTCTCGCTGGATGATGCTCCACGGTTGGGCAGACCAGTTGACAGCGATCAAATCGAGACATTAACTGAGAACAATCAACATTACACCACGCGGGAGATAGTCGACAGACTCAAAATATCCAAATCAAGCATTGAAAATCATTTGCACCAGCTTGGTTATGTTAATCGCTTTGATGTTTGGGTTCTATGTAAGTTAAGCAAAAAAAACCTCAACCGTATTTCTGCATGCAATTCTCTACTTAAACGTAATGAAGACGTTCCGTTTTTAAACAAATTGCGACAGGTGATGAAAAGTGGATACTGTACAATAATGTGGAATGGAAGAGATTGAGGGGCAAGCGAAATGAACCACCAAACACACCAAAGGCTGGTCTTCATCCAAAGAAGGTGATGTCGTGTATATGGTGGAATTGGAAGGGAGTCCTCTATTATGAGCTCCTTCCGGAAAACCAAACGATTAATTCCGACAAGTACTGCTCCCAATTAGACCAACTGAAAGCAGCATTTGATGAAAAGCATCCAGAATTAGTCAAAAGAAAATGCATCATCTTCCATCAGGATAACGCAAGACCGCGTTTCTTTGATGACCAGGCAAGAAGTGTTACAGCTTGTCTGGGAAGTTCTGATTCATCCGCCGTATTCACCAGACGTTGCACCTTCGGATTTCCATTTATTTAGGTCGTTACAGAATTCTCTTAATGGAAAAAAATTTAATTCCCTGGAAGACTGTAAAAAGCACCTGGAACAGTTCTTTGCTCAAAAAGATAAAAGGTTTGGGGAAGATGGAATTTTGAACTTGCCTGAAAAATGGCAGAAGGTAGTGGAACAAAAGGGTGAATATGTTGTTCAATAAAGTTCTTGGTGAAAATGAAAAATGTATCTTTTATTTTTACTTAGAAACCGAAGGTACTCTTTGGCCAACCCAATAAATTGGTGCAGCCACTGTGGAAAAAAGTATAGAGGCTTCTCCAAACACTATAACTAGAACTACCATATGACCCAGCAATTCCACTCCTGGGTATATATCCAAAAAAAACCAAAAACACAAATTTTAAAAGATACATGCACCCCAACGTTCATAGCAGCATTATTTACAATTGTCAAGTATGGAAGCAACCTAAATTTCCATCAACAAATGAATGGATAAAGAAGATGTGGTATACACACACACACACACACACACACACACACACACACACAAAACGGAATACCACTCAGCCATAAAAAAGAATGAAATTTTGCCATTTGCAGTAACATGGATGGACTTGGAGGGCATTGCGCTAAGTGAAATAAGTCAGACAAATACTGTATTATATTACTTATATGTGGAATTTAAAAAATACAACAAACTAGTGAACAAAACAAAAAAGAAGCAGACTCACAGATATAGAGAACAAACTAGTGGTTACCAGTGGGGAGAGGGAAGGAGGGAGGGGCATTACAGGAGTAGGGAAAAAAGGGTTAGTATGGGATTATATGAAATCATGTGTGTGAAACTTTTGAAAATTGTAAAGCACTAAAGCGCTAGAGAATTTAAAGAATCTTTCATTCAATAAAAAAAAAGAAAAAGAAAAAGAAATATAGGCTTTACAAGAATGTTAAACTGCTTCTTTTAAGAGGAGAAGAATCTTACAGATATTCAGGAGGAAACAATTTAAAAGGTCCATCGGTCATATTAAAATTAAATGGATAAAATGGTGAATTTTATATGTAAAACATGCCTCAATAAAATTGCTTAAAAAACAGTAAATAGATGGAGAATTTCTGGCACTTTCCCCTTTTAGTGTTCATCACTTAAGATCAACATTGAAGGCAGACTCTCACACTTCAGTGCTTAAAGGGATCAGGCAAGGGAAGGTGAACTTACGCTCCCACATCTGAAGTGGACAGCCACTGGTCGGCTCCAGCAGACTGTCACACAAACGGTACACCTAGTGACTCCAGATCTTCTAATTTTTCAAAAGAAGTGGAAATATAGATTTTTGTGAATTAAAATATTGGCAGCACCATGTGAGTTACAGAGAACACATTTAGAGATCAAATCGGCCCCAAGGCCATCATTTTGCAAACTGAGTTGGAAGAATACCTTGGGTCCACTGTTTGTTCTTTTGTGTGTAAGATATACTTTAGGACACAAAGTTTTAAAATGTATATTAAGGATAAATTTTGAAAAAGAATACCTTTGTAAGAAAACCCTGATGGGCAAGAGAAGCTTTTGTAATGAATATGTGTAGCTTTCACTGTGAGTCAAATACCATGCAAGTTTACAACTATTTCAAAGAAAGTGATACATGAACTTGGATGTGAAGTGAGCTTCTGGAACCCAAATGCTCACACTCCAAGGTAACAATCCCAGCCAAGAAAGATCTACTGCCCTGCCCCCAGCTTCAGGGGCCAACTTCCAGAGATATTTCCAAAGTCAGTGACTGAGCAAAGTTATTCTTATAATAAAATAATTATTTTAATGAAGTATTTGAAATAATTTTAAACATCTGATCAATAAGATTACACACAAATATGGGAGTGTGCTGCACTTTACCAAAAAATAAAGCTAAGCATTTAAATATACAAAAACAACTTTAGGTATAGATCTCTTCTTAAAGGACTCTTTTAACATACACATAATTTATAGCATTTTTACATAATAACTCGCTGAAACAGAAAATGTGGCCAATTTGAAACTTACTACAGTATAGAATATGGCCATCAGTCCCGATGGGAAGAACAGGATGAAGAATAACATACTTGAGGTTTTATTCCCCTGAATTCTTTTTCTAAGAAGCACAGCTTTCCCTTTTTTTCTTTTCTTTAGCCTTCTTTGGAGGATTTACGCATTCTTTCTGTATGTGATTCTAACTACAGCTATTATTTTTCACCAGCTACATACCACAAAAGTGGAATTAAAAAAAAAAAAAAAAGAGGGTTTGCGTTGCAAAATGTCAGCTTCCTCAGACGAGTATATATAACATGCTTCTCATAATATATGTAGAGCCAAGATTTCCAAGAGTAAGATGCTGACCTTACCTTTTGAGTACAGAATCCAAAATGGAATCCCATTGTTAAAAATTTCTAATCATCAATTACGATTTTTTTTAATGCAACAAGATGCTTAAAACTTAGGGTAACTAAAAGAGTTTATAAAACTATCCTTCTTGAGATTTAAAGCAGTACACAAAACAAAGAATAACTTCTTCCTTTTGAAATACTGTAATTTGAAAATGTTTGATACATTTTCCTTTTTGGTTGGGCTGTGATTTTTTTCGTGTCAACAAAACATGTACTGGTTGGTTCGGAGTTCCAATTCGTCCACTGACCCCTCTTAGGTGTATACAGCATATTTCCTGTTTTATGATTCCGTTTTCATTTTCCCTCCATCGCTGGTGGTGAGGTGAACCAGGGAACAGCAACTTCAGGCACAAACTATCCCCATTTGTCAATGTTTTAACAACAATGGGACTCAGCCGACAAAAGCCACCACTGGCCTTACCCTGTGGCTTGTCACCTTCAACCACAGAAGGCAGCTGTCATAACTTGCTAAGCAACTTCTGATTCCAGTCCAGAAAACCTAATGCTTTGAGTCAGGTTCCATGTAGGATGAAATACATAGTTTCCTGGTAAGTGGTGACCCTTCTTTTCTTCCCCCTGCATCTCAATGCAGGCTGTACTAGGGAAAGACGCCTTACCTATTAATAGTTTGGCAAATGAAGCAGGGAGTAACAAACAGAGCCTTGCTGTAATTAAACACGTAGGTAGGCATATGCCTACTTCTGTGTAAATAAACTGTACTTCACAACCTATTTTTAGAAGCTGATTCCTAGTCATTAAGAACCTAATGGAATACATAAGAGTTAATAAAAGTATATAACTGTAAACAATGGTCTTCCCTATCGGTGATTATTTTCCAGAAACTGAAATCTCAGGACCATGTGACACCGCTCTTTATGTCTTCTTTGGCAGTAAGTAGCAAGGATCTGGATGGAGAGGGCCATGGTCACTTCAGAAGGGCCAGGTACAGAGCTCGGGAATACTTCATCTCCCTCTCCTGCTCCATACAGAAGATCAGGTCCCTGAGGCAGATTCTTGTGATTCTTGGACGAAGCAACTGTTTGGTGGCTGTCAGGCTGGATGTCCCAGAAGCAAAAAGGTTGTCTTTTAAACCCTATACAAAGTAAAGGGAGAAGCAAGTTTAAAATAAGCAATCTTTCATAAAGAGAGAACCTGTCAATTCAGCAAGAGCCTGCTAGCCTCTGGCCCCTGGGGTAGGTGCTGGAGGTAATAGCATGATGCAGCTTGTCCTCCAGCAGCCCAGGCTCTTGGGGGAGGCCCATGGCCAGCACACCTAGTTCATGGCCTCAGTCACTCTCTCTCACCTGGACCATGGCCACAGCCTTTTAACTGACTTCTCCACTTCAATCCGTTCTTTGCTGCACATCACAGGGCAGACTGTCCTCTTTAAAGGTCTTAGACAAAAGTTTCGGGAGTGATGACTGTGGTCATAATTCTGATTGTGGCGATGATTTCACAGGTGTGTATATATGTAAGAACCTGTCAGATTACACACTTTAAATGTGTGCGGTCTTTTGTTTGTCAATTATAAAAGTAAAAGTGAAAGCCTCACATGGTTCAGATCCCACCACTCCATGGTTCAAAAACCTTCAATGGCTCCTCTCTGTCCAGAGTAGCTACTTGAGCACTTATTATACTTTCAGAGCTACGTTAAGCACCTTCCACACATGATCTTTCTTTCATACAACACTGCAGCACGTTACATGGGTGCTGTCCTCATTTATCAAGTGAGGAAACTGAGCTTAGACAGGTTAAAGCAACCTGTTTAAGGTCACACAGCAACACTGAGCTGGGACTCAACTTTTAATTTGATCTAAAGTGAATGCTCGCCGCGTAGCACAGGGAGATCAGCTCGGTGCTTTGTGTCCACAAAGAGGGGTGGGATAGGGAGGGTGGGAGGGAGACACAAGAGGGAGGAGATATGGGGATGTATGTATATGTATAGCTGATTCACTGTTAGTCAGCAGAAACTAACACACCATTGTAAAGCAATTATACTCCAATAAAGATGTTAAAAAAATAATAAAGTGAATGCTCTTAGCCTGTTCTATATCATACATCATATCAGGTAGAAACTCATTACCTGGCTTCTCTTCAGCCTTACTTCCCATTGCAGAGATCAGCAAAAGCCCATTCCAGGCCAACCTACTCAACCTTTAAGACCCATTTCAAATGGGTCTACTTACCCTCCCCTTCCCCATAAGAATTCTTACTGTGGTAATTATCTTACATCGTATTATAGTAATTTGTATACGCTACCACCACCAGCATATACCCACTAGATTGTAAGCTTTCTGAGGACAGGGACTATCATTTCTATACCTTCTATGGCTTAGCAAAGTATACAGAACAACACAGATTATCAGCAATATTTTCTCAATTGAATACACCAGTTTAAAACATAACAACTAACATGAGTTCTAAATGTCATTCAAAATTGAATGAAACCCAATACTTCTGTATTAAGATATTAAGTTTCCTAGGTATCAATATGTCTATACACCACTATTTAAAAAAAAGATTTGGAAGAAGAAATAAAAATACAGAAAACTCAGATATAGAATAATTTGGCAAAAATGAATCCTTTATTCTTCTATTCTTTTTTTTTTTTAACTATATTTTGTTTCAAAAACATCTCAGTTGAGTTGGCAACCCTCCTTTCCCTACCCAAAAGACTTACACAAGGAAAGATATCTATCTAACACAGGAAGCGAATCTTCTGGTTCCATTACTATCTTTTAATAACCTTCAAATTTTAATTACTCCCTCTACATTTCTGGTTTTTTCTTTTTTTTTTTTTGCTTTGTTTTAGTTTGATGGAGGGTAAGGAAATCCCCTTTAAGGTCTCCAAAACCCCTATGGTCAAAACAAGTGAACTTAATTCCATACATGTTCACAGAATGACTGGGAGTTTTTACATTTGACTTTACCTCACAGTCGAATAAAATGTCCTTCAAAGATACTACTCACTTTTGAAGGGATATGATATCACAATCCCACTTCTATACTCATTAGGTCAGACTCATTCAAAAGCATCCATGTAGCAAATTTTGGAAAGTCCATGTTTAAAAAAAAAGGACAAAAAGACTAACTTAGAGGTGGTGTAACACAGATATAATCTTAACTCTTGTAAATTATAATCATCAAAATATTCTCATAAGATTTTTACAGAATGGGCCCACCAACTCAGCTTTGGAACACTGGATAAAAGGACAAATTAGGAAGAAAGTTAATGTCCCAGGCACTGAGCAGCAATTTTGCTGTATATAGGAGTTATCTATTTAAAACTACAGTATATTTAACTAGAGGCATTTTTCTTAGCCAAAAATTAGATATATTATGCTAAAGCTGAATCTATATATGTTTATAGATCTTTCCTACCAAGTTTGCCAAAAATCACTCGTTTAGTGTTTTACATGAATATTTAAATTAAATGACTAGTTGGACATACTATATCTTGGCAATTTAATTTCTACGTAAATATCCAGAAATATGTCATGTCTTTTGATAAAAAGACATGTATGAGAATGTTTAGCACTACTATTCATAATGGCCCTAAGCTAGAAACGATCCAAACGCCCATTAAGAGCAGAATAAACTGTGGACTATTCATACAAATGGAATACTACACAGCAGTAACAAACTGAGTAACATGGACAAATGTCACAAAATATTAAATGAAAGGATCCAGATGCAAAGGAATACATATGGTTTGATTCCATTTCTATAATGTTTAAAACAGGCAAAGCTATAGAAGTCAGGATAATGATTCCCCTTAAGGGAGAAGAGTGGTAACCAGAAGGGGATAGTAGAGGTTTTCTGGGATTCTGGTGATGTTCTCTTTCTTGACCTAAGTACTGTCTGCATAGGTGTGCTCTGCTGTGAAAATTCAGTGAGCTTACTCATGATTTGTGTACTTTTCTGCATTGATGTCCTACTTCAAAAAAAAAATTAAACTGCTACCAAAAAAGTCTTGTGTAGGTAGGAAATACAAAGGGAAATGAAGAGGGAAAAGAGGAAAGAAGATAAGGCAAAATTGTTAAATAGAAAAAAATTATGGAGAACGAACCATCTGGGTAAGGAACAAAGGGGTCACAGTTCATGTCTGTCATGTGACAAGCCTGAAGGATCCCAGGGAAAGAGCCACATCACAGCTGCCAGCACAGGGTTGAAAAGGAGGTCATTCCAACAGGATGCAGCAGAAGGCCTGAGGCAATGTTATAAATGAAACAAACCCCAAGGGACATTCAGTAATCCCACAGAAATGTCTTTTATAATTCACAACTTCATGAAGGTGACAGCATTCTCTTCCCCCAAATAGTGACTGGCTTGGAAAGTTAATCTTTGTTGAACTTAGATACAAATACATAGCATTTTTATTGCTATGCTTATGATTTGAAAAAATCCACAATCTGACTTTTCAGCTTCATACTGACCTGGCCAGAATAATCAGCTACATCTCAATTATCCATGGTAAAGCGGGTGGAACTCAGAGCCATAAAAATTCGAACCTGCCTTCACCATCAGTTTTTATTTTCTTCCTCACCAAGTCCTTTGCCCAAAGTCACCTAGGGCTGATTTCTGGTTACACTATACTGTCAGTGCCAAAGAACACAAATGTAGTTAGGAGACCATTTGTAAGAAGAAAAAAAAAACCTGTTGGGACAATGTACTATTTGTTTCTGAAATAGAAGATTTTCCCAATCGACTTTCTACGTGAAGATATTCCTTAATCTGAATTCTTCACTTAGATGAATAGAGGGTAAAATAGAAGATGGAATTCAGTGAAGATGAAAGAAATAATTCACTTACTAAGTGTACAACAGATGTTTTCGGAAGCGAAACCGAACCTAAATGTAAACATTCTTCAACACTGCCAGGTCAATTAAGTTAGCCCTCAATTTGTTCAATTATATCACTAAACAAAGTTTCATATTTTTATAATGAAACTTCTGAGAAACGCTTTTGCTCTAATAAGGAAAACTTGAACATTGTCAGTTACCAATTTCAGAGCAATGACACCATTTTAAGAATGACACTAAGTAATTAAAAATAACCAATTATTCACATTTCCCCCCAACTTAATAGAGCAGGTGCTGTGAGGTAAAACTTTTAAAAGCGTCTCTACTTCTTTTTCCATGTTTCCTTAAATTATGTTACTGCTATACTAACTAGTTCATGCTAGCCCATGTATTGATTCAATTCAAAAGTTATCTGGGTTACTGGGCTACCTACTATGGGCAAAGGAACTGTTCTGGCAGCATAAGATATACAGGGGGACTGAACGGTGGTGAGTACACATTGTCTCCTCCATAAGGAAACTCAGACAAATTACTTAACTTCTCTGTGCCTCAGTTTCCTAATCTGCAAAATAGGGACAGTAACTGTAATTATCTCACAGGGTTGGCCTGAGGATTAAATGAGAACAATGCCTGGCATACAGTATACAGTCTATAAATGTCATTTGTCAGTTGGGAGGCATTGAAGGTTTATAAACAGGAAACAGTATAACCCTAGTTCCAGATCTTTTTTTCCATCCCCTAGTTTAAATGCCCTATTCTCGTAAGTCCTGGCTAATTTAAATAATTTGTCCTGCCACACTAACCTTGTCCCTCCTAGAGAAATTTTTAAATTTTAGTTGAGCTTTGAATGTTTAAAGCTAAAAAGTAAACTAATGGGCATTACAGACATATGGCAAATGGATGAGGGATGTATCCTGGGACAGGAAGGTTTTCACAAGCTCCTCAGATCAAACAGTGGAGGACCAACCACACTTATCAGTACTGTCTGCAGGAGCTGATGTTCATTCCTTCCATTCTAGTCCCTGAATCATAAGACCAAGAAAACACAAACGTGTCCCTGAATCTTAACAGTCGACCAGGAACAAGAGTTGGGCATTTTAACCTCTAAAAGGCAAAGATCCTTTATATTTCTCAGACTCTCTACTTGATTTATTCTAACCCCATGTCACCATGGCAGCTCTTAAGGGATGACTCAAGTCTCAAACTTTAAGGAAAAATAAGAACTAGACATAGGGCACAGGGGGTGGAAAGAAAATCTGGCTCCAGAACAAAAATCAAACATCTTCTAAGTCTTGGAAGCAAAGATAAATAAAAGTGTCCTGGATGCCTGGCCTTAGTGTAATAATGTAATAAGATCACTGAAAATCTATGTTTGAAAGACCTGAGCTTCTAGGCCTCAAGGGCAGCACAGAGCAGAAAATACTGACTTGTGAGACTGCCTGCCCTCTGCTGGTCAACAAGCAGAATTTATGAAGTAACACATCCCTCACCTCTACCACCTTCATTTCATTCCTTTGAGTTATTTCAGAATACAGACAACCTTGCATATTAACTTCCACCCTAGAATTTTGTCACCTCTAAGTATCCGTTTTTCAACAGTCTTTATAGAAGTAATATGTCTAAATAGACTGATGTGATGTGTAATCGTGGGCTTTGAGTTCTAATTCTAGTTGTGTGATTATGAAAGTTGTAAAGACAATACTGGTTGTCCTATGCTAATGACCACTCGCGTCTTTATCTCCAAAAGAACACTTTCTTAAATTCTAGGCCTCATTGTTCAATTTCCTAACAAAGTATGTATCCTAAATTCAACATGTTTCAAATCATTACTCCTGCCTTTCTCCTCTTCTCTTTCTCATTTAAAGGAATGGTAATACCATTCACCTCCAATGCCTAATCCAGAAAACTGGGTGTCATCCTCAACCCTTTCTTCTTCTAATCCCATCTATCACTTCTTATCAGTTCTAACCTCTTTAATAGTTTCCAAATCATCTACATCCTTCTACATTTTCACTTCCATTATCTTCTGCCTAAGATGACTTCATCAACCTTCTAAGAAACTATTTCCAGTATTAATATTCTTCACACTGCTGTATGATCTTTCTAAAATAAGTAATCTGATAATACCATTTTCCTGTTTAAAATGCTCCAGTGGCTAAAAACCTCCTCTAGGACCAAGTCCAAGTATTTAAGCATGACAAATACAGTCAACCATGAGCATACCAAAGCTTCTCCCCACATTCTCATCTCTCATTCCTTTCTTCCTATCTCAAACTATTGATCATGCCACAGAATGTTTTTTCCTCTTTGTTCCAGACAGTTAATTCTCTCCTCCTGGAACTCCTTCTCCAATCTCTCTGTCCTATCCTTACATCACATCACTCGACTAAGTCCTTTAAGACTCAACTCAGGTAACCTGTTTCCCCAATGCTACAAACACAGACTCACCCCAGGTCTAGATTAGGTGCAACTCCTGTGTATTTTAGCTGTACTCTCTACTTTACCGTCACATGTATTCAGTGCAATGCAACAACCTCTTTAACTTTCTCACTCACTGGAAAGGAAGGATTTTGTACCTGTGAATATTTTATATATATGGCACTTAGCTGGTATCCAATCAACGTTTGTAGTACAATTATGCATCAAGTGTCACCCAATATCATCAGTTATATGAATGACCAAATAGTGAAAATGAGCCATATTATGGGCTTTGGACATTTTAAATCAAGATCCTGCTGTCATTCTTAGCTTTAAGCCAAATAAATTTGGGAGAAAAGCTGAAAGGTAAAATCCTTTGATGACTTGTTCCTCAGCATTACTCATCCCCACCAAGCTGCCACCAGATGGGATTTGCTCAAAAGGCTATTTTATGCCACTTTCTCGAAACAGTGGGTAAGTGCTTCAACCCACCAAGTAATACAACACACAAGAACAGCAAATAACCAAATAAATGTCAATTCTGAAAAGCAGTAACTTACTGCAAGTTGAAAAGCCTGTGTCAGCAGGACTTTCCTCTTTACTCTCGTAATTTTCTTTACCTTTAATTAAGACACAAAGTCCTTTGAAAACTCAAGTAACCTATGTCCAGAACTAAGTTTTATCTATTATTTTATGCTAACTTCTTTAAAGGACTGCCAGTTAAAGATTTTTCTTTCAGAGCCAACTTTAATTTTATCCTTGAAGGATTGTAAATGTTAAAAAATACTACAACATCAGTAAGGACTGCTGTGCCTCACAACTAAAGGTAGATTTACCAGTATATTTAAATGTATTAATAGTAGCTTTAGGTTTATTTAATTAAAACTCTGGTAATTCTGGAGTTGATGAATTGCATATAGACAGATGGAAAATGATACTAGAAAGAAATATGAATTTACAGGAAAAATGAAAGAGCACTAGAAATGGTAAACATTAAAAAGCTGTTTTTATTTTCATAAGTTCTTTAAGAGATATATGACCAAGTGATAACAATGTACTATGGATGTTAAAACATATGCATAAGTAAAATAGGTGACAACAATAGCACAAAGGATGGGAGGAATTTGTATAATGGAATTATATAGTTAAAAGGTTTTTATATGATATATGAAGTGGCATTAATTCAAGATTGAGTATAATTAGTTAAGGATACATATTGTACCTTTAAACAGATCTGTAAAGCAACCATTAAAAAAAAAAAAGAGGTATAGTTAAGAAGCCAAAAGAGGATATAGAATGGTATACTAAAACACTACTTGGTTAACTCAAAAGATGACAAGAAAGGAGAAACAAAAAAACAGAGGGACAAACAGAAAATAGTAAGATGGTAAACTCAAATCTAATCATAGTAATAATTGCATTAAATGTAAATGGACTAAACAGTCCAAATAAATTTTCAGACTGGATACAAATCCAAAGCTCAATTACATGCTACTCATAAGAAACCAGCTTTAAATAAAGACACAGATAGGCTGGAAGTAAAAGAATGGAGAAATGATAAATCATGCTAATACTACGCATAAGAAGTGCCGGTGTAGCTATAATAATATCAAAGTAAACTTTAAGACAAGGAATATTAGAAATGAGAACAATTTCACAATGACAAAAGGGAGCAATTCATCAAAAAGACATAATGTGTTTGCACTTAGTAAGACCATCAAATAAAAGAAGCAAAAATCGACAGGTAAACATAGACAAATGTACAATTATAGTTAAAAGAAAACAACTTATGGAATATTATTCAACCATAAATAGGAATGAAGTACTGATACATGCTACAATATGGATGGATCTTGAAAACATTACGCTAAGTCAAAGAAATTAGATACAAAAGGCCAAATATTGTATAATTCCTTTTATATGAATGCCTAGAACAGGTAAATCCATAGAGACAGATGGTTGCACAGCTATGTGAATATACAGTTGTCCCTAGGTATATTGGTTCCAGGACCTCCCATGGATACCAGAACCTGTGGATGCTTAAGTCCCTTATATACAGTGGCATAGCATTTGCATATAACCTCCACACATCCTCCTGCATACTTTAAATCACCACTAGATTACTTATAATACCTAATACAATGTAAATGCTATGTAAATAGTTGCCAGCACTTAGCAAATTCAAGTTTTGCTTTTTGGAACTTTCTGGAATTCTTTTCCCCAAATATTTTCAATCCATGGTTGGTTGAATCCATGGATGTGGAATCCAGCAGATATGGAGGGCCAACTGTACTGACTTGCACGCTTTAAAATGATGAGGTGTGGTATGTGAATTTTATCTCAACAAAAATCCAAATAATGGCACAGTCTGGTAAGTCAAACAAACAAGTTCAAATAAACATTTCAAAAACAACTTATATTTATTCTTTTCAATACTCTCCACAATTCTTAGGAAAAAATGCATAAATAGGAATTCAACAACATACTCTAAATAGGTACTGTTGCAATGCTTAAGGCAGATACATTGTTTTCCATGTAAACCTGGATTTTCACTGGTAACATTAGTTGAAAATCTGAACATTTTATTTCGGAATATTTCAGAGAGAAATTTACTGTCATTTAAACTACCAAATAATTTTATTGCTGATTTCTCCTCTCTTCTTTATTCTTGTGTATTTATGTCATTTTCACTCCTTTACAAACATTTAAGGGGGATTTGGGAAGGAGGGAAGATAAACCCATAATGTGCAATTCAACTTATTTCACAGGGGGCCCCTGAAGATAGCTGACAAGGTGTCAGACTTTAAATCTCTGGAAAATTTTAAAGATCCATCTAAAATTCAGATTTATGTTTAAGTCATTTATAAAAAAGAGGCATATTTGTTTATGGAAGTGTGAGCAAAATAAAATGTGAAAAATATATCTCAAAACATAAAAAAGCTGCTTCTTTATCTAAAGTAATAATGCTCTAAATTCTAATGAATCTATATGATATTTATAGAAGGTGTTAGATGACAACAAATCTGTAATCTGAAATCTGAAATCTCTAATTCTGTTTGTTCCCTAGTAGATTTTAAGCTGCTGTGTTTCCTCAAATCATTTCAGGCTTAATATTTCAATTATAATCTACTCAGATCCTCAAATAATGAAAACTAGTAAATACGGTAAACAAAATGACATCTATGTAAGATCAATCATTCAAATACCCATAAGAATTCAACTCAGTTCTCTATTTCAAAATACACACATTTCTAAGTTATGAAAAAAAGTCCATAAATAATTTTAATGCTTAAATAAAAATGAAAAAACCCAAGTATCTCCCTCATAAGGTATTTTAGAGGTTTTTCACACTTCGACACCATGTTTCCATACAGAAATAGAACCTCAGCCCTTGAAGAGGACACATAGTAATGGTAGAGATACAATAAAGGAAAAATTGTAGCAACTAGAATATTTTGAAATGACTGATCCTATCTGTTGCTAAAAGGGAATGGGAAAATAGGCATTCACACAGTGGTGGAAACTGGCACAAAGTTTTTGGAAAGTATTATGGAAATATCTATTAAAATTTAAGATGTGCATACCCTTTGACCCAGAAGTTCCATTTCTAGAAATCAATTTGGCAAAATAAATGGGTGCATGAAGATAGAGGATGTTAACTGTTTATAATAAACCAATGAAAATATTCTAAATGTCTATCAGTGGATCATAGAATTACGGCACAGAAGTATGTACCAGTATGGAAAAATGTCCAAGATGCAGTGCTTCACAAATTGTAAAACAGTACTTTTAGGATGATCCCATTATAGTAATTAAGAGCACAGACAAACATCAAATTCTCTGGACGTGTATCTGGGCTTCTCCACTTACTAACTGTGGAACTCTGGAAAAGTCATCTTCCCTATACCTCAACTTTTTCATTTAGGGAAAATAATAGTATGATTTTACAAAGGAGTTACAAGGACTAACCAAGATAATACATTCTAAGTGCTTGCTAAAAGTAAACTATTATTATATATGCAATTGTAAATATATATATATTTGATTATATTAGGTAGAACTATAAAAAATTGCCAATACTTGATAGTTTTTCACCTATGAAAATGGCAAGTTTATATGGTTTAACCTAATACATGCATGGATAATTTTGGAAAGGATAACCCAAGAAACTTAAGAGCTGTTTGTAATACTCTTTTATACTATTTCGACATTTTCAACATGATCAGTTAACAAACACTCTTCTCTCCCAAATGAAAAGCTATCTACTCTATTCCCCTTGCTTTAAGCAGTACTATCTTAAAAGTATAACAGACATTTTTCTTCCCCCCAAAATCAATAATCATTTGTTGAATGTATAATCTACCTTCTGATAGTACTCTTCTAGAAACTGAGTCTTCTTCATTTCAGAGAAATTTAGACTTCATAAGAAATTTGCAAGCATTGGAAAGGATCTTACCATACCTAGGTAAATTCATACTAGTTTAAACAATGGAAGAAAGTTATCACTGAAATCTATTCTAAATATTATATTCCAAAGAGCTTTGATTTTAATAATTCTATACAACTATCCTTATATAAAGGTGGGTGGGAAGAGAGAAGAAAAGTCAAGAAATAAGAACAAAATAATATTTTCTGGCAGAAAATATTAAGAAAAAACAAAGAAACGTGTGGGGGAGTCTGTGTTTGAGACCACCACACGTCTAGTGCTTTGGAAGCCCTAGCCTGCTCCATGTTGAAGATTCTTGGAAAAGTAATAATGGGGGAAATAATTAAGTCCAGAAATTCCCTAATCATCTTCCTCTGAAGAAGGCAAAGCAATGGAATCCATCTTAACTGTGCCTCCTGATATTTCCTCTTATCTGATACAGACAAACACAAACCAGCAAAGTTCCAACCGTTCTTGGACAGAACACACTCTGGTACCATCACTGCCTTTCCAGGACATCCCATCTTCCCCAGACTTCATTTTTGTCTATGAGCAGGAAGCTAATGCTGAGTGCTTGTTTTAAAAAACAGGTACATCATTACCTGGCACTTAACTTGCTAACTTCCACTTCCTTGAAGGGGCGCACCACCAAAGAACAGAAATAATGAGAGAGGGACAGAGAATACTGTTGTTAGGATTAGCATGGAGGGAAAAAAATGGCTACCCACCACACAGACTTCTTCAGCATCTCAGAGATAGTTCTTGGACTCCAGTAAGCAATTCTTTTCCTGAATGCTCAAAGACATCCTAAGACACTGAGGATATAGTATTAAATCATGAGGACAGGCAAATGTTTGTGCTACTATGACTCTGATAAATTTTTTCTCAGATATATTCAAATTAGTAGAATGCTCAGGTGATTTCTGGCTGTCTATGAAGTAACTACAATTATTTTTCTTTTTCATAAGAAGAAAATTATAACAGCTCAAGAAAAAAATTTTTTTCAAAACACCATGCGTTTTATTACTTTTTACACTGCTTCATAGTAACTTGTGATTTTTCTTCAAACAATTTCAGTTTAGTTTCTAAAAAAACCCTTTATTTCCCACCTGATTTTCAAAGTTGTATATTAGGTACCAAAAAATTCACATAAATGAATTTTCAAACCCTAAGATATCTTTAACCTAAAACAGGTTAGGCCCTAATGGTGTACTTTGCCCTTCAGAGGACTAGGCATCTAGCAGAGTAGAGACATTCTGTTTTAGGGCACCTACACACAGGCTAAAATAACAAAGAAAACATATGGAAAGATTCTTAAAGCTCTATTGTTTCCTTTATAGCAACATCATTTATTTCTTTATCCTGATTTTTTTATTGCAGTTTGCCCACAGTCTTCTGAAAACTGCCTTCTCTCTCCCTACCTTGTCCCCCCAAAATCAAAGTACTCTAATACTTTAAACATCAAATTGGAGCTAAAGGGAAAGGTAAGTTGCTACAATAGATATATCACAAGACCCTCAAGTTCTATATAGAGAAGTTCTAATAATATCTATAGCAAACTGCTGTGGAATACTATTTGAGGTACAGGATTTTTTTAAAAGTTCATCTCTAAATACATGTAAAAATTAATGAAACTTTCTCAGAAATCACTCTTCTGTAAGCTGTAGCATGAAATATTCTTGCCAATGGAATTCAACACATTATTCTAAAATGGTCCTTTCTCACCTTCTTAAGCCCACTCATAAAATACTGCAATGTGATAATTTCTATTATTAATGTTATAGTGAGACCACTAAACATAAATGGTTAAGAATATAGATTTAGGGTTCTGCAGTAGAATCATTTTATAGGTTCTATCCAAATAATATTTGCTTGGCTAATAATATTTAAAGAATGCTTGTTTTAAAAATATTTACAAGTATGCCTAACTGAAATGCCTTGTTTTCAAGGTATACAAATTTTAAAAGTACAATAAAGAAGAAATGAATTTTAGGAATGCATCTTTAATTGTAGGGAGATACAGCAATATTGTTATCAATATCTAACATTTATCTCTGAATTAGAATTCAGCTGTGGGAAAAAAAAATGTTTGTCTGAAAGCAATTCTGATTCAACCAAATTTTCTATTTATTGCTAAGAAACGTTTCAAAAAAGCCCCTTCTCCTCATTCTCTTCCTCTAAAATTCTTACAGTTTTACAGGGTAGTACTTTAACCTGCTTCTAGATAGAAAGGACATACACTTATCTATATAGTAATAATTTCTTTGTTTTGGTTAGCAAATGAACACTATTTTAAGCAACACATACCAGGTATATCAATACTATAAGCATCATGTAGTTGATCTGGCACTGTAACCACTTACTTTTAAAAGAAATATCAGCATTTTCAAGCCAATATGTTATAAGGTTAAAATAAAACCTATCTTTATTTTCAGTAAAATAAAGAAATATTGTTATGATGGTTGGCTCATTAAGTTAGGTGAACTATTTGAAAGTATTGCTAATACAGAAAAGATAGAGCCTTTATAATCCAAGGACCTAAAATCAATGCAGGAAGTAAAGTTATTAATGACCTAACATTCCAAAGAACCCCAAACACATCACCTCAGCGTATACATACATGACATACACATGGAAACACTCTAAATCTTTAAGTAGGTTCTAGATTACTGCATAGGTATCTGTACAGCCTATGTTAATTTAAGAACTAATTTCATATGCATATATTCTTATATATAACTTTAACACACAGCAGTAAATTAAGGACAAAGTAAATACTCCAAAGTAGTAAATTTTAAGTCCCCCCCCACTCAGAGCCAACAGGCTTATGAAACAAATAATTTGGTTCTAAATGATAATTGGTACTTGTTGCTTTTTGCCAGGTTAACACGAGGAGACAGGAGCTGATGCTATTCAACTCTACCAAGACTTCTGAGAATATCAATGTAAATCTACACAGAGGACAGTTTAATGTATAAATTGTACAACTAGAAAGATTTTTTAAAGGATAAGAGCCAGTTTTGCTTTGTTTTACATAATAGAAAAATATACTAAAGGAAGAAGGTCTAAAACGAATTTCTCCAAATTTATTATTGTTGATTTATTATCAACAAAAATTATAATCTATGAATGCTAAACGTTTAATTCTCTGAATTTTACATTTTTTAAAATCACCGTTTTATGCAATCTTCCAAACTGAAACCTCTTCCCTTCAGTACTAAAAACCTGCATTTGAACTAAGGATTTTACTCTTCAAAGAGCAAGACTCTACCTCACTCCCCTCTGGGATTATATGCTTATTCTAGTAAATTCTAATCAAACAGGTAAGATTTCAGGTTCCCATCTATAAAGAAAGAGGCAGACAAAAAGTAGACCCTCTGTCTTCAAGGTATAGAATATTAAAAATCTAAATGGTTTCATACATCAATTTTGTGTTATTTGTGAGAGAACAAAAAACCTGAATCGTTAAAGGGTTTTTAACAATCCTGATTCATGCAATTTAAGTGATTGGAGGGGCAAATCAATCAGCAGTATATGTAAACACCGAAAGAGCATACAGCAGGGTTCTCTCTAGTTTCCCATTTTTCAAAGAAAATTACCTTTGAAGTTAAAACACCATGAATAAAAAAAAATCAACAAAAAAATAGTTTTCAGCTAATTTCAAAATAAGGATTGTACTAAAATGTCGCCAACTCATTAAAGAAATGGATATTTTCAATTCAGGTTGGCATTACTTAAAAGTACTCGCTGTTATAATTCAGTAAAAGTCTGACAACGATCGAAGTTTAAAGTCCAGGAATAAAGGGGAAAACATACAGGCCTAAGTTCTCAAAACTGAAGAAGCACCAAGCAAACACACACTTCAGTATATTTATAGCCAAGTTAGAACACATCTGTTTTGAAATTTAAAAATTAAATAAGCTTATATCTTAATGCTAATAGATAAATCACATAAACTGATATTTTTTTAATCACTGTTTTGAACATCAACAGTACATTTCATTTTCCCCCCTGTAACCTATGGACTTTCTCAGATTCAAACATACAATCGATGAATTCTTTAAAATCACTGATTATTAGAAACCAGGGAACATTTAATGTTTCTGAGATTTGTGACGAACTCAAATGAGACATAAAAATGAAGCTTTGAAGAGATTAATGATTAACAGTTCAAACTCACTATGGGTCATTAATACTACTTATAAAATTCTATTAAAAGCTAAAATGATGGTACTATTACTATGATGACAAAGACGACAATTTATTAGGCCTGTACTTGAGGCCAGGAACTAATTAAGCACTTTACATAATCCAATCCTTAAAACATTGTAAGGCGGGTATTACACCCATATTCCAGATGGGGATAATTGAGGTAAGAGGTTTAAAGAACTTGTCAAAGGTTACAAAACTTAATGGTCAAGAACCAAACCCAGATTTGACTGAGTCCAAACTATTATGTACTTATGATGCTATGATGCTTCCCCACGAAGCAAACATTTAACAGAATTTGTTGTATAAAGCTACCATTATCAAAAAGTAGGGCAGGAACTTAGACATCCCTGTAGCTCTTTCTCAAAGGAATTATAATATTATAAAGAATAACTTTATGTGGATGAAAAAAAATTCCAAGTAACTGTTCTTGCCAAAAAGAAAAAACTATGCTAACTAGGCCATATTTATAGGAATACGCTTAATGATGAAATAGCATGCCCCACTTTTAATAAAATATTTACACATTTACATACAAATAGACCAAAAATAAAGGGCAGTGGGTTGTCCTGTGCTAGAGAAGTAGGAACATAAAAAACTCTACTGGACTAGTGTTACCATATTTTAAAATATACTAAGATTTGGAAACTTGAGGTCACAAAAAGACAAATACTAAATGATTCCATTTACATGAGCTATCTAAGCAGTCAAATTCATAGAATCAAAGTAGAATGGTGGTTACCAGGGGCTGGGAAAAGGGAAGATGGGGAGTTGTTTAATGGGTATAGAGTTTCAATTTTGCAAGATGAAAAAGTTCTGGAGGTGTGGTGCATAACAATGTGAATATGCTCAACACTACTGAACTGTACACTTAAAAATGGTTAAGATGGTTAAAAAGAAAGATTTGGTACTAATACATAAATAGCCATAAACAGATATACATCACTAGACTGGTCCTGCTGCACTTATATGGTAGTTGCTAGTCACATGTGACTATTAAAATTTACATTAATTAAAAAAAATTAAAACTATTTCCTCAATCACACTAGCCACAGCTCAACTGCTCAACAGCCATATGTAGTTGCTGAGGACAGCACAGACAGCACATTCTCATCACAGAAAGTTCTATTAGCTAGCACTGGGTCAGAGTATACAGAAACAGTCTCAAATACATATGGGAATTTGTATTTGACACAAAATTGTTTGTGATAAAGGTGGCATTTCAAATCAGTGGGGAAAGAATCATTGAGTAAACAGTGTTGGGACAATCTGCTAGCCTGGGGGAGAATGAGGGGGAAGTGAGGGAGTAAAGGTAAATCCAGATCTCAACTCTTATTCAAAACAAATTCTGAGTGAACCAAAGATTTATACTTAAAAGCTGAAATGATAAATACTAACACATAAGTCTAATTATTAAGAAAGGGCTTTCCAAACACAATAGAACCCCAGGAGGACAAAAGCAGAAGACTGATTTTTTTTTTTTAATTTAAGAAAATACAAACTTTTAGATGAATAAAGCCCAGACAAACTGAAAGGAAAGTGGAGGGAGGTGTGGAGTGTTCCATTTTCTTAATCTATTAAAAAATATAACTCAGTGGGGAAAAGGTAAATTGAAAGTGCCAATATACACATGAAAAAATTGCTCAATTTCATTCATAATTTAAACACTCTATTAAAAATTGCATTTTCAACCATCAGATGGCAAAGAGAATCCCCAGTGTTAAATGAGAGTGTGAGAAAACAGGCACTAATGGATATAAAGCCTGATACAACTCATTCAGGAGGTAATTTTAAAATATTTATCAAAAATGAAAAGCAACAAATAATACTTATGGGTAAAATGATATTAAGTCTAGGACTGACTTTAAAATAACCTGAGGAGTGAAAAACTTACCTGAGAAGGTTGGTGTAGATATAAATAAAACAAAATTAGGCATAAACTGATAGTAGTTGCAGCAGGATGGTAGGTGTGTAGGGGATTCATACTACTCTAGCTTTGAGTATGTTTGAATTTTTCCAAAAAGGTTTTCCTATTAATGCACACCCTTTAACCCAGGTATTCCATTTCTAGGTATTTAGTCTATAGCTACGTTGGACAAGCACACAACAAGGTAAGTACAAGGATGTTCTCTGAGGCAATAAAAGCAAAGACCCGGAAACAACCTACATTTCCATTAGAGAACTGGTTGAATACATTATTTATCTAAACACAGTAATGTCATATACCTTTAAAAAGTATGGAGATAAATTATATGAGAGATATTACGGAAAAGGGGAAAAGTATCAAGAGCAGAACAATAGACACAGTTTGACTGCATTTAGTAAAAACAAAATCAAATGTGGATTTGTGAAGGCACATGAGATACATGCCCATATTCACAACGAATTCTTGAAGGATATGTGAGAATCTTAATGGTGGTTACATCTGGCTGGGCAGGAGATGGGGGACTAGAAATCTGTGAGGAGGAAACATTTATTTTTTTCAAACATTTTTATACTATGAATTTTTTTTGCATGTGAACATATTGCATTCATTACACTTTTATTAATAAAAAGAACTAGACTTTTAAAATCCTTCTTCTATTGAGATGATTGTCATTCATTTAGGAAACATCAGTGTTTAGGGTCAGCACTGGGAGGAGCTTGTCTCAAAGCACATTTAAGTTTTACAGAGCAGAACAGACGAGCCGAGCCGTGGTTCCTTTATTGCTGACCTAGCTCAGGGCTCTTATCGAACCTGTATCTCAGCCCTGATAACCGATCTGAAAATCTATCACTACAGCAAATAATTGCTCTAAAGATGTAAGTAAGATCCTTCCTTGGTGTTAATCAAACATTAATGATATTTATTGAATATGTATGTGCCCGGTCCTGTGGGAGATACAAAGGAAAAGGATTATAGTCTTGCTCAAGAAATTCATAATCTCACAGAAGAGAAAACACGCACGCGAGGAGCAGAGAATGATTAATGCTGTGCAAACACATTATGTGCTGAGAAAAGGAGAAGTCAGTATGGGTATGTAGAGTCAAGGTTCATGATAGAAATGAGAGGGCAGACTTGATTTTAACAGATGAGCTGGATTTAGATACACAGCGGGGAGAAAATTACATAAAACTGCCTGAAAGGGTGTACAGAAGAAACTGCGATAGTGAGATTCAGTATAACTAGAGATGGGGGATAGGAAAAAGTATAAAATAAGTAATTAGTAGGAGTAAAGTTCAATGTGATACATATTTTTAAAAACAAGCAAAAATTGGGCTTCCCTGGTGGCGCAGTGGTTGAGAGTCCACCTGCCGATACAGGGCACATGGGTTTGTGCCCCGGTCCGGGAAGATCCCACATGCCTCGGAGCGGCTGGACCCGTGAGCCATGGCCGCTGAACCTGCGCGTGCGGAGCCTGTGCTCCGCAACAGGAGAGGCCACAACAGTGAGAGGCCCACGTACGGCAAAAAAAAAAACAAAAAAAAAACAAGCAAAAATTAAGATTTTATAAAAGAGGCAAAGGAGAGTTTTAACAAGTATTTGACAGCAACAGTGTGCAAGGCAGAGTAAATTTGCGTTCTTTGCTTCCTTTAGGCTTGCTTTTTTGACATGAAAAATAAAATAAACAAATGTTATTTCAATACCTCACTTCCAGACCCAGATTCGAGTGGTCTCTTCTTCCTTGGTCCAATAGCTGCAAGAGCTGTGAGATTAGCATCTCTATGCTGTATCTGCGCGAGCTCCAACTGTTGTAACTAGAAGATGGAATAAAAAAGAGAAAAATATCAACGTTTACACACAGTGATGCTCAAAGGGGGAAAGAAACTGATCACTAAGCCCACTTCTCTGTTCTTTACTAAACACGTGACAGTGTAAAATAAATATCAGATTTCCCTAACAGCCAACAGTGCATCGTTTCTTGATCCCTTTCCTCTAACAAATTCTTTATTCCTGAATCTCTAAATAGAAGAGGCAGAATTTAGGTAAGGAAGAAGTATGGAATAAAAGAAAAAGAAGAAAAGAAGCACCACTAGAGCTTAAGCTCTCCTTAGTTTAAGCACAGGTTAAGAAATGCCTGAAGAATAAGTTGAATGGTAAATTGGAGGGAAAGTGGCCAAAATATAGTCAAACTTTTTGGAATAAGAGAGAATTACAGTTGGCCTTTGAACAACAAATGTGGGGGATAGAGGTGCAGACCCTCTATGCAGTAGAAAGTTCACATGTAACTTATCGTTGGCTCTCCACATCCGAGGTTTCTCCATATCCACGTATCTGCATCCATTAATTCAACTAACTGAGAATCGTGTAGCACTGTAGTAGGTACTTAGTGAACAAAACATGCATAAAAGGGAACCCACGCAATTCAAACCTGTGTTGTTCAAAGGTCAACGGTACTTAAAAATAGTTTCTGTATATTATAGGAAACAGTTCTATGCTGTATGATTTACAAAGCACTTCCTTAAAATTAACTCAGTTAACTCTTACAACGACACTGAAAGTTATATATTAACTGCTATAATAACATGAAAATTATACATATATATATTTTTTAATAACTAAGGGAGAAAGTGAGGTTTTAAGAAATTGGGAAAACTTCATAAAGGTCACACAATAATAAGTGGTAGAAACAGAACGCAGAGCCAAGTGTTCTCATAAACCTTTTCAATATATCACACTTTCTTATGGATTTACTCTGTATCTATCTTCATGTCAACAACTGAAAGTGAGTTAGTATTGTTTTGTTGCACAGCTTTCATTATGCCTAACCCAAATGACCAAATCTACAAGGTATAATTTTTTAGTATTTGGGCACTAAACTATTCAGGGGCACCCATCAAAGATGCCTCATTAAGGTAGATAAATTTAAGATATTAAAACTGGGAAATAAATGCATGAAACATAGCATCATTTCACGAAGGCAAGTAAGTGTCAAATGGTATTCTTTAAAAAAAACAAGGTGAAGAAGTCAAAATAAAATATCACTACACAGGTTGCTAAGTTTTTCTGGAAAAGGAAGCAGGCTTAATTCCCACCGAAATCTTAGTGTGGAGAAGAAGGAAGAAAGAACCTGGCACTGGTTGCTAGATAAATATTCAAACAAGATCAGACTCCAAGATAGTCAACTGAAAGTAACCTATTGGGGAACCATAAAGGTATCCGGAGAATATTTTTCTAAAAGAACACTAGCTAAATTTTTAACATTAAAAAAAAAAAGCCTAGATGAAAGAAGCAAACAATTTATGATGAAATAGGCAGTCTCAGAGAGACACAAAGTAAAGATCACTTCAAATTATTTTATAATATCAGAGGAAAGACAAAGAATAAGCCATAGGTAACTGAATCCAGCAAAGCAGAAAACACTTAACTAAAGAAAATGAACTAGGAACCATTTTCCATTTGTTCCCCAAATAACAGAGCAGAAATCCTTCATTTAAATTGTATATTTACTTATATATAAATTGCTAGAAAACTATTTTCAGGAGTTATAAACCATCTTTTGTTAATGCTGGCCTTTTAAATAAAATATATAGTTTTAGAGTCTGACGCTGTCACAACATAGAACTTGTAGGTGACAAAATATAATTTTAATTAATCTACCCTGCAGCACAAATCAAACAACAAGCTATATTTTAGTCTTTCCCTGTAGAGAAATGGCATCTGCACGATAGTCACACCAAATAAATAGTTTTAAAATTGACCTCTGTCATCAAATTCCACTACCTATACAGGAAAACATTTTCTCTCACTCTGCAAATTACACTTTGGTTTTCAGAAATCTCACAGACGTTTAAGAAAATTTTGCAAAACTATTAACAAAAATGGAAACTGACAATAGGTTGGTTGTATTTACAATGAACTACCTTAAAACCAATGTATTTTGGGGCTTCCCTGGTGGCGCACTGGTTGAGACTCCACCTGCCGATGCAGGGGACATGGGTTCGTGCCCCGGTCCGGGAAGATCGCACATGCCGTGGAGCGGCTGGGCCCGTGAGCCATGGCTGCTGAGCCTGCGCGTCTGGAGCCTGTGCTCCACAACGGGAGAGGCCACAACAGTGAGAGGCCCGCGTACCACAAAAAAACAAACAAAAAAACCCAATGTATTTTGGCCAACACAATATAGAAAAACTATGGACTTTTTTTTTTTTTAACATCTTCATTGGAGTATAATTGCTTTACAATGGTGTGTTAGTTTCTGCTTTATAACAAAGTGAATCAGCTATACATATTCACATATCACCATATCTCCTCCCTCTTGCGTCTCCCTCCTACCCTCCTTATCCCACCCCTCTAGGTGGTCACAAAGCACCGAGGTGATCTCCCTATGCCATGCGGCTGCTTCCCACTAGCTATCTATTTTATATTTGGTAGTATATGTAAATCCATGCCACTTTCTCACTTCGTCCCAGCTTACCCTTCCCCCTCCCCGTGTGCTCCAGTCCATTCTCTATGTCTGCGTCTTTATTCCTGTCCTGCCCTTAGGTTCTTCAGAACCTTTTTTTCTTAGATGCCATATAAATGTGTTAGCATACGGTATTTTTCTCTTTCTGACTTACTTCACTGTGTATGACAGACTCTAGGTCCATCTACCTCACTACAAATAACTCAGTTTCGTTTCTTTTTATGGCTGAGTAATATTCCATTGTATATATGTGCCACTTCTTCTTTATCCATTCATCTGTCGATGGACACTTAGGTTGCTTCCATGTCCTGGCTAATGTAAACAGAGATGCAATGAACATTGTGCTACATGACTCTTTTTGAATTATGGTTTTCTCTGCATATATGCCCAGTAGTGGGATTGCTGGGTCATACGGTAGTTCTATTTTTAGTTGTTTTTTTTTTTTTTTAAACATCTTTATTGGGGTATAATTGCTTTACAATGGTGTGTTAGTTTCTGCTTTATAACAAAGTGAATCAGTTATACATATACATATGTTCCCATATCTCTTCCCTCTTGCGTCTCCCTCCCTCCCACCCTCCCTATCCCACCCCTCCAGGCAGTCACAAAGCACCGAGCCGATATCCCTGTGCCATGCGACTGCTTCCCACTAGCTATCTACCTTACGTTTGGTAGTGTATATATGTCCATGCCTCTCTCTCGCCCTGTCACAGCTCACCCTTCCCCCTCCCCATATCCTCAAGTCCGTTCTCCAGTAGGTCTGTGTCTTTATTCCTGTCTTACCCCTAGGTTCTTCATGACATTTTTTTTTCTTAAATTCCATACATATGTGTTAGCATACAGTATTTGTCTTTTTTTTTTCTGACTTACTTCACTCTGTATGACAGACTCTAGGTCTATCCACCTCATTACAAATAGCTCAATTTCGTTTCTTTTTATGGCTGAGTAATATTCCATTGTATATATGTGCCACATCTTCTTTATCCATTCATCTGATGATGGGCACTTAGGTTGTTTCCATCTCTGGGCTATTGTAAATAGAGCTGCAATGAACATTTTGGTACATGAGTCTTTTTGAATTTTGGTTTTCTCAGAGTATATGCCCAGTAGTGGGATTGCTGGGTCATATGGTAGTTCTATTTTTAGTTTTTTAAGGAACCTCCATACTGTTCTCCATAGTGGATGTATCAATTTACATTCCCAACAACAGTGCAAGAGGGTCCCCTTTTCTCCACACCCTCTTCAGCACTGTTTGTAGATTTTTTGATGATGGCCATTCTGACTGGTATGAGGTGATACCTCACCATAGTTTTGATTTGCACTTCTCTAATGATTAGTGATGTAGAGCACTCTTTCATGTGTTCGTTGGGAATCTGTATATCTTCTTTAGAGAAATGTCTATTTAGGTCTTCTGCCCATTTTTGAATTGGGTTGTTTGTTTTTTTGATATTGAGCTGCATGACCTGCTTGTAAATTTTGGAGATTAATCCTTTGTCAGCTGCTTCGTTTGCAAATATTTTATCCCATTCTGAGGGTTGCTTTTCGTCTTGTTTATGGTTTCCTTTGCTGAGCAAAAGCTTTTAAGTTTCAGTAGGTCCCATTGGTTTATTTTTGTTTTTATTTCCATTTCTCTAGGAGGTGGGTCAAAAAGGATCTTGCTGTGATTTATGTCATAGAGTGTTCTGCCTATTTTTTCCTCTAAGAGTTTTATAGTGTCCGCCCTTACATTAGGTCTTTAATCCATTTTGAGTTTATTTTTGTGTATGGTGTTAGGGAGTGTTCTAATTTCATTCTTTTACATGTAGCTGTCCAGTTTTCCCAGCACCACTTATTGAAGGGGCTGTCTTTTCTCCATTGTATATTCTTGATCCTTCATCAAAAATAAGGTGACCATGAGATTGGTTCAAGATGGCAGAGTAGAAGGACGTGCTCTTACTTCCTCTTGTGAGAGCACTGGAATCACAACTAACTTCTGAGCAATCATAGACAGGAAGACACTGGAACTCACCAAAAAAGATACCCCACATTCAAAGACAAAGGAGAAGCCACAATGAGACAGTAGGAAGGGTGCAAACACAATAAAATCAAATCCCATAACTGCTGCATGGGTGACTCACAAACTGGAGAACACTTATACCACAGAAGTCCACCCACTGCAGTGAAGGTTCTGAGCCCCATGTCAGGCTTCCCAACCTGGGGGTCTGGCAACGGGAGGAGGAATTCCTAGAGAATCAGACTTTGAAGGCTAGCGGGATTTGACAGCAGGACTTCGACAGGACTGGGAGAAACAGAGACTAGACTCTAGGAGGGCACACACAAAGTACTGTGGGAATCAGGACACAGGGGAAGGATCAGTGACCCCATAGGAGACTGAACCAGAACTACCTACTAGTGTTGGAGGATCTCCTTCAGAAGCGGGGGGTGGCTGTGTCTCACCGTGAGGACAAGGACACTGGCAGCAGAAGTTCTGGGAAGTACTCCTTGGTGTGAGCCTTCCCAGAGTCCGCCATTAGTCCCACCAAAGAACCCTGGTAGGCTCCAGTGTTGGGTCGCAGCAGGCCAAACAACCAACAGGGAGGGAACCCAGCCCCACCTATCAGCAGTCAAGAGGATTAAAGTTTTACTGAGATCTGCCCACCAGAGCAACAGCCAGTTCTACCCACCACCAGTCCCTCCCACCAGGAAACTTGCACAAGCCTCTTAGATAGCCTCATCCACCAGAGGGAAGACAGCAGAAGCAGGATGAACTACAATCCAGCCTGTGGAACAAAAACCACATTCAAAGAAAGATATAGACAAGATGAAAAGGCAGAGGGCTATGTACCAGATGAAGGAACAAGATAAAGCTCCAGAAAAACAACTAAATGGAGATAGACAACCTTCCAGAAAAACAATTCAGAATAATGACACTTAAGATGATCCAGGACCTCGGAAAAAGAATGGAGGCAAAGATCGAGAAGATGCAAGAAATGTTTAACAAAGACCTAGAAGAATTAAAGAACAAACAGAGATGAACAGTACAATAGGTGAAATGAAAAATACACTAGAAGGAATCAATATCAGAATAACTGAGGCAGAAGAACGGATAAGTGACCTGGAAGACAGAATGGTAGAATTCACTGCTGCGGAAAAGAATAAAGAAAAAAGAATGAAAAGAAATGATGACAGCCTAAGACACCTCTGGGACAACGTTAAATGCAACAACATTCACATTACAGGGGTCCAGAAGGGGAAGAAAGAGAGAAAGGATGCGAGAAAATATTTGAAGATATTATAGTTGAAAACTTCCCTAACATGAGAAAGGAAAGAGCCACCCAAGTCCAGAAAGCGCACAGTCCCATACAGGATAAACCCAAGGAGAAACACACCGAGACACATAGTAATCAAATTGGCAAAACTTAAAGAAAAATTATTGAAAGCAGCAAGGGAAAAATGAAATATAATATACAAGGGAACTCCCATGAGGTTAACAGATGATTTCTCAGCAGAAACTCTACAAACCAGAAGGGAGTGGCAAGATATACTTAAAGTGATGAAAGAGAAGAACCTACAACGAAGATTACTCTACCCAGCAAGGATCTCATTCAGATTCGATGGAGAAATTAAAAGCTTTACAGACAAGCAAAGGCTAAGAGAATTCAGCACCACCAAACCAGCTCTAGAGCAAATGCTGAAAGAACTTCTCTAAGTGGGAAACACAAGACAAGAAAAGGAGCTACAAAAACTAACCCAAAACGATTAAGAAAATGGTAATAGGAACATACATATCAATAATTACCTTAAACATGAATGGATTAAATGTTCCAACCAAAAGACACAGGCTTGCTGAATGGATACAAAAACAAGACCTGGACAATGGAATATTACTCAGCCTTAAAAAGAAATGAAATTGAGCTATTTGTAATGAGATGGATAGACCTAGAGTCTGTCATACAGAGTGAAGTAAGTCAGAAAGAAAAAGACAAATACCGTATGCTAACACATATATATGGAATTTAAGGGGAAAAAAAATGTCATGAAGAACCTAGGGGTAAGACAGGAATAAAGACGCAGACCTACTGGAGAACGGACTTGAGGATATGGGGAGGGGGAAGGGTGAGCTTTGACAGGGCGAGAGAGAGTCATGGACATATACACACTAACAAACGTAGTAAGGTAGATAGCTAGGGGGAAGCAGCCGCAAGGCACAGGGATATTAGCTCGGTGCTTTGTGACAGCCTGGAGGGGTGGGATAGGGAGAGTGGGAGGGAGGGAGACGCAAGAGGGAAGACATATGGGAACATATGTATATGTATAACTGATTCACTTTGTTATAAAGCAGAAACTAACACACCACTGTAAAGCAATTATACCCCAATAAAGATGTTTAAAAAAAAAAAAAAAAAAAACAAACAAAAAAAAAACAAGACCCGGGCTTCCCTGGTGGCGCAGTGGTTGGGTGTCCGCCTGCCGATGCAGGGGACGCGGGTTCGTGCCCCGGTCCGGGAGGATCCCATGTGCCGTGGAGCAGCTGGGCCCGTGAGCCATGGCCGCTGGGCCTGCGCGTCCGGAGCCTGTGCTCCACGATGGGAGAGGCTACGGTGGTGAGAGGCCCACATACAGCAAAAGAAAAAAAAAAACCCCAAAACACCCCCAAAAAACAAGACCCATATATATGCTGTCTACAAGAGACCCACTTCAGACCTAGGGGCACATACAGAATGAAAGTGAGGGGATGGAAAAAGATGTTCCATGCAAATGGAAATTAAAAGACAGCTGGAGTTGCAATACCCGTATCAGATAAAATAGACTTTAAAATAAAGAATGTTATAAGAGACAAGGAAAGACACTACATAACAGTCAAGGGATCAATCCAAGAAGATATAACAATTATAAATATATAGGCACCCAACAAAGGAGCACCTCAATACATAAGGCAACTGCTAACAGCTATAAAAGAGGAA
The DNA here is from genome assembly GCF_005190385.1 of Monodon monoceros. Lineage (NCBI taxonomy): Eukaryota > Metazoa > Chordata > Mammalia > Artiodactyla > Monodontidae > Monodon > Monodon monoceros. Next base: position 45,727,691 of record NW_021703765.1, read on the forward strand.
ATTGACAGTAACACAATAATAGTGGGGGACTTTTTTAACACCTCACTTACACCAATGGACAGATCATCCAAAGAGAAAATTAATAAGGAAACACAAGCTTTAAATGACACAATAGACCAGATAGATTTAGTTGATATTTATAGGAGATTCCATCCAAAAACAACAGATTACACTTTCTTCTCAAGTGTGCATGGAACATTCTCCAGAATAGATCACCTCTTGGGTCACAAATCAAGCCTTAGTAAATTTAAGAAAATTGAAATCATATCAAGCATCTTTTCTGACCACAATGCTATGAGATAACAAATCAATTACAGGGAAAAAAAACGTAAAAAACACAAACACATGGAGGCTAAACAATACGTTACTAAATAACCAAGAGATCACCAAAGAAATCAAAGAGGAAATCAAAAAATACCTAGAGACAAATGACAATGAAAACACGACGATCCAAAACCTACGGTATGCAGCAAAAGTAGTTCTAAGAGGGAAGCTTATAGCAATATAAGCCTACGTCAAGAAACAAGAAACATCTCAAATGAACGATCTAAACTTATACCTAAAGTAACTAGAGAAAGAAGAACAAAGAAAACCCAAAGTTAGCAGACAGAAAGAAATCATAAAGATCAGAGCAGAAACAAATGAAAAAGAAATGAAGGAAAGAATAGCAAAGATCAATAAAACTAAAAGCTGGTTCTTTTTGAGAAGATAAACAAAATTGATAAACCATCAGCCAGACTCATCAAGAAAAAGAGGGAGAGGACTCAAATCAATATAATTAGAAATGAAAAAGGAGAGGTTACAACAGACACCGTAGAAATACAAAGCATCCTAAGAGGCTACTACAAGCAACTCTATGCCAATAAAATGGACAACTTGGAAGAAATGGACAAATTCTTAGAAAGGTATAATCTTCCAAGATTGAACCAAGAAGAAATAGAAAATATGAACAGACCAATCACAAGTAATGAAATTGAAACTGTGATTAAAAATCTTCCAACAAACAAAAGTTCAGGACCAGATGGCTTCACAGCTGAATTCTACCAAACATTTAGAGAAGAGCTAACACCCACCCTTCTAAAACACTTCCAAAAAACTGCAGAGGAAGGAAACCCCAAACTCATTCTATGAGGCCACCATCACCCTGATACCAAAATCAGACAAAGATGTCACAAAGAAAGAAAATTACAGACCAATATCACTGATGAATATAGATGCAAAAATCCTCAACAAAATACTAGCAAACAGAATTCAACAACACATTAAAAGGATCATACCCCATGATTAAGTGGGATTTATCCCAGGGATGCAAGGATTCTTCAATATACAGAAATCAATCAATGTGATACATCATATTAACAAATTGAAGAAGTAAAACCATATGATCATCTCAATAGATGCAGAAAAAGCTTTTGACAAAATTCAACATTCATTTATGATAAAACTCTCCAGAAAGTGGGCATAGAGGGAACCTACCTCAACATAATAAAGGCCATATATGACAAACTCACAGCAAACATCATTCTCAATGGTGAAAATCTGAAAGCATTTCTTTCAAGATCAGGAACAAGACAAGGATGTCCACTGTCACCACTATTATTCAGCATAGCTTTGGAAGTCCTAGCCACGGCAATCAGAGAAGAAAAAGAAAGAAAAGGAATACAAATCAGAAAAGAAGTAAAACTGTCACTGTTTGTGGATGACATGATACTATACATAGAGAATCCTAAAGATGCCAGCAGAACACTACTAGAGCTAATCAATGAATTTGGTAAAGTTGCAGGATACAAAATTAATGCACAGAAATCTCTTGCATTCCTAAACACTAATGATGAAAAATGTGACAGAGAAATTAAGGAAACACTCCCATTTACCACGGCAACAAAAAGAATAAAATACCTAGGAATAAACCTACCGAGGAAGACAAAAGACCTGTATGCAGAAAATTATAAGACACTGATGAAAGAAATTAAAGATGATACAAACAAATGGAGAGATATACCATGTTCTTGGATTGGAAGAATCAATACTGTGAAAATGACTACACTACCCAAAACAATCTACAGATGCAATGCAATCCCTATCAAATTACCAGTGGCATTGCTTACAGAACTAGAAAAAAAAATCTTAAAATTTTTATGGAGACAGAAAAGACCCCGAATAGCCAAAGCAGTCTTCAGGGGAAAAAACAGAGCTGGAAGAATCAGACTCCCTGACTTCAAAGCTACAGTAATCAAGACAATATTGTACTGGCACAAAAACAGAAATATAGATCAACGGAACAGGATAGAAAGCCCAGAGATAAACTCATGCACCTATGGTCAACTAATCTATGACAAAAGAGGTAAGGATATACAACGGAGAAAAGAGAGTCTCTTCAATAATTGGTGCTGGGAAAACTGGACAGCTACATGTAAAAGAATGAAATTAAAACACTCTCTAACACCATACACAAAAATAAACTCAAAATGGATTAGAGACCTAAATGTAACATCGGACACTATAAAACTCTTAGAGGAAAACAGAGGAAGAACACTCTTTGACATAAATCACAGCAAGATCTTTTTTGATCCACCTCCTAGAGTAATGGAAATCAAAACAAAAGTAAACAAATAGGACCTAATGAACCTTAAAAGCTTTTGCAAAGCAAAGGAAACTACAAACAAGACGATAAGACAACCCTCAGAATGGGAGAAAATATTTGCAAACAAATAAATGGGCAAAGAATTAATCTCCAAAATATATAAACAGCTCATGCAGCTCAATATTAAAAAAAAACAACCACCCAATCCAAAAATGGGCAGACATTTCTCCAAAGAAGACATACAGATGGCCAAGAAGCACATGAAAAGCTGCTCAACATCACTAATTACTAGAGAAATGCAAATCAAAACTACAATGAGGTATCACCTCACATCAGTTAGAATGGGCATCATCAGAAAATCTACAAACAACAAATGCTACAGAGGTTGTGGAGAAAAGGGAACACTCTTGTACTGTTGCTGGGAATGTAAATTGACACAGCCACTATGGAGAACAGTATGGAGGTTCCTTAAAGAACTAAAAATAGAATTACCATATGACCCAGCAATCCCACTACTGGGCATATACCCAGAGAAAACCATAATTCAAAAAGACACATGCACACCAATGTTCACTGCAGCCCTATTTACAACAGCCAGGTCATGGAAGCAACCTAAATGCCCATTGACAGATGAATGGGTAAAGAAGATGTGGTACATATATACCATGGACTATTACTCAGCCATAAAAAGGAATGAAATTGGGTCATTTGTAGAGACGTGGATGCATCTAGAGACTGTCATAAAGAGTGAAGTAAGTCAGAAAGAGAAAAACAAATATCGTATATTAACGCATATTTGTGGAACCTAAAAAATGGTACAGATGAACCAGTTTCTAGAGCAGAAATTGAGACAGAGAAGTAGAGAAAAAACGTATGGACACCAAGTGGAGAAAGAGGCGGGGGCTGGGGGTTGTGGTATGATGAATTGGGAGATTGGGACTGACATATATACACTACTATGTATAATATGGATAACTAATAAGAACCTGCTGTATAAAAAGATAAATAAAATTAAAATATTAAAAAAAAAAAGAAGGTGGCCATATGTGCATGGGTTTATCTTTGGGCTTTCTATCCTGTTCCATTGATTCATATTTCTGTTTTTGTGCCAGTACAATATTGTCTTGGTTACTGTAGCTTTGTAGTATAGTCTGAAGTCAGGGAGCCTGATTCCTCCAGCTATGTTTTTCTTTCTCCAGATTGCTTTGGCTATTCGGGATCTTTTGTGTTTCCATACAAACTGTGAAATTTTTTGTTCTAGTTCTGTGAAAAATGCCATTGGTAGTTTGATAGGGATTGCGTTGAATGTGTAGATTGCTTTGAGTAGTATTGTCATTTTCACAATATTGATTCTTCCAATCCAAGAACATGGTATATCTCTCCATCTATTTGCATATTTAATTTCTTTCATCTATGTCTTATAGTTTCCTGAGTACAGGTCTTTTGTTTCCTTAGGTAGGTTTATTTCTAGGTATTTTATTCTTTTTGTTGCAATGGTAAATGGGAGTGTTTCCTTAATTTCTCTTTCAGGCTTTTCATCATTAGTGTATAGGAATGCAAGAGATTTCTGTGCCTTAATTTTGTATCCTGCTACTCTACCAAATTCATTGATTTGGTCTAGCAGTTTTCTGGTAGAATCTTTAGGATTCTTTATGTATAGTATCATGTTATCTGCAGACAGTGACAGCTTTAATTTTTCTTTTCTGATTTGGATTCCTTTTATTTCTTTTTCTTCTCTGAGGGCTGTGGCTAAAGCTTCCAAAACTATGCTGAATAATAGTGGTGAGTGTGGGCAACCTTGTCTTGTTCCTGATCTTAGTGGAAACGGTTTCAGTTTTTCACCATTGAGAACGATGTTGGCTGTGGGTTTGTCATATATAGCCTTAATAATGTTGAGGTAAGTTCCCTGTATGCTTACTTTCTGGAGGGTTTTTATCATAAATGGGTGGTGAATTTTGTCGAAAGCTTTTTCGGCATCTATTGAGGTGATCATATGGTTTTTATCCTTCAGTTTGTTAATATGGTGTATCACATTGATTGATTTGTGTATATTGAAGAATCCTTGCATCCCTGGGATAAACCACACTTGATCATGGTGTATGATCCTTTTAATGTGCTGTTGGATGCTGTTTGCTAGTATTTTGTTCAGGATGTTTTTGCATCTATGTTCATCAGTGATATTGGCCTGAAGTTTTCTTTCTTTGTGACATCTTTGCCTGGTTTTGGTATCAGGGTGATGGTGGCCTCGTAAAATGAGTTTGGGAGTGTTCCTCCCTCTGCCATATTTTGGAAGAGTTTGAGAAGGACAGGTGTTAGCTCTTCTCTAAATGTTTGATAGTATTTGCCTGTGAAGCCATTTGGTCCTGGGCTTTTGTTTGTTGGAAGATTTTTAATCACAGTTTCAATTTCAGTGCTTGTGATTGGTCTGTTTACATTTTCTATTTCTTCCTCGTTCAGTCTTGGAAGGTTGTGGTTTTCTAAGAATTTGTTCATTTCTTCCAAGTTGTCCATTTTATTGGCATATAGTTGCTTGTAGTAGCCTCTTAGGATGTTTGTATTTCTGCAGTGTCAGTTGTTACTTCTCCTTTTTCATTTCTAATTCTATTGATTTGGGTCTTCTCCCTTTTTTTCTTGATGAGTCTGGCTAATGGTTTATCAATTTTGTTTATCTTCTCAAAGAATCAGCTTTTAGTTTTACTGATCTTTGCTACTGTTTCCTTCATTTCTTTTTCATTTGTTTCTGCTCTGATATTTACGATTTCTTTCCTTCTGCTAACTTTGGGGGTTTTTTGTTTTACTTTCTCTAATTGCTTTAGGTGTAAGGCTAGGTTGTTTGAGATGTTTCTTGTTTCTTGAGGTAGGATTGTATTGCTATAAACTTCCCTCTTAGATCTACTTTTGCTGCATCCTATAGGTTTTGGGTCATCGTGTTTTCATTGTCATTTTTCTCTAGGTATTTTTTGATTTCCTCTTTGATTTCTTCAGTGATCTCTTAGTTATTAAGTAGTGTATTGTTTAGCCTCCATGTGTTTGTATTTTTTACAGATTTTTTTCCTGTAATTGATATCTAGTCTCATAGTGTTGTGGTCAGAAAAGATACTTGATACGATTTCAATTTTCTTAAATTTACCAGGGCTTGATTTGTAACACGAGATATGATCTATCCTGGAGAATGTTCCATGAGCACTTGAGAAGAAAGTGTATTCTGTTGTTTTTGGATGGAATGTCCTATAAATATCAGTTAAGTCCATCTTGTTTAATGTATCATTTAAATCTTGTGTTTCCATATTTATTTTCATTTTAGATGATCTGTTCATTGGTGAAAGTGGGGTGTTAATGTTCCCTACTATGATTGTGTTATTGTTGATTTCCCCTTTCATGGCTGTTAGCATTTGCCTTATGTATTGAGGTGCTCCTATGTTGGGTGCATAAATATTTACAACTGTTATATCTTCTTCTTGGATGGATCCCTTGATCATTATATAGTGTCCTTCTTTTCTCTTCTAATAGTCTTTATTTTAAAGTCCATTTTGTCTGATATGAGAATTGCTACTTCAGCTTTCTTTTGATTTCCATTTGCATGGAGTGTCTTTTTTTCATCCCCTCACTTTCAGTCTGTATGTGTCCCTAGGTCTGAAGTGGGTCTCTTGAAGACAGCATGTACACATACGGGTCTTGTTTTTGTATCCATTCAGTCAGTCTATGTCTTTTGGTTGGAGCATTTAATCCATTTACATTTAAGGTAGTTATTGATATGTGTGTTCCTATTAGCATTTTCTTAATTGTTTTGGGTTTGTTATTGTGGGTCTTTTCCTTCTCTTGTGTTTCCTGCCTAGAGAAGTTCCTTTAGCATTTGTTGTAAAGCTGACTTGGTGGTGCTGAATTCTCTTAGCTTTTGCTTGTCTGTAAAGGTTTTAATTTCTCCATCGAATTTGAATGAGATCCTTGCTGGGTAGAGTAATGTTGGTTGTAGGTTTTTCCCTTTCATCACTTTAAATACGCCCTGCCACTCCCTTCTGGCTTGCAGAGTTTCTGCTGAAAGATCAGCTATTAACCTTATGGGAATTCCCTCGTATATTGTTTGTTCTTTTTCCGTTGCTGCTTTTAATATTTTTTCTTTGTATTTAATTTTTGATAGTTTCATTAATATGTGTCTTGGCATGTTTCTCCTTGGATTTATCCTGTATGGGACTCTCTGCCCTTTCTGGACTTGGGTGGCTATTTCCTTTCCCATATTAGGGAAGTTTTCAACTATAAACTCTTCCAATATTTTCTTAGTCCCTTTCTTTTTCTCTTTTTCTTCTAGGACTCGAATAATTTGAATGTTGGTGCGTTTAATATTGTTCCAGAGGTTTCTGAGACTGTCCTCAATTCTTTTCATTCTTTTTTCTTTATTCTGCTCTGCAGTAATTTTTTCCACTATTTTATCTTCCAGGTCACTTTTCCGTTCTTCTGCCTCAGTTATTCTGCTATTGATTCCTTCTAGAGAATTTTAAATTTCATTTATTGTGTTGTTCATCATTGTTTGTTTGCTCTTTAGTTCTTCTAGGTCCTTGTTGAACGTTTCTTGTTTTTTCTCCATTCTAGTTCCAAGATTTTGGATCATCTTTACTATCATCACTCTGAATTCTTTTTCAGATAGACTGTCTATTTCCTCTTCATTTGTTTGGTCTGGTGGGTTTTTATCTTGCTCCTTCATCTGTCGTGTGTTTCTCTGACGTCTCATTTTGCTTAACTTACTGTGTTGGGGTCTCCTTTTCACAGGCTGCAGGTTCGTAGTTCCTGTTGTTTTTGGTGTCTGCCCCCCTGTGGGTAATGTTGGTTCAGTGGGTTGTGTAGGCTCCCTGGTGGAGGGGACTGGTGCCTGTGTTCTGGTGGATGAGGCTGGATCTTGTCTTTCTGGTGGGCAGGTCTGCATCCCATGGTGTGTTTTGGGCTGTCTGTGACCTTATTATGATTTTAGGCAGCCTCTCTGCTAATGGGTGGGGTTAAGTTCCCGTCTTGCTAGTTGTTTGGCATAGGGTGTCCAGCACTCGAGTGGAGCTGGGTCTTAGCATTGAGATGGAGATCTCTCGGAGAGCTTTCGCCATTTGATATTATGTGGAGCTGGGAGGTCTCTGGTGGACCAATGTCCTGAACTTGGCTCTCCCACCTCAGAGGCACAGGCCTGACACCCGGCTGGAGCACGAAGACCCTGTCAGCCACACAGCTCAGAAGAAAAGGGAGGAAAAAAGAAAGAAAGAAAGAAAAAATAAAATAAAATAAAGTTGTTAAAATAAAAAATTATTAAAATGTAATTTAAAAAAAGGAAAGAAGAAAAAACTGACAGACAGAACCCTAGGACAAATGGTAAAAGCAAAGCTATACAGACAAAATCATACAGAGAAGCATACACATACACACTCACAAAAAGAGAAAAAGGAAAAAAATATATATTTTGTTGCTCTCACAGTCCACCACCTCAATTCTGGGATGATTCGTTGTCTATTCAGGTATCCCACAGATGCAGGGTACATAAGTTGATTGTGGAGATTTAATCCGCTGCTCCTGAGGCTGCTGGGAGAGATTTCCCTTTCTCTTCTTTTTTTGCACAGCTCCTGGGGTTCAGCTTTGGATTTGGCCCCGCCTCTGCGTGCAGATTGCCTGAAGGCATCTGTTTCTGTTCAGACAGGATGGGGTTAAAGGAGTGGCTGATTAGGGGGCTCTGGCTCACTCAGGCCATGGGGAGGGAGGGGTATGGAATGCGGGGCGAGACTGGACGTTGCAACAGCCTGAGGTGCGCCTGGGTGTTCTCCCGGAGAAGTTGTCTCTGGATCACGGGACCCTGGCAGTGGCCGGCTGCACAGCCTCCTGGGAGGGGAGGTGTGGATAGTGACCTGTGCTTGCACACAGGCTTCTTGGTGGCTGCAGCAGCAGCCTTAGCCTTTCATGCCCATCTCTGGTGTCTGCGCTGATAGCTGTGGCTTGCGCCCGTCTCTGGAGCTCGTTTAGGCTGTGCTCTGAATCTCCTCTCGTTGCGCACCCCAAAACAATGGTCTCTTGCCTCTTAGGCAGGTCCAGAGTTTTTCCTGGACTCCCTCCCGGCTAGCTGTGGCACACTAGCCCCCTTCAGGCTGTCTTTACGCAGCCAACCCCAGTCCTCTCCCTGGGATCTGACCTCCGAAGCCATAGCCTCAGCTCCCAGCCCCCGCGTGCCCCGGCGGGTGAGCGCACAAGCCTCTCAGGCTGGTGAGTGCCGGCTGGCACCGATCCTCTGTGTGGGAATCTCTCCGCTTTGCTCTCTGCACCCCTGTTGCTGTGCTCTCCTCTGAAGCCTCCCAGCCACCCACCCTCTGTCTCCACCAGTGAAGGTGCTTCCTAGTGTGTGGAAGCTTGTCCTCCTTCACAGCTTCCTCCCAGAGGTGCAGGTCCTGTCCCTATTCTTTTGTCTCTGTTTTTTCTTTTCTCTTTTGCCCTACGCAGGTACATGGGGAGTTTCTTGCCATTTGTGAGGTCTGAGGTCTTCTGCCAGCGTTCAGTAGGTGTTCTGTAGGAGCTGTTCCACATGTAGATGTATTTCTGACGTATCTGTGGGTAGGAAAGTGATCTCCACATCTTACTCTTCTGCCATCTTGAAGGTCTCTGAAAAACTATGCACTTTTAACTGGAACAGGAGGATGTTCTGGGCATTAATGTGGACTTGGCATACACAGTAGGTGAAAATGACATGCAAGCTCAGTTCAGTAAAAACAGCCATTGAATTAGAGGTTTGCTGGTGGAAACGGGATTGCAAGTGACATGCTTATCTACACAGAAAACCTCAAGGTAGATAAAAAAAAACAAAACCAAAAAGCCTCCTAGGGCCAATGAATGAGTTTAGTAAGGCAACAAGACTAAAGGTCAATACAAAAATAATCGTATTTCTAAATATCATTAAGGTAAAGTCTGAAACTTAAATTTTTAAAAATCCCACTTATAATAGCTTTCCCCAAAATGAAATACTTAGGTATCAATCTAACATGTACAGGTATCTGTATGCTGTAAACCACAAGACACAGATGAAAGAAATAAAGGAAAATACCGATAAATGGAGAGACATGCTGCATTCATGGATTGTAAGATTCAACATAGTAAAGATCTCAATTCTCTCCAAATTCATCTACAGATTTAACACAATTCCAAAAAAAATTTTTTGTGGATATGGATAAGTTGATTGTAAAACTTACATGGAAACCGAAGAAACTAGAAAAGCTAAATCAATTTTCGGGAGAAAAAGGGAACAAAATGGAAAGAATTACACCATGCAGTTTTAAGAATTACTTATATAAGGCTACAGTAATCAAAATTATGTGTTATTGATGAAGGAATCGACACATAGGTTAATGAAACAGAATAGAGAATCGAGAAATAGATCCAGATAAATATGGCCGATTTATTTTTGACCAGGGTGGAAAACAATTCAATTGAGAAAGCAGTCATTTCAACACATGGGGCAATTGAACATTCACATGCAAAAAAATGAATCTTGAACCTCACAACTTATAAAAAATTAACTCAAAATGTCAACTATAAACTTCTAGCAAAAAGCTTAAGGAAAAATCTTTGTGACTTGGGACCCAGAAAAGAATTCTTAGACATGACAGCCAAAGGCAGGTCTATTTTTTTTTTAATTGACAAATTTGACTTCATAAAAATTAAACTTTTGCTCTGTAAAGGACACAGTTAAGAGAATGAAAGAACAAATTAATTTTTCTCTACAAGCTATATGCCTTTCTTTTTCTTGCCTTATTGTACCAACAATATAATGTTGAATAGTAGTGAAGAAAGCAGACATCCTTGCCTTTTTCCTAATCTTTGGAAGAAAGCATTCAGACTTTTCACCATTAAGAATGATTTTTAGTGGTAGGGTTTTAACAGCTGCCCTTTATCAGACTGAGAAAGTCCCTTCTATTCCAAGATTGCTGAGAGTTTTATTATTAATGGATGTTGAAATCTGCCAAATGTATTTTTACATCAATTGATATAGTCACATGGTTTTTCCTTCTTAGACTATTAATATGTTAGATTTTACTGACTAATTTTTGAATATTGAACCAGCTTTGCATCCCTGGGGTAAACTCTACTTGGTCAAGATATATTATTATTTTTATATATCACTGGATTTGATTTGCTAATATTTTGGTGAAGATGTTTACATCTATGTTCATGAAGCATATTGGTCTGTAGTGTTCGTTGGTATGCTGATTAGATCAGAGTCACATATAACAAACCTGTAGCTCAAGAGTGGTAATAAGAATTAAACATAGTAATATGGGGTTGGTTTCCTGAGCTCCTCCCTTTGGCCCTCTGGCCAGAAAGCTGGGGCTTTAGTTACTCCTCTTTGCCACATAGTTCTGTGACTACATCCATACCTAGGGTCAAGCAGCAAGAAAAAATGGGGGTGGGGAGTGGGGTAAAAGTGAGATGGCAACCTCACTGCTGGTTCAGAAGTCAGTTTGAATTCTCATCTTCTTCCCCAATTTGCCTACTATTTACTTTTCAAAGCCTTCGAATAGCTGCTCCATGCATTCTGTCCACGTTTATAGCTGTGTTCAGTGGCAGAAACAGTATGGAATGTTTTTACTCCATCTTAACTGAAACCATTAAAAGCTAGTTTAATCAGAATTCTGACAGGAGGCTTCTGTTATATTATATTCCTACTAGCTTTTACTTCATAAAACTTAAGCCTGCTTGCTCACCTATACCAGCAAACTCTCTCAACTTCGTCCAAAAGGACCTAACAGGCTTGGCAGATTTTCTTTTAAGGGCACCCTCATTCCTTCCTTAATGGCTAATGAAAAAGGCAGAAGTCTTCATCTCCCTTATCATAGTCTCTCTGATATCAAGTAGAAGTCCCCTAAAATTCAAGTCAGTGCCCTAGAGAGCAACAGAGCTCTCAACAGAAAATTATTTTATCTCTGGTGTTTAGTACTTGTCTCTGTTCCTTAAAAGTATAACTATGGTAGTACTGACTTTAATCAAGGGCCAAACCACACTAACAGATTACCTTAAAAAATCACACAAGCTCTCAGAGGTAAAACTCAGTAGAGGTACTTCTTGATATTAAGGACATAATATTTTAAAAAAACAAAAGATATAGAAAAAATGAAAATTAATGAAAACAGAAACCAAAAGCTTATTAGGCAGAATCAGAGGAGTTACATGAAGAATGAATAAGCTAGTGTCCTACAGCTAACTCCCTCAACAAATATAGGGACATATTTAACAAAAAGGACTAAATTATCTAGATAATTATGACACTGACATAATGGGAAATCCAAAAATGAGTTTCTTTTTCATGCTCAAGGAAGGCAAGATATAGGGGGAAAATGCAGGCACAGAGAGTACAAAAGATGACAGCAGAGCTGTCCTTCATAACAAATGATCCAAAACTATGAAGTAGTGTCACCTTCAGTCTGATTTTGCTACATACTTTCAGAAAGTATAAAGGTATAAAGCAAAGGAAGGGATTGAGAGGTAAGTTAATGAGCCTGTGCTCTAGAGCCCTCGTGCCACAACTACTGAAGCCCGTGTGCCTAGAGCCCGTGCTCCCCAAGAGAAGCCACCACAATGAGAAGCATGTGCACCACAACAGAGAGTAGCCCCTGCTCGCTGCAACTAGAAAAAGCCTGCGCGCAGCAATGAAGACCCAACACAGCCAAAAATAAATAAATTAATTTTTTTAAAAAAGAATGTCCTGCTTAGATTTCATAATTACAGTTAACATAATCTTAAACCAAAGGAAAAAAATTTTGGAACAAGTTCCAAAAAAGATCATCTCCCTACCTTACATAAATTCAAGGATACCACAATTCAAACACAGAATCCTTTTTAACCCCTTAAAGACAATTATTAAGCAGGCATTCTACCAAATCAAACAGTCACAGGGTCTGATTAATTTTTCTCCCAACCATTAAGGCTAATGATATCAGGACACTGTCCAGAACACCTGAGATACTTGGCTTGAAGTTTTTTCCTCCACTGATAATTATTTTAATTGAAGTATAGTTGATTTAAAATACTGTGTTACAGTGTTCACTGCAGCTCTATTTATAATAGCCAGGACATGGAAACAACCTAAGTGTCCATCGACAGGTGAATAGACAAAGAAGATGTGGCACATATATACAATGGAATATTACTCAGCCGTAAAAAGAAATGAAACTGAGTTATTTGTAGTGAGGTGAATGGACCAAGAGACTGTCATACAGAGTGAAGTAAGTCAGAAAGAGAAAAACAAATACTGTATGCTAACACATATATATGGAATCTAAAAAAAAAAAAAAAAAGGTTCTGAAGAACCTACGGGAAGGACAGGAATAAAGACGCAGACATAGAAAATGGACTTGAGGACAAGGGGAGGGGGAAGGGTAAGCTGGGACGAAGTGAGAGAGTGACATGGACATATATACACTACCAAATGTAAAAGAGATAGCTAGTGGGAAGCAGCCGTATAGCACAGGGAGATCAGCTTGGTGCTTTGTGACTACCTAGAGGGGTGGGATAGGGAGGGTGGGAGGGAGATGCAAGAGGGAGGAGATACAGGGATATATGTATACATATAGCTGATTCACTTTGTTATACAGCAGAAACTAACACACCATTGTAAAGCAATTATACTCCAATAAAGATGTTTAAAAAATAAATAAATAAAATACTGTGTTAGTTTCAGGTGTATAGCAAAGTGGTTCTTATATATATATATTTTTTTCAGATTATGTTCCATCATAGGTTATTACAAGATATTGAATATTGTTCCCTGTGTTATACAGTAAATCCTTGTTGCCACCTGATATACTTGGAATCTGAAATGTATACCTGCTGGTCAGCCCTTCTAATCCATCTCTACCTTTCAGGAAAATAGTATATTCCACATAATCTCACTTGAACACTTTTCCCCTTACATGCAAACATAATACTTGATTTATGTATTATTAAAAAGAAATATAATGTGCTGTATTCATATTAGATTATATAATTTTTTTTCTAGTTCTTACTCTTATATCCTTTTTTTAATTCCCAAACTTCTTTTCATTCCTCTGGAAGGAAAAAAAGAAACCAAAAAAACTGACATATTTGTTTTTGGAAACTGACATACCCATGGACAATCTCAAGATTATTATATTTAAGAGCTTGACGGCATCTTTCTTAAATGTATCTTAGCTAATGGTTTTAAGCTACTGGTTTTCCCTGTAATACCTCACCTTTCCCTAAATTATGACAGCTCTGTAATACAAGCAGAGATTGTATTGTTACATTCATTTTAAATACAAGGAAACAGGTAAGTTCAAAGAGGTCAAGTAACTTTCCCAAAGTGAAATCTAGATAATGGCATGCTGAATCTAGCATCCACGACTCCTGACTTCTACTTCAATGCTATTTCCTCTATAATACACACCTTTTCTATCAAAAGGATAATACATATCTCAAGACACACAGATCCTATACATCAAAATTAAAGAATGAGTACAACCTTCTGAAGAAGCTCTAAAGAAAATGTTATATTTTCTATGTAAGGTCCACCTATCAAGAGATACAACCAATAAAGGTCTCTTGAGAAAATATCCATTAAAAAACCTAGTGTAGCTTTCCTGCTTCCAAAGAGAGAACCTAGTGAATGGTAATTGGATGGTAACTGAACTATGCCAGTTCAAGATGCCAATTCTCAGATTCCCAAATCACAGTATTTTATTTAACTTTCTATGAACATTTAGTCAATGGGAAAACAAAAGTGATAGATTTTAAAGGCCCCCTTCTTTCCCCTCCTAGATTCTAAGTGTGATCTCCAGAACAGTGACAGCAATAGAAAAATCACCGAAAATTTTGTTGGAAATGCAAATTCTCAGACTTCACCCAGGCCTACTGTGTCATAGATTCCTGGGGTGGTACCCAGCAACCTGTGTTTTAACAAGCCCTCCAGATAATTCTTATGCATATCAAAGTTTGAGAACTACTATCTTATTAGACTATCAATGCTTTGAAAACATTGCATTTCTGTTTCTCTGCTATGTATACAAGCTCTTTATAACTTGCCATTTTAAGAACATCTTCTCCATACTACATTAATTTGATTGCACTTTTAATGAAAACTTAAATTTTCCCTGTTCAGTGTTCCATGAGTTTTGGCTCATGCAGAACTAGTATAAAGTTTAAATACAAGTTGCTATAAATTTAATAGTTAGCCTTAACTATATTTCACTGACTCCGTATCTTTTAAAATTTCATTAAAAAAAATCCCTTGCCCTTCTTGTACCTAAATGATATATCTTCTAATCAGTAATGAGCCTTATGAGTCAGTATTTTATTTATTGTACAATAATGCTTCATGGAGAGTTGTATTACTTATAGTTTTTATATCCTATATTTTCTATAAACAAAAATCCAAAGTCCTTCAGGGTACAAGTTTTCTAATCTGTTATGCATTTTAATTATTTAATACTTATTTTTGCCCAGTTTCTACAGGATGCACTGTGAAACTAATGTGCCAGCAGGTACATGTCATGCATTCCTTTTTCTTTCTTCTAATGTCTGATAAAAAATGAAAGTGGGGATGCTAGGAATTGTTAAAAAGAAAGTAAATGAATTCTTTGTCTCACTCTGCACAGATGTACTAAACTCACATTTCCCAAAGGAGAAAGAAGATATTCAAAGGAAATAAGGGTCACGATATATATAACAAATGTTTAAGGAATCAGGATGTCTGAACTCCAAGGTCAGATGGTTTGCTCTGCAGAACTCTGGATGATGTGGTAAGAAAGGAAAACATTGAAGGCTAGATGGTAATCTAGGACACACAGCACACATTTCAGACAAGTCTGCAGATGCATTAAACAAAAACGTGCCTGCTTGTTTGAAGTCAGAATTTGGCAATTAGTAATCTATTTAAAACCTTTCACACATTGATGGTGAAATGGAAGAATGTCAGTACTTACATTTCAGTAAAAGTATCTAGGGGAAAAAAGCCATCACAATTTAAAAGTGTCCATATTTAAAATATAAACTTACAATACAGAGAGCGAGAACACTTATGACTTTTTAAAGGCAAAGATAGAAAACAGGAAAAAGATGGCCCCAAAGTTGGAACTAAAATGTTTGATATCCACAGACATTTTAGCCAGACAACAATGTTTTCAAATAGATGGATAACCTGTCAGATCAATAAGAATAGTATGCAGCAGGAGCTGCTTCAACGGATTCAGACTAGGCTGGAGGCAAACCCAAAGGCAGCCTACTTTCTTAAGTGCCAAGTGAGAATGACAAAATTGGAAGAAGTCAATAGGAAGGATGAAAAGAAATTAGACATCTTTATAAAAACCTGCTCAATTTAACAGTTTGGCTTTACACCAGAATGCAAAGAAGAAATGCATAGACTCTAAATCTGTATTAGAGAGAAGAAAACCCATGGGAGAAATGACCAAGATCAAAACTCTAGTCCTGGGCTTCCCTGGTGGTGCAGTGGTTGAGAGTCCGCCTGCTGATGCAGGGGACACGGGTTCGTGCCCCGGTCCAGGAAGATCCCACGTGCCACAGAGTGGCTGGGCCCATGAGTCATGGCCGCTGAGCCTGTGCGTCCGGGGCCTGTGCTCCGCAAAGGGAGAGGCCACAACAGTGAGAGGCCCGTGTACTGCAAAAAAAAACCCCCCAAAAACCCCCCAAAACTCTAGTTCTTAACAGTTGAAAGCAACCATGGATTATAAGACTACGTATGAAGGGGATTCAAGTTGTGATTTAATATTTATATGACAAACATCACTGCTGAAACATTCCTCAGGATCAATAAAGCCTACAACTTCTCTAAACAGTTCTTTGGAGTTCTATATTTGTAAGATACTATCATTAATCTGTTTCCTATGCCCAGCTTGGTAGGTAGGTAGTTACCGGAAAAAGGAAAGCAAAGCAGTTTTATATTGAGCAACAGTAAGGAATCTGTACTAATTTTCACAATCGGACAAAGAAAATTTCCTAAATAGCCAAATACCAAAAAATCACAAACCAAAGCTTTATAGTTTATAGCAGTGTGATAACAATTAGTATATCCCAAATGATAACCTTACAAATTACCATATAAGACAACAATTCAACTCTATATAAAGATAGGGTCAATGATTTTGCAACCAAACAAAATATGGTGTGTTTGATTCTAAATTAGAGCCCCTTAGAATATTAAAGTTATTAAGAGCTCTAGGGGGCATGGGGATGACAAAAATGACAATATTTTACTTTCATCAAACATTTGCAACTAATAGAGAGTGGCTCTGTTCTTGGAACTGGGCCAATGTATTTGACTCTTTTTTAAATCAAAGATGATTTAGAATAGGAAGCAACCAGAAAACTTTTGAAATATTTTGGAAGGAAAATATAGTTTTTTTAATCTTGCTAGGAAAAATAAATAAATGGAGGTGCAAAAACAGTGGGAAAAAAAAAACAGGTTTGCTACAGCACACCTGCTCTCATTGAGAGGTTTTTTTTTTTTTCTTTTCACATTTGCTCTTAGAATTTTCTTCAAAAAATGCTGTCCACCTATTCATCCTTCAGGGAATAAAAAACACAATTAAAAGAAAAACAAACAAACAAAAGCATTCCATACAAACCTGAAGGAAAAATTAATCTATGATCCAGATGTTTGTGAAGGTATATGAAAGAAAAACAGACAGTATAAGACCTTTAAGGATAAAGCGGTAAGTTTTCTGATATTTATTTTCCAAAGAGTGGGTGGGATTAGAAGTAAGATAAGCATCTATCAGTCCTAAATGAAAACAAAGAGGGACACTCATGATTCAAAGCAACCAATCAATCTATCATCAAGCCAGGCTTGCTGTAAGATTATAGGTACAGTTCTCATGTTAACTTTTTTAGATAATATTTTTAGATAAATTTTCTGGAAATGAGTAACAGAAATTTTTTGTTGTTGAAATAAAATGGTTCGGTTTCAAATCCTTTTTAATATTCTCCTTTCCCAGTTCTCTTCACCTCAATCCAGAAACCCCTCCATCCAGAGTTCATGTTTTCTTCCTTTTCTATTTTAGTGAAAACACACCACATTGATTGTAAGAATCTTACTAGATTTCCATTTGCTTTGCCTCAGCTCCTACATTAATCCAAACAATAAGGGCCTTTAAAACATTCATAAATAACCTGCTGCTGCTGGCACCTAGAAGCCGAGTGCAGCAATATTAAGCAACAACAAATTTCATAGTTCAAGAGGCACAGTTAAGGAAAAAGGTTGCTCAGGAAATCACTCTTATTTAGCACAAAGATCCTTAAAAATTGCATGAAATCAGTCAAGTAACTATAGAAACCAATTTCTTCAGCTCCATATCACACGTCTCACACCTCAATTGTCTTTATTATCGTCTGCTGTCAGATCCTTAATCAGAAATGTGAACAGGCTTGATGATTTATTCAGCAGGGAAAAGAATCTGTAGGTCAAGTGAAAAATTTCACACACACACCCATACATACACCATGTCTTCAACCTTAGGTACTTTCATTTCCTTCTGTTCTCAGCAGCTCTGGGGGCAACTCCAGTGAGATCCAATATTAAGGCTCAATTAAAATAAGCTCCAATTAGTGGAGCTTTTTTCTCTGGGGCTAGAAAAGTCAGGAAATGGATATTGGGAAATGTAAAAAGTCAGCTACTGAGAGGAGGCTGCAGACATAAATGAACTTATTTGTTGATTTCTACAGTTGCTATGCAGAGGCCTCTGGGAGTAAAAGCTTAACCAGTCTAAGCTATAAACTAAAACCCCCGCAGCTAAACATGAACTGTGTGAAACAAGGGCTCCATTCCAGAACAGAAAACTGCTGGGCCCAGAAAATTAAAAGCCAGAGGCGTTTTCCATTTAAAACTAAATCCCAGTACCACCTCCCAGCCAAAGAATTATAAGCAGTATCAGATTTACAAAACGAACAATTACCCTGGAAAAATGTAGCCTATTGTACAGTCCCAGATGCTAAATCTCAGAAGTTTCTTTTCTTTCTTTTTTTTTAATCCCACATTATATTCCTCCAAGTGTGCTGCTGTAGTTTACAAAGAGCCATTTCTAGACAGGCCTAAGCCTTGAAAATAAATTTTAAAAAGAGAGCACATAACTCATTGACCTCATTTGAAGTACTGCCCTTGCCTTCAGCAGTTCCTGTCCTTCCCCAAGGCTTCGGCAAATGGTATGCAACAGCAAAATAAACCCTGACCTAATTGCCAGGAGAGAGCTGCCAACCTTCCCTCAAACACAAAGACAAGCATGGTAACTTGAAAGTCCTACCTCTTTGGCTTTCTGCTTTAATCTCAGCTGTTCTGGATCTTCTTTATTGGAACGACTCTATCAAAGGAAAAGAAAATTTTAATAGAAATTACTAGCATCTAAACACCATAGTTGCCGTTAAATATTTAATAAATGACAATTTTCTCTTGTGATTGAAAACCTTAGCTCCAGGGGAAAATGCCTCAATCCAGTCTTGTGCTCTCCCTCCCACCTCCCCCTCCCTCTCGTCATCTGGGCTGGCTGCTGCAGTTCTAGCCTGGAGGAAGCTTATAGAGAAAATGATGCTAACAATGTCAGTCAGGTCCAGTTGAGGCATGACGTTGGTCCTGTTGGAACACTAAAAACTGAAAAATGGATGGTAGAGATGAAGGAAAAGAAAAGGATAACTGTTGGCTCAAATGAATGAAAACAATCAACATTGGCTAATCCTTAGGTGAAGCCATTTTGGTAAAAAATATGGTATTTCAAGGACTATTAAAAACAAGAACGTGATGAACTTTGAACCAAATTTCTCTCTCTTCAAAAGTGTAATTTTTTAAAATTAAGAAATACATCCCAATGTTTTCATTAGAGTATCTTACCATCTTTGGGTCCTCTATAGCACTTAACAGAATGCTGTGCCCAAGAAAATGTTCAATAAATGTTTATTGAATGTCACTTTCCATACTGATTCAGTTTAACATTCAAAAAATGAATAATCTTACAGGACTGCTATAAGAAAAGAGCTACATTCTACATGTAATGCTATGATGGAACCAAAGGTAAGGAAAGAACTATATTTCTGACACTACAGACATTTGTCCACTGAAAAATATGCTGCAGATAGGTGTATTCTTCTTCTTATTCTAATAAAGTTACCTAACTCCTTATAAATCTGAATATTCCACAACATTCAATAGCAGCTAACTAAAGATAGCTAACAAAATAAAAGCAGAAAGTATTTTCCTATTTACTTAGTTTAACTGATAACGTTTTTACTGATTTATCAGTACTTCTGTTAAAGGAAAACACAAGGAAGAAACTGTTTATATCTGAGTGCCTTCTAATTTTAAACACCTTAATTAAATACCTACATAAGATTCTACCGAAAGCTAATACATTTTTTCTTAATTTTGTCTCCAATCTAATAAAACAATTTCACTCTAGCCCAAACTAAGAAAACTCCCTTGTCATTCTACTTATGTTAGGAGAGAATGAGTATATGTGTATTCACATAAAAATACGGGTGTATATGTATGTGTGTATGTATATGTGTGTGTATATAATTTTTGCCACAGTATAAAATGGGCACATTTGGGTATCAAGTCTTTGTCAGTCAACCAATATTTATTGACTATCCATGGTATATATTCTACTCTGTGTGCCATTGTTCTAGGCCTTGGAGATATAGAAATGAGGTAACAAGACAAAGTCTCTGCCTTCGAGTAACTTACATTTTAAGAAGAGAAAAATAAAATAATTTTATAGAAATTAAACACAGTTGTGAAATGTAAAACATTTATAATGGGGAAAAATAAAAAACAATGACTGATAGTGATAAGTACTATAAATAAAATAAAATAGGATAATGTGATAGAAAGAGGGGCGTACTTCTGTAGCCAGAACGGGATGGAAGACATCTCTGAGGAGTGACAACTGAGTAGAGATCTGAATGACAAGAAGGAGGCAGCCATATAAAGATCTGGGGGAAGAACACTCTTAAGCAGAAGGTGCAGTCACTGCGGAAGCCAAAAAATGGGAATATGGTTGGCATACTTGAGGAAAGAAAGAAGGCTGGTGTGATTGGAGCATAAAGAAAAGTTGAGAGATAAGGCTGGAGACAATGTGCCGCCTTGTAGGTCATGATGAGGAGTTGGGCTTTGATTCTAGTTGTAACAAAAAGCCACTGGAGGGTTTGGAGCACAGGTGTGAGATGCCACTGGCAGGACACTTTCGAAAGGTCACTCTGGCTGCCGTATAGACGATGCACTGTATGGATCCAAGACTGGAGGCACAGGCACACAGAGCAATTAGGAAGCTGTTCTAAAACAACTGCTGTAAATACAAGACTGAGAAAAAGATGAGGGCAACTTGAACCAGCATCATAGAATATGATGATAAATAACTATATTGAAATACATGTTGGGGGTAGAGCCAACCAGATTTATTGATGGATTGGATATAGGGTGTGAAGTAAAGAGAGTAATCAAGAATGATGCCTAGGATTGTGGCCTAAGTAACTGGAAGGATAGAAAATTCCAACTTCCCGAGAAGGTAAAGACCAGAGCAGATTTGGGGAAAGGGAACTCAGTGTTCAGTTTTAGATGCTTCATTAGTAGCCTAGGATACAAACTTGGAGCACAAAGAAAGTCTGCTCTGTGACTGGAGCAGAATGAGTGAAGAAGGGAGGGACATGAGGAAAGTTCAGAGAGAGAGGTGGGTGCGTTTAAAAATTTGGTAGTAAGTTTGGATTTTATTTTAAGGCAAGAGGAAGTCACTGAAGGGTTTTAAGCAACAGAGACACACATGATTTGTTACGAAAACACTATCCTGACAAAAGTATGAAAAATGGATTGTAGAAGGAAAAGGACATTAGTTAGAAGACATTATAAAGGTCCAAGGGAAACATGACTCAGATCAGAGTGATGACAACAGTGATGAAGAGAAGGTGGTGGATACATTTTGGGAACTGAATAGGAAAGTGAACTGGATGTAGGGAGAGAAAAGAGGAAAAGGAGTTAAAGATGACTCCTAGGTTTTTTTGGCTTGAACATCTGGGTGAATAATGATGTTATTTACTGAGTTAGAAAATCTGTAAGAGTAGAAGGTAAAACTACGAGAAAGTGAGAGCAACTATAATATACTACACCGGATAATAACTAAACAAGTATTTAAAGGTTTATAACCTTGTTTACAGCAAAGTAATTGGGAATAAAATGCCAATAAACCACCTCGTTACATTGGCTGTGTGCTTGCTTATAATACTCAAGGGCTCGAGAAAGAGCATCTTCCTGTCCCAGCAGCCTTTCCCAGTGCAAGAGGGGTCAGAATGGGGACTGAGACCGTGGGACAGTGAGAAGCTGCACAGTGACAAGGTTGTGGTGCACCTTGGCACATGAAGGTATAGAACAGAGGTCAAGAATGCAGGGTGATGAAGGGCTGGGGAAGACCCACCAAGGCATGGGCCAGTGGGCATGGCGGCCAATTACATGGGCAATGAAATGAGGGCAGGGGTAACAGTGGTAGCAGACAGAAGAGTCAGTCAGCATGGTTGCTTGGGAGATTAGTTACATTGATCAAATAAATAAATTGAGAACATAAGTAAATATATCGAGGATAATGAGAGTCAGGTTTCTGACTTCAGAGTAAGTACTTATAAACATGGAAAGGTTAAAGCTAGGAAGAACCCTAAGATATCACGGAGATATTCATATAAATTTATAGTTTTATAATGTACACACACAGTAAAATAGTTATAGATCTATGTTTGTGTGTTTATATAGATATGTGTACATATCACATACCATACATGTTTCCTAGATCTGTCCATTTGACAGGGTCTACATGTAATGATACTCTCTTAGCAATGAGCACACTGTAGGCTCTAATCTTGATTTCTGGATATCATCCTCAACTAAAAAGTATATGGTTCCTTGATGAACTGACTGATTCCAGGGCTGGGAAAGGATGAGTAAAAGCTGGGCCTGGAGTATCTTGTGCCTGAAAGTAAGGACATGCTCAGTGAATGATGGAAACATGATTAAAGGACAGAAGTGCCAGCTGGAAGGGTCTCCCACTCAGGAGCAATTTGAGCAACAAAATAAATAATGATAGTAATGGGTTACAACCTGTTGCATCAAACAGAAATCCACGAGCACATGTTGATATAAATGAATGCATGAATGTATGAATGAATGAATGAGAGAGAGGAAAGCTCTTCCACAAAGTAGAGTACTAATAAACATAGACGAGATGATAAGAATAAAGAATCACCATTTGGCAGCCATCACAGAGGTATCTGATTCACAGGTATCACAGGTATCATCTATGGATGCTAAAGTTGCTCTGTGGAGTTTGATGAGGTATGGGATATTAGTATAATGCTATAATACCTTCAATCAAACTAATTGATTACAAAGGGGGAAAGGGAAACTTTAAAATGGAGAGAACTGATCAAGGTTGCCTTTTGATAGAATCAGCTAAGAATGAAGCATCATTTCTATGCATTCCCACCAAGAATGCATGACCCAAGTCAAGTTGTAAGGAAACATAAGATGAACCCAGGTTGAGAGTCACCCTACAGAAGGTAAGGCTTGTACTCTTGTACTCCTGAAACTTGTCAAAGACATGAAAGAAAAAGAGTGAGAAAATCTGACTGAAGGAATCTGATGACAACTGAATAGACACACATTCCTGAATGGGAAAATGGACCATGAAGGAAGAAGAGGCTTGAGATAGCGGGTTAAATCTGAATAGGGTCTGTGGATTACATGGTAGTGTCATGTTATTCACGTCCTGACTTGGAAGCTTATACAGAAGAATGGCCTTGCTTTCGCAAATACATGCCAGAATGTTTAGGAGTGATGAGCCATCATGTCTGAAGCTTGCTGTCAAAAGGTTCAGAGAAAGACTAATTAGAGACAACAGTTCCATAACTTTGTGAATGTACGAGAAACCTCTGAATTCAAAGAAGAAAGAACAAAAGAAAGAGAATAATGATAACGGGAGTGTGCACCTGTGTACAGAAATGATGGAGATGGAGGAAATGCAGTAAAATGTTAAAAATGGGGAACCCCAACTGAAAAGGAGATGTATAGTTCTGGCAACTTTTCTGTAAGTATGAAATCATTTCAAAATAAATGAATTTTTAAAAAAGTGATTAGTATGTGACTAGGAACAAATATTCTAAAAGGGGAGGATTCCAGTAACATTGGAAATCAAAACTGAAGCGTTTAAAACAAAAAATAACACTAGTATCCAACCCTTAAGACTGCTCCCCAAGGCCTACAAAGAAATGTGCAGCAACAAAACGCAAACTATAATGGAACTAGCTCTCACTCCATCTGGCACTAATGGTCCAGGAAAATGCTTAAAGGAGGAAGAAAGAAAATCAATAATAGCCTTACCTGTTCTCTCTTTTAGTATCTCTCTAACCCATTCCTGCTCATCTTCTATTTTGTTTCATATAATCCTAATGATTCCTAATTTTTACCTATAACATTCATGTCCACTTTCCAAATTTTCCTCTCTCAACTTCAACTTGGCACATATTAAATCATATCCCTGAAAAGACCTTGAAAAATTTTAAAACATTTTTACTTGGGGAGGGGGAAGTGGTATGATGCTAGGCACACAGGAATTGAGAATGAGGAGACAAAAGATTATGTCTCATTAAACTAAATTAACTGAAAGCCACTGTACGACACCATCCTGTGGCTGTGAGAGAATTTATTAGTAATTTCATTTTAAGAAATCCTTCAGAGAAATCTAAAGGCCTAACAAAACCAAGATAGTCAACAAATGATAAAGCCAATTCTGACCTCCTTGCCAGGCCATATTCACTCATAAATCACATAGGACCTTACCTTGGCTGCTTTAAGTAACATTTCTCTTTCTTCTACATCCTTTCTATGCTTCTCCAGTTGATCTAGCTTTTCAAGAAATTTGAGCTGTGATCTGGTGTCATTAGACAGGATGTAATTTTCACTTGCCTGGGGAAAAAAAAAGTTTTATGATGATCCTAGGCAACACATTCTACATTAAGTCTTGTTATAAATCAGCTAAAGACAGTAACACAAACATAGGGAACTAAATTTACAGG
The DNA here is from genome assembly GCF_005190385.1 of Monodon monoceros. Classification (NCBI taxonomy): domain Eukaryota; kingdom Metazoa; phylum Chordata; class Mammalia; order Artiodactyla; family Monodontidae; genus Monodon; species Monodon monoceros. The sequence continues at coordinate 45,752,355 of NW_021703765.1, forward strand.
AGGTAATATGTTTATTTCTGTTAAGCAAACAACAACAAAATAAGAACTTTAATCATCCTTAAAATTTGAGAGGTGATTAAGCATTGAAATTTCAAAGAGCTTTCCTAGTAAGCTTCATCCAGAAGGGAGGAAAAAGGAATTAAGCCAAGCAGATCCTAATAACTGGAAGTAGAAAGCAAGACAGTGCACCCTTTACCTATAATCTAAATCTTTTTATTTAAACTATCGTCCATCTCAGCAGACCTTAATGATTAAATAAATCGTAGGACTGTGAAAGACAAAAAATAAGAAACAATCATCTCACTGAAAAATATACCTAAGATGAAAGTTATCACCCTTGTTTCTATTGTTGAATTGGTCTAACCATGCCAAGTGAAGACAACTTCTACCAAAATACGACATAAGACAAAATGGCAAACATTAAAATCCTAAACGCTGTTGTAAGAATTTCCTTAAGCTATGGACTTGGGTAGAAACTATAGTCAAAGAAATTAAGTATACAATGTATAAATGAGTCATAACAGAGAAATATAATTATTCATCTTCAATGTTCCATAAAATGATAAAATTTATACTGTTTCATTTATTCTGATATTCTACAGTGTAAAACAGTGCTTTACAATCTAAATATTTTGTAATTTTATCTGATATGACCACCTATCTCTCCTCCTTTAATACATGTATGCTTGTTGGGGGTGGGGTGACTTCCTGCCATCTACTCATTTCAGTAATTCAGACATCCAAGCTATAGGAGGGAGACTATAAAATAGGAAAACTGAATGTTTTTAAACGTTTGGCCCAACGGTCAGTGCGTGGCTTGGAAATCTGGGTACAGCACCATTCCCATCTTTGTTTTATCCCATGCTTATGGTTGATTCAATTAACTGGGACTGAGAGATTTCATATGCCCAAGATTCTTTTTAAATTAAATTTTTATTGTTGGTATTTAACTAGATCAAAAGAGTATTACATAGAATAATGAACAAGGATGTATTAGTGCTACTTATTTTACTTTGTGTTTAATACAAAAAGAATTCTCAAATGTTTTTAAAGTTAAATAATACAAGATAGAATATGGAATACATTATAAGCCAACCATACAGGCATAAACATAATAACCAGTGGTTTCTTAAATACTTCATTTTTACCATTTTTGTGTTCATATACCCTGGAGATAATTTACTGACAGGATTTAATTTAAAAGGACAGCAAATGCTAAATTAAAAAGGCACACAGACTTTCTAAATTTGAACCCAATCTCATTTCCATGCTAAGATTCCTTCTCTCTCTTCCAACTCAGTACAACTGCCTCTTGCTTAATGCATCCTTCCTTTACTCTTCCAGTCCTAAACAACTGAGTGTCTTCCCTACTTCTACTGAGTCTCCAACTTTATTTAAACAACAGTACCCCAATCTTATCATGATGCTTCCTGTCTACCCAGCTGGTCTAACTGAAGTCTTCTTGCACCACAGAGTCAGGTGGTTTAGCAGTGAAAATATAAGGACTCAGACCAAACAATAACATCATCAAGTGAATCCCATCTAAAGAAAGTACTACAGCCCCTTTCAACTGGAAAACATGAAGTTTCTCCACAGCCACTGGCACGTAGAAGACTCTAACATATCTTCAGTGGGAAAAAACCTGGCAGCAAGATCAAAAGCTTTGTATCACATGTGTCACTTTCTACTTGTTTACTTAAATCTCAGTTTATGGACTATGATTAATTAGAGAATTATGTCTAACCGGTGAAAGATTATCAAAAGTAGAGGGATTTCAAATGGAAAGAGATGGTGGGATTTTGCTTTTAATAAAAGTAGCTCACTTTTGTGAAATTCATGGAGTAAAATTTCCCATACTGTACAGATAAAAATAAATCCTATCAGGGATGAACTGAAATGTAAGGACAGGGCTCAATCTGTGACACAAAGATTATTACAATCAAAGTCTACAAAATAAGTATATAATTTTGAACTAGATCCAAATATAATTAAATGATTATTATTTCTGTTTAAAGAAGGATGATCGTGTAGCTGCTTTTCTATGTGTGCAAATTCACACAGCTGTGAATTAGCTGTATTAAGGAATAAGTGTGGGGAAAGGCGGACAGGGGAAAATCAATCAGGATAGGCAGTGTCAAGACAGAAGGTTAAGAAGGTGTTAGCTTTAAGCTAAGTTACTGAGTTTCTAAGTGGGGTAGATACTACCCATTTTGCCTGGGGCAACTAAATCCTTGGAATATGTGTTATTGATATACACTAGAAGAACTACTCCACCTGAAGGCTATACATAATAGAGCTTTGGATGGCATTCTGGATAGTAAACATTACTTGGAAAAATTCTATTCCATACTAAATGCACATGCTACATTTTGTATAGAAACTGCCTACTGTAAATGAAAGTGCACTCATGTATATCTGAAACAACAGGGTGTTTGAGGCAGGAAAAAGGGAGAATCCAGATGTGAAAAATTATAAGGCTCTTTAAAACGTTACAGTAAAAAGACAAAAATGAAGACTAATCCCCCCACATCCCAAAAGTGAAGGTAAATTGTTATCAATTTAAATTAGGTTACTGCAAATTCAGGATGCTAACTGTAATCCCCAAGGTAACCACTAAGAAAATATCTAAAAAATACACACACACACACACACATATGTGCAAAGGGAATCAAAACAATATACAACGAAAAAAATCAAACAAAAAAGAAGGCAGTAGTAAAGGAATGCCAAAAAAAGCCGTAAGACACACACAAAAACAGAAATAGCAGAAGTAAGTTTTTTCTTAATCAGTAATTACTTTAAATGTGAATGGATTAAACTCCTCAATCAAAAGGTAGAGACTGACAGAATGGATAAAAAGCAAAATCCAACTATATGCTGTCTAAAAGATATTGGCTTTAGATAAAAGCACAAATAGGCTGCAAGTCAAAGGATGGAAAAAAAATATTCCATGCAAATAATAACCAAAAGAAAGCAGGGGTGGTTATACTAATATCAGCCAAGACAGACTTTGTGTCAAAAACTGTTAAAAGAGACAAGACATTATATACTGACAAAAGAGTGAATTCACCAAGAAGATATAACAAGAAGATATACACACTAGACAACAGAGCCCCCAAATATATGAAGCAAACACTGACAGAACTAAAGAGAAATAGTTTTACAATAGTAGTTGAAGTCTTCAATACCCTACTTTCAATACTGGATTGAATACCTATACAGAATATCAATATGGAAATAGAGGACCTAACACTATAAACCAACTAGATCTAACAGACATATATGAACACTCCTCCCCAACAACAGAATACACATTCTTCTCAAGTGCACATGGAACATTCTCCAAGACAGACCATAAGTTAGGCCACAAAACAAGCCTCAATAAATTTAAAATGATTGAATTGTGCTAAGAATATTCTCTGACAACAATGGAATGAAGCTAGAAATCAACAACAGAATGAAAACTGGAAATTTCACGAATATGTGGAAATTAAACAACATACTCTCAAATAACCAATGAAATAAAGAGATCTCAAGGGAAATTAGAAAATACCTAAGAAATTAATGAAAACAAAAACACAATGTACCAAAACGTATAGAATGCAGCAAAAGCAGTGCTCAGAGAGAATTTTATAGCAATAAATAAATGCCTACATTAAAAGGGTAGATCTTAAATCAGTAACCAACCTTATATCTTCAGGAAACAAAATGAGAAATGAAAGTAGGATCATTACCACTGACCTTACAGAAATAAAAAGGATTATTAGAGAATACTATGAACAACTGTATGCCAACAAATTAAATAACCTAGAAGAAATGGACAAATTCCAGAAGCACACAAAAATAAATACTGATAGTAGGGGTTTTTTCACAGCTTTTTCTGATGATCATATATTTTTAAGTCAGTCCAGCAAATTCTCACAAAGATTTATACAAGTGAGGACCTCAGCAACTATAAATAGTTCTTCCAAAGTTCTAAATGAAGCAGAAAGGAGAGAAAACAGAATGATTTCCTCCAGGAAATTTACCGGTGGTAGAGTGGCTGATCTTCCCTAGATTGCTTTTAACCTATGTGTAGGACATCATGACAGTGATCATTCTTGCAAACTCAAAACCTTATAAGGTTACCCATATACCACATTGTACAAAATCTACCTATGAACATTTCTTGATATAGGGGGAAAAGGTTATCTTTTTCAACCCTCATTACCCAATACATTTGTTCTCCATCCAAACCATAATGCAAACAAATCTAATGCTTTCATCTTGATGATGGCAAGTGATTTGGTTCACACTACTAGGGATAAGATAGGCTATTCTTGTATTTAATTTTTTATAAAAGTAGTCAATATAAATAATGAGTGGCACCAATATTAGCACTCAATGCAATCATTTAACTTATTAAAAGGAACAGGAGTGCTAGCAGAGAACGGATCACTGAAGAGAACACAGCTATCCAATACGTTATCCCTTCTAACATATCCTCCCTCCCAGTCAAGAGCTTTAGGAGGAGAAGCCTCAGGCAGAACAGATGCAAATTTCAATGTACAGTGACATAGAAGCTTTGGATACCATTTGAAACCCTATTTTATTTGTCATGTAAGCGTATCTAAATAAGGCAAGTTAGGAATGAGACTTTTATTTTCTACCAATATGAAATATGTCTCAACCATTTCCTTGAAAAAATATACTTAGAATATGAATCCATATCAAAAAACTACCTTTAACACAACAAAGAAGAGACAGAAGAGTTTGTTCTTCTTTAAGGATTTCCTTTACCTTGTAAGTTGTCATTCGATGCTGAGCGATTGTAGTCAGTTTTTCTAGAAGGCCTCGTAATCGCTCCTGTGTTGCATGGGAGATCAAGTTCACAGCATCAGAGTTAAGTTCTGTAATGTCATGCTTTTTACCTGTGGAAGCAGAGAAAATCCATTACGTGTTTTAGTAGTGGCTGATAATTGAAATAATTAGCACAGCAGGTATTCTGTTCCCCCTGGAAGTCATACCCATTATGAATAAAGGTTTGGAGATTATGATTTTCCTGGTAAAGTCACAACTTCAAAGATCTTAGACATTACATTAATAAAACCTAGCCTGAAGCCTCAGAAAATATAGACATTGTTTCACTTAGCCTCTAGACTCATTCTCCTTGCAAGGTCATTTATAGGACAAAGTTAATAAGAACACAAATCAAGTCTAGTGTTCAGGGAGGAAAATGGTAACTGCAGAAATCAGTGCTATATTCTGTTAATTTTAGTCATTAAAAAAACAGAAAATTACATTTTGCCGTTTGACACTGTTAACAATTTATGACATTTATTTCAGTTAATTCAGATTGTGAGTCTCTGTTAATAACTTGTCTGCATGACACACCTATACACCTTTTGTCCATTACCAATCATGCTTATTTTGCACTAACTCATATTCCATAAGCTGACCTTGTAATTAATTTACAAGTTGAAATGGGTTCAAAGCCTCATCATTTTACCCATCAATTTGAAAAATTTCTCTTTCACTATATCTCTTTCCATAAATAAACCAAACTTCTATTCTTCCTTCTGCTAACTAGGAGGAAAATTTCAAGAAAACAATTTGGACCACATACCCCAAAGCAGAAGCTCATTTATAAATCAACCTTATCAGTTTTTAAATAGTAATTCTCCAGCTCAGTGAAACTACCTGTATCATCAGAGACCTAACTCTAAAGATACAGGTAATTAGGTAATCTCATTTAAATGAGCTTTTAAATAGTGCTATTGTGTTTGTTTTTAACATATGCATTTATAGAAATTTAAAATATATTATTGTTTGATTTTGCACTCTATCTGAAACATACTCATATACTCAAAGTGTGAATGAGTATTGCAAAAAACAAGCTTTAATTAAAAGCTAACAATTCTTAAACACATTCTTTGACATTATTCTATAACAAATGTTCAACTTAATTCAAAACGTGGGCTATAGTAAATCACACAGGAAAACGATATAAAATGATTCAGCTTCTCCTATAACAAACCTTCAAAACAAAGCAGTTCATTACTTTGTAGCAAAAATGAATTAATCACCAAGTTATGATTCAAGGGGGGGAAAAACACTGAAAAGTCAAATCTACTTTACTAAAACATCAGCATAAACAAATAGTGGGGGCCTTCTACAGAAGGAATAATGCAATTTCAAAACAATCCAGTGATTAAAATTATAAGTAAACATAGAGTATATAGAGGATGACATGCCAGTTAATGCCTAAAGAAAGTGAACATTTAAGAATATAGTGTTGGGCTTCCCTAGTGGCGCAGTGGTTCAGAATCTGCCTGCTAATGCAGGGGATACGGGTTTGAGTCCTGGTCTGGGAGGATCCCACATGCCGCGGAGCAACTGGGCCCGTGAGCCACAACTACTGAGCCTGCGCGTCTGGAGCCTGTGCTCTGCAGCAAGAGAGGCCGCGACAGTGAGAGGCCTGCGCACCGTGATGAAGAGTGGCCCCCGCTTGCCACAACTAGAGAAAGCCCTCGCACAGAAACAAAGACCCAACACAGCCATAAATAAATTAAAAAAAAAAAGAGTATATAGTGTTTGGGGAGAAACTTTGAAAATAATTTCATATGTATTTACAAAACAGAAACCTACGCTAAAGAAATATCCATATTTTTAAAATACTAAAAATAAACAAGTACTGGGAGTTGCAATCAATTCCAGGGCTTAGTGAACAATCAAACATTCTAATATCTTCACTAAACTGATGATAAAACATAAGAGAGTTACAAGTTAAAGTCTCACTGTAAAATAAAACACTCCCTTTAGTAAAGTCACCATTGACTGTTTAAGGCAATCTAGTAGGTGTTTGCAAGCTTACTATGTGATTTTTACAGAATGTCTGGCAATTTAATTTAGGTAATTAGCAAAAAAGGAAGAACATTGGCATGTTTACTCCCCTAACATATTCAAGTAAGAAAATCTTCCTCCCCAAATTCTTTGGGTTACTTTATAATTCCTGTTATTAAGAAATGGTCTTGGTTCTGATCTGTTCTGTAAACATGGAACATTTTATTGTACATGAAAAAATTTTATTGTATTAAATAAAAAACATTTTATTGTAAATGAAAAAATTCCTAGAAATATATAACTCCATTCACTCTATGGTTTTTGTTTTTGTTTTAAAAGCTTAAGTAATTTAGAGAGAAGAAGTTTTGCAATTTTCCATCATATTAAATGACAAGTTGGTGTTTTATCATCAAGAACTGAAAATACAAAGAGTTCTCCCCAGAATTCTCCTTGAAAGCAGAGGTTAGCAAACTAAATCTAATCTCTCTTTATAGATAAAGTTTGATGGCAATACAGTCTTTTCTATTTGTTCATATGCTGTCTACAGTTGCTTCTGTAACTTAACAGCAGAGGTAAGCATTTGCAACACTGACTATATGGCCCACAAAGTGGCGAATATTTACGATCTGGTCCTTTGCAGGAAAAAATATTGTCAATCCCTGTCCTAAATGATGGAAAATGCTCTGTCAAACTAAAAGTTTTCCTATCATATAATCAAGGTTTAAATCAAGCTAGAAATAAAATTTAGAAGGGGGGCAGGGAATTGCTAAAACTAAGTATGAATCTACTTCTACTCCACCAGTTCTAAATAATTATATGGCTAAAAGGAGTTAAAACACCAGTAAATTTCCCAAGCCATCACAGAAAGATATTTGCTTAGGCTTATTCCAAAATTAAGGAAACGTCTCCTATACAATACAAAATACAATGCAAGAAGAAAACGAAAGAGAAAGAAAGAGAGGGAGGGAGGGAGGGAAGGAGGAAGAGGAGGGAGAAATCAAACAAAACACAAGCAAACAGCAAACAAACATTTTACAATTAGCTCTTCTGAATTTCTATCCCTTTGAACTACTGTAAATTCTAGTTTTTCAAGATAAAAGAAGGATAACATATAACCAACTTAAATTAGAGGTGAAAAAAGTGATAATTTGAATAACATACAGTAGGAGCTCACATATTTCTTTATTGAGTAATTGTGAAGTAAACTTAGAATATGTAATAGTAATGCATTTTGAAGTCCTTAAATATACCATGGATGTATCAAAAATCTGAAACCTTCACATTTTTGTGTTAGGCCTTCAACACAGAATGTAAAGGTTCTTAGTCAAGCATACTAAAAGGTCACTGGTACTGGCCCCTCAAATTGGACATGGGTGAAGGAAGAGAGCTAGAGGAGACTCCAATAAGTCCCTGTGTCAGGACACAAGAAGTGAGATAACTCACGTGCAACAATCTCTCTCCAATCTGTCTCTTTTTTCAGTTATCACTGCAAGTTTGGTATTAAACAACAGCAAAAAAGCTGTTTGCCTCCAGAATAAAACTGGTATGTTCTCTTCCATTTCCTTTCACATACTTCAGGCCACCCAGCAACTACTCCTGGCCAGAGAGAACTCTGATATTCTAGTTCAGTTCTTTTACGGTAAGGATGGGTTTGAATTTCAGTGTTGAGATGAGGAAAAAGGGACTAACTCTCATTGGTTGTTTCTTTATTTCATAAAAACAAACTTGTAATAAGTTACATGCCTAAAGCCCAACCAAGGAAGAACAGCACAGAAAAAAATAGTATATCATAAGCATATATTCATTTTTTACACATCTATTCTCCCATTAAGATGAATAAAATATTAACGTCTATTATCTACACCAGAAACCATAGGTTACATGATTTAAGTTACATTAATAACTTTTAAAACAAAATACTTTTTTCTATAACACCCATGAAATCTTGATTACTTCCAGAGCCTTTTTTAAGCCTCAGAATTCCCAGAAAAACCAACCCAGGCTATCTCTTTTGGTAACATTTTCCTTGGAAGAGACAGTCCTATCAGGTCAATAATCATACTTACCAATGTCTAAAATTCTCTTTTGTAGAGGTCCAATGAAAAGAAACGGTTCATCTTTACATGACTGAACAAGTGTGCCAACCAATTCAGAGTTTGTTGCTAAGATGCAGGCATTTTCTTCACTGAGGTTGACCCCTGCCATGGAAGTCACATCATTGATGTCATCTTCATCTCTAATAGAAAAAAAAAAGAAAGCTTTCAGTGGTTGTGGTATGTGAATGAGTGATTTAAGACAGCAAAGAATTATAGATCTCTCCTTATAACTAAAGACATTATTTTACTCAATTTATCCAAGCAAGAGAAGTAAAGCATGGCTATCTTTCCCTGTCAGCCTTTAAAATTCACTGGTGTTTCTAACCACTAGTGTACATTTAATATCAGAAAGATGAATCAGAAGCAACTTTTGTCTCCTAGTGCCCATCTCTCCCACTCTCAGTTTAGTAAATAAGATAGTCTAAGAGGGATTTGGAAGTTATACTAAGTTATCCACAAATTGCGGGTAATGAAAGAATGAAATAAAAACAGACTTCTTTGTTTTCATCCAAGATGATTTAAAAACCCCTCAGATATCCCCAGTGCAGTCCACTGTTCCACTGAGGAGGAGAAATCCCCCAATGCCGAAAGGTCCATACCCATGTAAAAGCCCTTGAAAAGAAGCTTTCTAGACTAGCTATTCTGAAACCATATGGTTAAAAGTAGTTTTGTTTTTCCGCTTCAGACTTTTGGTGTGCTCCACCTGTACCAATTGAATTCATTAAACCACCTCCTCAAGCAAGTGGCTGCAAAGGGCTTATATTTAAAATATAAAATAATTTTATACACACATATGCAAAAGACATACATATAAAAACACAAAATATGTTTGAGCTCCTTGCATTGTTCCAGCAAAATTAAATAGTTGCTTTTATCTAACAGAATTGCTACATGGCTACAGTACTAAGATGAGTATATATGTTTTAGGATAGAGAAGTGAGAGACAAAACCCTAAAATTCCCTTACGGCATTCTTAACACCCTGTAATAACAAGCATGTTACTGAACATAACTCATGTACCAATGCATAACATAATTTACACAAACATGATTAATAAAAAACATATTGTTTCTATTTATTGCATGGGCCGAAAGATATATCATGTGGTTTCATGTCAACAGATTTAAATTATGAACCTCCTTGTGGTAATGCATTTATGCACAAAAAAGGGAAATAAAGTATAACTGTCAAGCGCTCAAGATACGAAGGCCTCTGGTGTTCAGCTTTAAAAAGCAGCATGTTAGGAGGGAGAGGGAAAGAGCCCCTACTCACACAGGTATGAGAGATTCAAACTAAATGAAAGAAAGTTAAGTGCTGGACACAGCAGTTGCAAGTGGAGAGAAAGAACAAAGGTCTCACAATCTGAACACTATATTTAAAGACCTAACATTAAAAGGTATGTCTGTGTAATGGAGAAAAGAAAAAAATTTTAATTAGTATCTCAAATCAACCAAATGAAACATGCAATATAAATAAACTGTATGGGGACTTCCCTGGTGGTCCAGTGGATAAGACTCCGTGCTCCCAATGCAGGGGGCCTAGGTTTGAACCCTGGTCAGGGAACTAGAACCCACATGCCACAACTTAAAGAGCCCACAGGCCGCAACTAAAGATCCTGCATGCTGCAGTGAAGATCCCACGTGTTGCAACTAAGACCTGGCACAGTCAAATACATAAATATTAAAAAAAAAAACAATAATCTATATGAAAATGGTTGGACTCCACCTCATCAAATGTCACAGAGGTTCTGTCAGAGGGATGGTATGAGAATGGTTCTAAGAATCAATTTACCAACTATGAAAACAAAGAAGTATTCCAGAAACATCTAAACATTTAAAGTCTAAAGTGTAAGACGTAGAGAATGGATATGAGGACATAGGGAGGGGGAAAGGTAAGCTGGGATGAAGTGAGAGAGTGGCATGGACATATATACACTACCAAATGTAAAATAGATAGCTAGTGGGAAGCAGCCGCATAGCACAGGGAGATCAGCTCAGTGCTTTGTGACCAGCTCAGTGCTTTGTGACACCTAGAGGGTGGGAGGGAGATGCAAGACGGAGGAGATATGGGGATATATGTATATGTATAGCTGATTCACTTTATTATACAGCAGAAACTAACACACCATTGTAAAGCAATTATACTCCAATAAAGATGTTAAAAAAATAAATAAAATCTAAAGCATAAGAACAGTAGAAACCATAAACCTAAAGATGGACCAAGGTCTGAGTAAAAAAAGTATTTTAAAAGGTCTGAGTAAAAAATATTTTAAAAAACCCCAAGTATCAAGAAAATGAAAAGACAAGCCACACAATGGGAGAAAATATTTGTAAAAGACATATCTGATAAAGGACTGTTATTCAAAACATATAAAGAACTCTTAAAACTCAACAATATGAAAACAAACAGATTAAAAAATGGGCCAAAGACCTAATAGACACCTCACCAAATAGATGTGCAGATGGCAAACAAGCACATGAAAAGATGCTCCACATCCTATGTCATCAGGGAAATGCAGATTAAAACAATGAGATACCATTACACGCCTATCAGAATGGCCAAAATCCTGAACACGGACAGCACCAAATGCTGATGAGGGTGTGGAGCAACAGGAACTCTCATTCATTGCTGGTAGGAATGCAAAATGGTACAGCTACTATGAAAGACAGTTTGGCAGTTTATTACAAAACTAAACATACTCTTACCATATGATCCAGCAGTTAAACTTCTTAGTACTAACCCAAAGGAGCTGAAAATTTATGTCCACACAAAAACCTGTACATGGATGTTTATAGCACATATACTCTTAATTGTCAAAACTTGGAAACAACCAAGATGTCATTCAGCAGGTGATTGGATAAATAAACTGTGGTAAATCCAAACAATGGAATATTATTGAGTCCTAAAAAGAAATGGTATCATACCATGAAAAGACTAGAGGAACCTTAAATGTACATTATTAAGTGAAGTAAGCCAATCTGAAAAGGCTACATACTGATGATTCCAGCTATATGACATTCTGGAAAACGCAAATTATGGAGACAATAAAATGACCAGTGGTTGCCAGGGGTTAGCAGAGAGGGATGAATATGCAGAAAACAGAGGACTTCTAGGACAGTGAAATATATAGTATCTGTATGATACTTTAATGGTCAATACATGTCATTACACACTTGTCAAAACCCACAGAATGTACCACACACCGAGTGAACTGTAAGGTAAACTATGAACTTTGGGTGATAATGATGTCTCGATGCAGGTTCATCAATTGTAACAAACAGACCACTCTGGTGGGGGACGCGGATAATGGGGGAGGCTGTGCATGTGCTGCCATTTTCTACAACGTCCAAATCAATTTTTTGCTATGAACCGAAAACTACTCTAAGAAACAGTCTATTTAAAACAAAAAGGCCAAGTACAAATCGATGAAAAGTCAGGTCACTCCAAAAGAGAATACCAACCAGTTACTTAATACCTTTAGGACTCAAATTTTTCTTCCTTTAAAAAATGAATAACTTAGATTAGGTATTTTCTAAGGTCACTCTCAGCCACTTAAAAGAATGAGGCAGCTCTCTTTGGCCAGACACAGAACAAATGCCAAGGTGTATTGTGAAGTGGGAAAAAAACTAAACAAAACATAACAAGGTATAGAACAGACTGCACCTTGAAAAAAATACACACACACACACACACACACACACACACACACACACACACACACGGGCATAACATATCTCTGGATGCACAAGAAATTCTCCTCTGGAGAGGGAAACAGGGAAGCATGGATAGGAAGAAGATTTCATTTATACCACATCATACTCCTTTCTACCCTTTGAATGTTGTAGTATATACACAGATTACCCAATCAAATGGTTAGTGATATTTTAAAAAATAATATATAAATAAACAGAGAAAGAAAACCGGAGACAGAAAAATATTATGAAGTTTAGACATATGGCCTCATCTTTCCTTTAAAAAAAATCAGAATTGTATAAGGTACACAGCACATGGCCTTTACACACATGCACACAACACTGATTGTTCACAATCTCAGCTGTTTGCTAGGTACACAGGCCCTGTAAACTGCACCCTGCTTCCATAGGTGAGGTCCCACATAGCCCCTGCTGAAATCTCACATACAGACTGGAGAGACCAGTACCAGGCCTCCTTACTACCAGTACCATGCACAGTACTAGAAATGAACAGAACTCAATGTTCAATGAGGAGACTGTCCCATGTCTTTTAGAATCTTCTTGCAGCCCTTCTCTGAACTAAGAAGGGAGCTAAACACCCAATAAGATTTGTTCTTGCCTACCCACCCACCCAATTTGGCCCCAAGCTGAACACAGCTCCCTCTACTTCAGCTGCCAGTTGCTATGGTTACAGAGGGTAGCAGGAATAGAGGAAGACCCCTACTGAGGGAAGAGGAAAAGGTACCACAATAAACAGTACCCGAACCACTTAAAACTTCCTCTAAGAAAGGAGACAGACTAAAGGAAAGCAAAGACAACACAATGTTGTAGCAGCATTATTGATAAGGCTAAATATTGTAAGATAGGCCAAGGCAGTAATAAAGGCTTTGATGCTGAGGCGTATTTGTGATTCTGGGTTGGCTCAATTTTAAAGGAAAAGAAAGTGAGAACCTCCAAATCGCATCTTCAAGACTTCTGGTCTAATGCAGTATGTCTTTTAATGAAGGTGCTGTGAAAGATAACCTGTTTCATTTTAAAAGACATACAAAAAGGAAGTTTAATAGTGCCTCAGTAGAAAAAGGCTTCCAACTCAAGATTCTGTGGGGAGTAATAGGTTAATATGCAAAAATTAAAGTAGCATTACCCAATTATCATTAATACCTTGCATTTTGGTTTCTGAAACTGATCTAATTCTTCAGCTTTTTATAAAGTTAACCATTGCTTGTACCTACCTTCTTAAATCTCTTCTACCCTTTTAAGATCTATAATAGCACCAGACTAATTTTTCTATAGTAGAGAAAATCACATTACTTTCCTATTCAAAAACATTTCATGGGGCTTCCCTGGTGGCGCAGTGGTTGAGAGTCCGCCTGCTGATGCAGGGGACATGGGTTCATGCCCTGGTCCGGGAAGATCCCACATGCCGCGGAGCGGCTGGGCCCGTGACCCATGGCCGCTGAGCCTGCGCGTCCAGAGCCTGTGCTCCGCAATGGGAGAAGCCACAACAGTGAGAGGCCCGCGTACCGCAAAAAAAACAAAAAACAAAAAACAAACATTTCATGATCCTATGAGCTCAACCTGATATTCAAGGCCTTCCAAGTAATGACCTTAACTTAGCACTCTTACCTCCCATTCCTCACCATAAAATAGCTCCTACTGATTCTGGCTTTCCTGTTCTAGTCTTTAGCTCCTCTTGCTTTATTATCTTTCAGCTGTCAGTGCCTTATCTATATTCCAGACCTATTTCAAATGCCTACTTTGGAAATGTTGGTTTAACTTATCTTTATACTTTTAAAGCATCTGTCCAATTGCTACATCTTTTGAACTTCCAAGGGTACATTTTGTCTCTGTTATGGTAGGTCTTACTCTGTCTTCCAATAGTCAACTATTTGCCTTATACTTCAACCAGACTAATTTTATTGATCATATTAATCACTCTCATCACCTATTGTTTCTAGCAGAGTAGTCATAAATGGTACTTAAATATTTGAGGGATTTGTATGTGCTCAGAACAGCATGCTGTTTATCTGTGACAATGTATTGGGAAGTAGAAGAATGGTGGGTAAAAAAAGATGAGTCAAACTGCCTACCGTGAAATCCTGACTCTGCCACTTACTGTCTATATGAAATAAAGCAAATTAATTAACCTCTCTAGGCCTGCATCATCAGTAAAATGGAGACAATAACAATCCCCACATCTGAGACTGAGGATTGAAGGAAGCAATCATATCATGAAAAAAAGGAGTGCCTTTAATATATAAAGAGCTCCTACCAATAACTAAGGAAAAGACCTAAAATCCAATGGAAAAATGGACGAAACATAGAAATCTTCAGTTAATGAAAAATTTTAAATGACTCAAATATAAGATGTTTTACCCTACTCATAAGAAAAATGTAAGACACAATTTTTCACCTGTTAGATTGGTAAAGTTCACGAGAACATGTGGAAATATGATACCTTAAGCTTTGTTGCTCAGAGTATAATTTGTTAAGCCAACTCCACTGAGGGTTATTTGACATTATCTAATTTAAAATGAATAAACTGCTCTTTCTAGGAATTATGTGAAACGATAGTCATTGCAACTCTGTTTTCTGAGTACAAAACACTGGAAACAACCTAAATATCTATCATTATGTAACTTTGTTTAAAACATCAAATCACAATGATTATATACTGATATAGAATAATCTGCAAGATTTATTACTACTAAGTTGTAAATATCAAAATGGGTTGGCCAAAAAGTTCATTTGGGTTTTTCCATTACATCTTACGGAAAAACCCGAACAAACTTTCTGGCCAACCCAATAAAACATCATATATTGTATCCTGCCATCTATGTTGAAAAGATTCTATCTAGAGAGATATGCAAGAAATTGATAACAGTGGTTGGCTCTAGGCTGAGAACCTGGGTAGCAGAGGGAAAATGATGCAAGAGAGAACCTTATTTTTTTCCCACTGTATATCCTTTTGTTCCTTTCGAATGCTATACAAAATGTATATATTATCTAGTCAAATAAATAAATAATTCGCTTAAAAGGTATAAACAAAAATTTTTATTTTAAGAAGATCAAGTTCTTCCTTTAGGTTACTAATCCCTGGTTAAATAAGGTTATTACCTTCAATATTCTTTTTTCACCACCCTTGGGCATAACCTCGCTACGTTACCACAGCCAGCTTACAAACCCTGCTTTCTTCCTTCTATGACTTTTTTAAAGGTATCTTTCCTCATGGGAAATTCCCTTTCCTCTTTTTAACTCAAACACAGCATAGGATATTGCAGTATTTCTCAAACTTCAGTGACTGTAGGAACTACTTACGAGTATATTCCTTTGCAGTTCATTCAGCATGTAAGCACAAAGATAATTTTTCCTAAATCGCATTTTACTATGAAAAAATCTGCCTAAAAACTATGAAAGACTTCACAATCTCATCTCTAAGTCTTCATTCATGTAATTTCGCTGTGAGGAATGTTTAAGAACCTAATTTCTAACAAGATTTAGCATAAAGCAACTCCTTCAAGAAGATTTTTTTGTTGTTGAATTTTAACCCTAGATTTAGAGTTTATCTGGGCACAGCTCAGAAGGATGTTTCTTCCGTCTCCTGACTTTCCAAGATTTTGTCACCAGAGACTGTTTTCTCTCTCTTTAAGTCCTTACTTGAATGATTAATCATCTATATTATGTCATACTCTATATAACAAGTATATATCATTGATACACTTGTATATATAAGGACAGACTCTTAATAAATACATAATGAAACAATTAATTACATATGAATCAAGGTAGAGCACATGTTTAATCTACACTAGAGAATCTGATTCCTGCAATATGAAAAAATGGGACATTAAAGTTGGTGGAATAATATTATCTGTGCAAACGGCATGTAACCTTGTCCTATATTATTTTCTAAGTGTCTTTTAAAGCAAATTTTTAAAAAACCTCTTAATTCCTAGCTGGTAAAATACCTTCTAAGTTATGTAAGTATATATTAATATACATATATATATTATTCATCCATAAATATTTTATAATTTCTCTCTAAAATATAAGGACTCTAAACGAAGACCTTAACCATAAGGCATTATCACCTCTTCAAAAAATCAACGATAATTCCTTATTATCATCAAATAGCCAGTCTGTTTAAATAGAGTTAACTCTACAAACATGCACAGGTACTGTAATATTTATCACTTCTGATTCTGAAGTACGAAGAATAAAACACAAATCTCTGGCACCCTCTGGTGTTTAAACACTATATAGCTTCCCTTATTCATCCCAGAGGTACTGACAAGCACAACAGAAAATATGATTTACACTGGGAAAAAGTCACAAAAATGTTCTTTTCAGTTAAACAGGTAGTTATGAAAATACAGGAAGATATCACTCTATGTTATTAAACCTCATCCAGTTAAGACAGGATCTAATGCCATACACTATTACCTCCTCTTATTTAACAAGAGTCAATATTAAGGGTCTATTTTAAGCTTCATTTTAACAATAACTGAAGTGATATTAAGTATCCAAGAAAGAAAACTGAAAGACATTACTATAAAAAGATATGCATAAAACCACATATAACCCAAATAACTAGAACATATTATACAAAAATGAAAAGTGTATCTTTGTGCAAAAATAAAATATATCTTAAAAATAGATTATATCTAAGATTATAGATAATCCTGTTCTCTTTTTCAAAATTCATTATTTCAACAAATTTCTGAATGCTTATTATGAACAAGGCATTGTTCTAAATGTTAGATATACAATGGTAAAGTTATTGTAAACTCTCAGAGATTTAAAAAGGAGTGGGGCGCATAAAGAAGGGTAAATAAATGAATAGGGTAACTTTAGATAGTGCCTCAAGACAGCAGATATGACTGAAAAAGGAATAAAGAGAGAGGATTTATCTAAACAGATATAAAAACATATAATGAAAGATAACTGAAAATGCAAAAATATTAACACAGAAATAAAACAAAAACAGCACTAAAATGAAAATCTAGAAATGTACCCTTGTATAACTGAGAATTTACTAAAAGGTAAAGTAGCATTTCAAATCAGAAAAGTAAGGATGATGAAATCTTCAGTAACTGTTGTTAAGATGAGCAACCCAACTGGGAAAAGGTAATTTCTGTTTAAGCTATTTACAAAGATAGAATCAAGAATTACTGAAGATTTTGTAAAGGTCTATTGCATATATGAGGTGTGTATAGATAACCTGGAAGAAAATATAGGAGCACATCATTATGAGCTAAGGATAGGGAAAGATTTTTTAAAATAATGCAAAAGTCAAAAGCTATAAAGGAAGAGACTAATAAAGTTAATATTGTGATTTAAAATCTTCAAATAACAAAAGACACTAAAAACAAAATTACAAGTTAAACAAAATATTGGGAGAAAAATATTTATAACATACACAATGAAGATCTACTCTCAGGAATTCCCTGGCGGTCCAGTGGTTAGGACTTTGTGTTTTCACTTCTGAGGGCCCGGGTTCAATCCCTGGTTGGGGAAATAAGATCCCACAAGCCACACAGCGCGGCCAGGAAAAAAAAACAAAAACTATTTTCCAATATACAAGTCTAGAAAGCAATAAGCACTCAATAGCTAAATGAGCAAAAGTAGTAAGCTAGAAACTACCTAAAGAAAATACTAATGGTGACACTTTTGCTTCAGGCATTAACTGGACTAGATTTATCCATGAGAAATTACATGACATTCTTCTAATTTAGACCAGCTTATTTTCATTCCAGTGTTGGATGCACAGAAGTTGTCAAAAAGGTGTCAGTAAAAATAAGCACTGAGCACATTCTAAAAGTAGAACTGCCTCAGGGGCAAATGCCTGTGGCTAGCACTAGTTTTCGGACCTCTGTTAAAGTGGAGAAACTCTTAAGTCAGGTTCTCTAGAACAGGTACTAACGTGGTCCCAAGTCAATAGTCATCCCTGGTTCCTATGGGACACAGTCACAAATCTTCTTTGGAGTAAAGCAAACTCAATTTGGGTCACCAGATTTAATCTGATTTACCCATCCACTGAGGTTTTAAATTCAACAATTACATTTTTCACTTCTAAATGTCCTATTTGGTTCTTTATCAAATCTTTGTATTCATTTTTTAATAGATAATTGTTACTTGCTCATTTTTTGTGATTCCACATTTTATTTTTAACCATTTTATAAGAGTTTTTTTTTTTTTGCGGTACGTGGGCCTCTCACTGCTGTGGCCTCTCCCATTGCGGAGCACAAGCTCCGTACGTGCAGGCTCAGCGGCCATGGTTCATGGGCCCAGCCGCTCCACGGCATATGGGGTCTTCCCGGGTCAGGGCACGAACCCACGTCCCCTGCATCGGCAGGCGGGCTCTCAACCACTGCGCCACCAGGGAAGCCCTATAAGAGTTTTTAATACTGAATATTTGATCACCCAATGTTTGAAGTCAGTGGCATTCCAATTGTGTTGATGTTTCCTTTGCTTGGGGTGACCTTTCCTTGTAGGCTTTATCTTTGAAAGTGGACACATGCATACATACCAGAAAAGAATGAAATGACATTATTAAAGTTCTGGAAGCAAAAAAAGAAAAGCCAACCTATAATTCTAATCTCACTCCTGACATCACTGTCTACATAAACAACGTAATTTAAAAATTATCAGGAATAAGAACTTAACAAGGGGGTTGGCATATAATTTTTTTAAAAAAAGCAACCTAGGGAATTCCCTGGTGGTCCAGTGGTTAAGACGTGGGCTTTCACTGCTGTGGGCCCAGGTTCAATCCCTGGTTGGGGAACTAAGATCCCACAAGCTGCGTGGCGTGGCCAAAAATAAATATAAATAAATAAATAAAAAGCAACCGACATTTCTATATACTAGGAACAGAAAAGGCAATTACCAAAAATTTTACCTATAATAGCAACAAAAAGGTGCCTAGGAATAAACCTAACAGATAAACAAAACAAATGGTGTACAACCTGTATAGATAAAATTATATCACTTTACTGAAAGATGTTAAAGAAAGCATGCATAAATGGAGACATAAATCATGTTCATAGATAGAAGGTTCAAAATTATAAAGAAATCAGCTGAAGGACAATGGACCTATAGGCTCAAGGCCATGTTGGTCAAATTCTAGCAGGTTTTTTGTGGAATTTAAACTGATGCTTAAATTTATATGAACAGCAAAATCCCAAGAATGGCAAAAAAAATCAAGAAGAGCAGGGGAAGCGGGTATGGAAGTGGAGGAAGGAGGGTGTAAAAGTAGAGGAAGGAGAGGAAATAAAAAAATAAAGAGGGATAGGTAGGAGACATGCCTTAACAGAGGTAAATTTATTTTGAAGTTATAGCAAATTGAGCAGTATGCTATTGGAAATAAATTAAACAGTAAGATAAAATAGATATTTAAAAAAAAGATTAACAGAATAGATAAGCCCAGAAAAGACCGTGCCTATACAGGCACACCTCCTTTTATTGCACTTCACTTTATTGTGCTTTGAGATAATGTGTTTTTTACAAATTGAAGGTCTGTGGCAACCCGGTGGTCAAGCAAGTCTACCAGCGCCAGTTTTCCAATAGCATTTGCTCATTTCGTGACTCTTCGTCACATTTTGTCAGTTCCTGCAATATTTCAAACTTTTTCATTATTATTTTATTTGTTATGGTGATCTGTGATCAGTGATCTTTGATGTTACTATTGTAATCGTTTTGGGTCACCACAAACCATGCCCATACAAGATTGCCGACTTAATAGGTAAATGTTGTGTGTGTTCTGACTGCTCTATCAACCAGCCATTCCACAGTCTCTCTCCCTCTCCTCAGGCCTCCCTATTCCCTGAGACATGACAATATTGAAATTAGGCCAGGTAATAACCCAACAATGCCTCCTAAGTGTTCAAGTGAAAGGAAGAGTTACTCATCTCTCACTTTAAATCAAAAGCTAGAAATGATGAAGATTAATGAGGAAGGCCTGCAGAAAGCCAAGATAGGCCGAAAGCTAGGCCTCTTGTGCCAGTTAGTCAAGTTGTGAATGCAAAGGAAAAGTTCTTGAAGGAAATTAAAAGTGTTACTGCAGTGAACACACAAATGATAAGAAAGTGAAACAGCCTTACTGCTGATATGAAGAAAGTTTTAGTGGTTCTGGACAGAAGATCAAACCAGCCACAACATTTCCTTCAGCCAAAGCCCAATTCAGAGTCAGGTCCTACCTTTCTTCAATTCTATTGATACAAAAGCTGATACAAAAGAAAGTTTTAGTGGTTCTGGACAGAAGATCAAACCAGCCACAACATTTCCTTCAGCCAAAGCCCAGTTCAAAGTCAGGTCCTACCTTTCTTCAATTCTATTGATACAAAAGCTGAAAAAGAAAAGTTTGAAGCTAGCAGAGGTTGGTTCATGAGGTTTAAGGAAAAAAGCTGCCTCCGTAACATAAAAGTACAAGGTGAAGCAGAAAGTGCTGATGTAGAAACTACTGCAAGTTATCCAGAAGATCTACCTAAGATAATTAAAAGAAGTGGCTACACTAAACAACATACTTCTAAAGTAGACAAAACAGCTTATACTGGAAGAAGATACCATCAGGACTTTCACAGGTAGAGAGGAGAAGTCAACCCCTGGCTTCAAAGCTTCAAAGGTCAGGCTGACTCTCTTGTTAGGGATTAATGCAGCTTATGATCTTAAGTTGAAGCCAATGCTCATTTACCATTCTGAAAATCCTAAAATTAGGGTTCAGAATCCAGCAAAGAAAAGTACCCTAAGTCTTAGTTGAAATACCTGAGGTACTACATCCTATAGTCAGGGAGAACCAAAGGGACATGGAGTCTTGGAAAGATTACAGCCTAGAGTTAAATTCAGTTACTGACTAGATGAAAGCAATCTGCTCCTCTCCTGCCAACCAGCAAACTGGATAAATTCTCTTTCTGGAGGTAATTAATCCAAAACTCCTATAATTATTTTTTACACATATTTGACACTGACTCAAAAATTACTAAGTTCATACCAAGAAATAGGACTAAAAAGCCAAATAACAGAAACAGACTTACAGACAACCTGGATGTTGGGAATATTAGGTATGAACTTTAATATAACTATGACTAATTGTTCAAGAATGCAGAGGATAATTCCAATAGAGAACAAAAATCTATTAAAAAGAAATGGAGGTGTGGTTTCTGGTAATGACAGAGTAGCTTAATTAATCATTACAAAATCAACATACAACTTTTTAAAAAGGCAACCACTTTAAAAAATGGGAAAAAGGCAACCAGAAACTAGAGAGAAGTCAACCCTTGAAATATGGTAACAACGATGGGTAAAATTTGTGAGTTTATGTCTTTTGGCCTGAAAGCACTCTCCAGCCTGTGCAGCCGTATTCTTGGTGTCAGAGGACAGATTTCAGTGTTGAAAGAGCACTTGGACAATTAGGGAAGATACACCAGAATGTAAGCCTCCACAGAGCAGTAATCCCTCAAATCTGCATATAAATCTGACCTAATCATTGACTGATGGAAGAACTACATATGCCCCAGGGGACACCCCAGCAGCCTAACAAAAACAGCAATAGAAAGGGAAAAGAACCGAGTGAATATTTCAGCTGCTACTCAACCTAAGAAAGACTAAGTTTGGAATTTAAGAACAGTCAAGTTAAACTAAAATAAAGTCTACTAAATTAAAAATCAGTCTTCAGGAACATAACTGAATCCAGAGTCAATAATTACTAGATATGTGAAAAAACAGAAAGTCACTGAATGTTCTGAACACAATGAAAACTTATAAGACGTATGAAAAACTGGAAAATGGGACCTAGAGTTAAAAAAAAAAGTTGGCAGAAATGAGCCAAATGTTGCAATTAGCAGACAAAGATTTTTAAGGAAGCATACAAATATGCTGACAGATTTAAAGGAGCATAAGATCAAAGAAAATAACAGAGCCTTGGTATATGCAGGAAAATATCAAAGTCTAATGCATATATAATTGGATTCATAAAAGGACAGGAGAGATAATGGTATGAATATATATAATGATATGAATGAAAACTGACTTTTCATCAGTAACAATGGAGACCAGAAAACAATGGAATGACATCTTTAAGTCTTCACAGTAAAGAAGACTGGGTCAGCCTACAATTTCTAATTGGAAAAAAAAAAAACCCCAAAAAACCTACCCTTCTAAAGGGAAGGTAAACAAAAATAGTTCTCAGGAAAAGGAAAACAGAAGAGTTGTCACCAGAATTACAGACCAAGAAATGCTATAGGAAGCTCTTTAGCTGAAGGGAAAAAATACCACTGAAAACTGAACTCTACAGAAAAAAAAGAAGAGCACTGGGAATGTTTTAAAGAAAAGAAAGAATATTTTAAGGAAAAAAAAAAAAGGACTTTAAAGCTAAAATCATAACACTGTGGATACATACATACATTTATAATGCATGCTGATGTAACTAACACATATGAAAATAAAAATATATAGCACAGAAGAAGAGAGTGAGGTAAATGGACTTATATTGTTGCAAAGTTCACATATTTTATGTGTAGTACTATATTAACTCCAAATAGAGTGTATACTAAAAATACATGTTATAGCATATTGTAATCCCTGTTGATCAAAAACAAAAAAATGCAAATATAGATAAGAAGCCAACAGAGGAATTAAAATGAAATATAAAATAATAATCACTTACCCTAAAAGACAAAAAACAAATGAATAAAATAGCAAAATATTAACCTAAAGAAACAACTGTTGAATTTCATAAGAAAAGCTCAACCTAGCTATATGCAATGTATAAAGGACACTCTTTAAATACAAAGACACATGTAGGTTGAAAAAAAGGAAGGCAAAAGATAGAATATGCAAACAGTAACAAAGCTGAAGTGTTTATATTCAGCAGATAAAATACACAGCAATACAAGAAATATTTTCAAATAAAGAAGGACATGTGGGGACTTCCCTGGTGGTCCAGTGGTTAAGACTCTGTGCTTCCACTGCAGGGGGCCCGGGTTTCATCCCTGGTCCGGGAGCTAAGATCCTACATGCCACGCAGCATGGTCAAAAAATTTTTTTAAATAATAATAAAATAAATAAATAAAAATTTTAAAAATAATAAAAAAGGACATGTAATTATGATAAAAGGGCCAATTTATTAGAAAAACATAACAATTATAAATATGTGTATACCTAATAACAGAGCTTCAAATAATTAATGTAAAAACTGGCAGAACTAAAGGAAAAAATAAATCTATAAGCATAGTTGGAGATTTAATACCCACTCTCAGTAACTGATGGAACTAGTCCAAAAAAAGAAAGCCAGGAAATAGATATAAACACTACTAGCTACCTTCACCAGAATGCCACTTACAAAAAACTACTCCCCCAAACTGAGTAATACATTTTTTCCAAGGGCATATGAGATATTCATCAAGTTTGACCACAATAAAGAGTCTCAAATTTAGTAAGATTGATATTTTACAGTGTATATTCTCTGATCAGGACAAAATTACATTAGAAAAAAATGAATAAAATCTCTAGAGAAGCCCCAAGTATTTGTACTATTAAATAAAAGGAAAAGGAGAAAATATTTTGACATGAATAAAAATGAAAATGAAACACTATAATTGGCTGGATGCTAACTCAGTACTTAGGGGGTTTATAGTTTTAAATGAGAAGCAACTAAAACCCAACATAAGGAAAAGAAAGGAATATTTTTTATAAGTCAATAAAATAGACAAAAGATGAACAGATAAAAACAATAAAATCGGGCTTCCCTGGTGGCACAGTGGTTAAGAATCTGCCTGTCAACGCACGGGACACGGGTTCAAGCCCTGGTCAGGGAAGATCCCACATGCCGGTGAGCAACTAAACCTGTGCACCACAACTACTGAGCCTGCGCTCTAGAGCCTGGGTGCCACAACTACTGAGCCCACGTGCCACAACTACTGAAGCCCATGTGCTTAGAGCCTGTGCTCCACAACAAGAGAAGCCACCACAATGAGAAGCCTGTGCACCCCAACAAAGAGTAGTCCCTGCGTGCCACAACTAGAGAAAGCCTATGTGCAGTCACAAAGACCCAGTGCAGCCAAAATAAATTAATTTTTAAAAAAAGTAAAATCAAAAGTTAACTTTCTAAAAACACTAAACAAAACTGAAAGAAACATATCAATGAAAAGAGAGAGTATTACTACAAATCTTACAGATATTAAAAGGATAAGGGAATAAAATGAACAGCTATATGCCCAAAAAAGTCAACAACTAAGATAAAATACACAAAATCCTTTAAAAAAAAAAAAAAGCATGATACTATGTTACCCTAAAGAATCTACAAATATTAAAAGGAAAAGAAAGTAGTAGCACAGTTTCATTTCAACAAATTTAAAAGTAAGATGAAATGTACAAAAACCTTAAAAAATGCAACTTTCTGAAATTGACATTAAGATGACAGAGAAAATCATTTATAGATGAAACTGACTTTCTTATCAAAACCTTCCCCCAGGGGACTTCCCTGGTGGTGCAGTGGATAACACTCCATGCTCCCAATGCACAGGGCCTGGGTTCGATCCCTGGTCAGGGAACTAGATCCCACATGCATGCCGCAACTAAGAGTTTGCATGACTCAACTAAGGAGCCCACAAGCCACAACTAAGGAGCCCACCTGCCGCAACTAAGGAGCCCACCTGCCGCAACTAAGACCCAGAGCAAACAAATAAATAAAAAAACAAAAAAACCCAAAACCTTCCCCCCAAAGAAAACAAAAGACCTATTTAGTTTCAAGGGTAAATTCATTCGTATATTTAAGGAAGAAATAATTTCTACTCAAAGGTTTAAAATGAAGGAGAGGGAAAAACATCATAGAACTCATTTTTGAGACCAGCATAACCACGTACCAAAATCTGGCAAAGACACCATAAGAACAGAAAACTATACACCAGTATCCCTAAAGAACATACATATAAAACCCTTAAAATATTAATCAAATCAAATGCAGCAATATATAAAAAGGATAATAATACTTCAGCAATACTAACATTCAAACTATTTTTTAAAAAATCAGTGTAATTCAGAATACATTGTATTATTTAAAAAATGAATGACCATCTTAAATAGATGAAGAAAAAGTACATGACAAAATCACTCAATTTAAAAATGTGCAAAATATTTGAACAGGCATTTCACAAAAGGAGCTACACAAATGGCCAATAAGGACATGAAAATACACTCAGCATCTTGATCAACATGGGTTTGAACTGCACGGGTCCACTCATACACAGATTTTTTTCAGTAAATACACACAGTAGTAGATGATCTGGAGCTGGTTGAATCCGAGGATGCAGAACCACAGATATGCTGGGCAGACTATAGAACTTGAGCATCTGCAATGGGTCCTAAAACCAATCCCACCGCAGATACTGAAGAATGAGGGTACAGCTAAATACCAACTACAATGGTTAAAACTTTAAAAACTGCAGTTTATCAATTGTTAGCAAGGATATGGAACAAATTCTCATACTTTGCGGGTAGGACTGTAAATGGTACAACCACAAAGGAAAACAGTTTGGCAGCTTCTTATAAAGTTAAACATACACCTACTAAATGATTCAGCATTTTCATTCATATCTTTATGTAAGTAAAGGGAAAACTTATGTCCATACAAAGACTTGGATACAGGTGTTCCTAGCAGCTTTATTCATAATAGCCAAAAACTGGAAACAACCCGCATGTCCACCAATGGATAAAGAGACAATTCAGTACAAACAAATGCAGTGGACCCATACAGTGGAATACTACTCAGCAATGAAAAGCAGCAAATTACTAATACATGCAACAACACTGCATGTATATCAAACACATTATGCTGAGCAAAGGAAACCAAACATAAGAATACAAATTATATGATTCTATTGATTTGAAACCCCAGGAAAGACAAATCTACAATGATAAGAAGCCAATCAGTGGCTGCCTAAGGTATAATGGGGGGACTGGCTGGGAAGTCTCACAAAGGAGGCTTCTGAGGTATTGAAAGTATTCTATGTATCTTGACTGAGGTACTGCGTACATGAATTTAGCCTTTTGTCAAAACTCACTGCACTGGAAGACAATGATGACTTCCTAGGTCACCATCTTCCAACATTTACTCCCCAAAACAATACAGAACAACAGAAACCACAGCCTCAGCATAACTTGAAGACAAAGAATACCCAAACTTCAAAACAAGAATAAGTGAAAAAGGAAAACAATTCCCAGTGCATACTTTCTTGTCCTATTGCGACCAATTTCCCAACCCACTCACCCCCACCTCAAAGGCTTTGGGTAAAAGGAGACTGAATAAAAACTGCAGAAGAGAGACCAGAGAACTAGTGGCAGGCATAAGGATGAAATAATGGTTGTCCTGGTAGATCAAAGTATGGACTACATTCAATTAATTTCATCCAAACAAGAGATGACTAGGAAAACTTCAGAGAACAGACTGAAGGTGAGCATTTTAATATAAAAGTAGAACTACAACTAAAATATAGGTGGGGATGAGGAAGGAGGACTAATGTACAAATATTTATATATTGTGACAAATAATGCAACTAAAAATGGGAGAAGATAGAGAAAAAAGAAAATAGAATATCCACACACTGATTTTTAAATAATCAACTGGTAGAAATTAAAGAATATCAATCCAAGGACAAACATAAGACTGTAAAACTTCTAGAACAAAGCACAGAAGAAAATCTTTGAAACCTTGGGTTACACAAATATTTCTTAGACAAAACATGAAAAGCATAACCTATAAGAGAAAAAAATTAATGAACTAGGCTTCAGCAAAATTAAAAACTTTTGCTCTGTGAAAGACACTGGTAAAAGAATGATAAAACACACCACAAAGAAAATACTTCCTAATCACTATGTGACAAAGAACTTGGATCTTGCATATATAATGAACTCTAAAAACTCAATTATAAGAAAAAAAACAACTCAAAGGAAAAATGGGCAAAAGATCTGAATACACACTTCACCAAAGAAGATAGTATAAGGATAGCAAATAAGCATAAGAACAGATGCTCAACATCTTAAGTCATTAGGAAAGTGCAAATTAAAATGACAATAATAACAACCACTATACACTTATTGGAATAGTAAAAATCAAAAGAATTGGCAATAACAAGTACTGACAGAGTTGGAGTGCAACTGGAACTCTCATCACTGCTGGTGGGAATGCAAAGTAAACAAAGTAAACAACTTTGGTAGTTTCTTAAATAGTAAAACACATACTTACCTAATGACCCAGCAATAATACTCTTAGATATTTACTACAGAGAAATCAAACCTATGTTCACATAAAAATCTGTATGTAAATGTTTATAGCAACTTTATATAGAATCATTAAAAAACTGGGAACATCCTAATGTCCATCAACAGGAAAACGGATAAACAAATTTACATTCAGACAATGAATGCTGCTCACCAGTACAAAAGAACAATCTTCTAATAATCAAAATGATGTAGATAAATCTCAAAAAAATGCTGAGTGAAAAAATTCAAATGCAAAAGAGTAGATAATGTAATTTTCCATTTATGTAAAGTTCAAGAATGGACAAAAATGATCTACGGTGATGGACATAAGAACAGTGGCTGCCAAAGGCAAGGGTTGGAAGTCATTGATTTGAAAGGAGCATAGAGATGATGGATATGTTCAGCATCTTGGTCTGAATTATGATTACACAGGCATATGTTCGTCAAAATTCATTGAGCTCTACATTTAAGATTTGTGCACTTTACTGCTTATAAATTATACTCAATAAAGTACTGTTAGCTTTTTTAAAAGGCATCATTAAATTTATTTTATATAAGTATTATTCTGTCATCCCTTTCCTGTTTTTTAAAAAATTATTAATTTCTTAAACCAGACCAAGTTTTAACTATTTAATTTCTTTACCTGAAGGATGCTGTTCCATTCTCTTTTATTTTGCTTTTCTGAATAGATGACTGAAGTGACAGAACTTTATTTCCTGGCAGGGTAATTTGCTTTAGAATGGAAGCTATAAAATCAAAAGAAGAAAGAAAAGGTAAAATTTAAAAAAAGCAATCACACTACATTAGGAAAAATTCAGGACAAGTTATGTTTAATGCATATAGAATAATCAAAGAAAATTTCAAGCTGCCCTAGAACTATGTTTAAATTCAAACATGACAATGAATTTATTCCCTGCACAAGAAATCATAAAATTAAGACCTCTCCCATTTCTTTTTATATGGTCCTCAAACTGGCTAGAGAATTACCAGCATTATAAAAATATTATGCAGAAAAGGTGACAGAAACATGTTAATAATATATCCTTTATATTGGTAGATTTAAAAAATACATAAAACCTCTTTTATTTGTAAGACTGACTTCCAAACGTAGGGAAAGAAGCACATTTTAAAAAGAAATAAGACAATAGCAAATTTTATAAGTTAAAAAAAGTACTTTATTTACTAGTAGATTGTTTTATCTAGTTACAAAACACCATGAGTGGTGCTTCTTTAATCTAAAACAACATACACCCTTAAAAAGTGGCTATGTACAAAGAATAAAGTTATCTTTCAGTCTTCTCTCACAGGTCTCAACTTAAAAGAAATCTCTCTTCTCTTAACAGTGCAAAAGAAAAGTACGGAAACCCATCATGTTCCAAACCCAAGGGATGAGCCAGACTCTACCTTGAGAAAACTGACTGGTAGGTACTGCAGTGCCCACTGTCACCTTCTGTCCAGATTTCTGGATGGTCAATGCTGAGGAATGGGAAAGTGTGGTCACTTGTTTTGCAAGGCCTCCTGAAGGCTGCTGGACTACCTGAAACAATGAGAATTATTAATACAGTCATTCAACTAGACCTGCTTTAGGAAAGAACAAGCTTTCAATTGTAACAATAGAACAAATGATTAGGCTCACCTAACTAAATATAGCTTTATCGTAGCATTACAAGAAAGCCTACTTAAAATTTAAATTTGTATGTAGCAAAATTATCTTACTCAAAAGTGAAAAACATGACTATCTCACACTATAATTTTCAGAGTGTAATTCAAATTTATATTCTGCTAAATTTAAATCTCCAAATAGACCCTATTTTCATCTTTTAACACAGAAAATTTCAAACACATACAAAAGCAGAGGGAACAATAAAATGAAACCACCTATACCATTATTACCCAGCTTCAACTATGATTAATTCTTGACCAATTTTATTTCATCTATATCCTTACCCACTTCTCCCCACTCTCAATTATTTTAAAGCAAATCCCAGATATATCTTTTTATCCATAAATATTTCAAAATATACCTCTAGAAGATGATGACTTTCAATTGGTTGTTTTTTTAAAAGTATCTGAAAGATAACAATGCTACAGGCATTCTCCAAGATAACAGTTCAAGAAATCCAGAGGGTGAGGGTTGGGGATAAAGGAAGAGAAATTAAAGTAATAGCAGGGCCTTGTTTTTAGCTTCAAAGAAGAAAAAACAGAATAGCAGAGTTTCATTTTTTCACTTCAAAGAAAAAAAACAGTCACCATGTATTTGAGCCAGCTACTGAGAGCGAACTATTTATAAGTCCTCAAACTCATATATGGCTAATATAAATGATCTAGGAGGTAGACTTCATAATGGAATTCTGGAGGTATAATTTATTCTATACTCTAATTTTTTGTAAATAAAATTGTCTAGTGCATATTACTAAACAAAAGTAACTTACAAGAAATCCAAAATGTCCCAATAAATAATCTTATAGGAATCAATGTTCCTAGAGAAAAAATACAAGTTGGAATAATTCAATTGCCATGATTCTATGAGAATAGACTCTTGAAAGAGAGAAACAACTCTTGAAAACAATGATATATTTCAGTTGAGATCATACTTATGTATTGTAAAGTCCTAGGAAACAGATTTAAATTCTATAAAGTAATACACATTCAGAGTCCCATTTATGCATTCAGATTGAAACTCAAAAGAAAACAGAAACACTCCTAACAATTCTGGCATACCTCCCTGTTGTTCATATTTTCTTCCTTGATATCTTTTATTTGGTATTCTTTTCAGTATTTTAATTACAAAAGATAGTAATAAAATGTTATTAGAAATTTGCTTATGAGTTAGTCTTCATACCATTTTTGATGGGTACTCAAAAATACTTAAAAAAAGTAACAGCCTAGAGACCAGCCCCTGAGGTGGAAGGAGGCTCTATGCCTCCTGGGGTCCTGCCAGGAGGGGTGGGGGCATGGAGGCCAGAAGACCCCAGCATCAGCATGTGGCCCTAGCACAGAACAAGCTGGGGAAGGCAAGCCTTGGTGCCTGCAGGAGGGCACCCAGGCCAGGGATGTGTGTCGCTCAGCCTACAGCCCACTCCAGGGCAAGTTCATGCAGGGAGCAGGAGGCAAATGTGGCAACTGATTTAATAATCCTGGATACCCATCATTCCTCATCCTAATGAGGATGTACCAATGAGGATGTATGCTACCAAGTGCACCTAATACACTTGGGATCACATGTGCAGTATATTCCTGCACACTTGCTGAGCAAAATAAAATACAATGAGAAAGTATAAAACAGTTCAGTAGTCTTCTTTCAAAGAAAGTACCATTTTTAGACCACAATATTAGGCATCTTATGGACACTGAAATTAGAGAGATGGAAATTGGCCCAAAGATGATACATCTGCTCTTACTTGGCAAGCAAAACAAAGAGCTATTATATTTTAAAAACATGTCCTTTATTTACTTTCCCTCCAAAAAAACCACTAGAAAAGAAGAAGAGTAAATAGTACATACCTTAGCTTTTTCTCTTGACAAGTCAAGTTCTGATGTTTTACTAGGATGTTAATTTATTTTATTTATTTATTTATTTATTTTTGCGGTATGCGGGCCTCTCACCGCTGTGGCCTCTCCCGCCGCGGAGCACAGGATCCGGACGCGCAGGCTCAGCGGCCATGGCCCACGGGCCCAGCCGCTCCGCGGCATGTGGGATCCTCCCGGACCGGGGCGCGAACCCGTGTCCGCTGCATCGGCAGGCGGACTCTCAACCACTGCGCCACCAGGGAAGCCCTAGGATGTTAATTTAATGTTCTATAGTTTATAGAAACTGCAGGTCTAGAGCTACACAATATTCTTCAGGTGACAGCTATTTTTTTTTACATTAATTATGACTTTTACACTAACTATGATCTGGAATATCTGACATGGAACTGTTCTTAAATTCCATAAGGAAAGGAAGCAAACAAACACAAGTACAGATTAAACTAGTAGATGAAAACACCCTTCACACTCTGCTTTCTCTATATTTCGACCCCACCAACTCCTCTGTTCATAAATACACAGCAATCAAATACTTAGCTCTAAATAACTCAAGCAGTACATGCACACAAAGTTACTAAAGGGTAATACCTCCTCTAATTTTTATATAGTATTCAATATGTGATTACTGGCACACACTCACTGAGGTTGAGTTCTAGAAAACAGGGCCCCAAATGAACAAAAACTGTAGTATAAAAAGTCAGGAAATAGGGAATCCCTGGTGGTCCAGTGGTTAGGACTCTGTGCTTTCACTGCCGAGGGCCTGGGTTCAATCCCTGGTCGGGGAACTAAGACCTCGCAAGCTGCGCAGCATGGCCCCCCCGCCAAAAGTCAGGAAATACATGTTAGTTGCCACTATTTCTTAGGAACAGCCAATGTGTGGTTCTTGTGCCACTACTCATATTCTGGGACAAGCATACATCACTAAATACCACCATTTCTATATACCCACATGCAGCCTTAGAATCTTTCTTAACACAGAGGTCCAGTAAAATCCTATAATGAGAGTTGAAATGTATTTGCCATGCCCAATCTAGATTAAAATTCAACCTTGGCAACCTCAGAATATGCTGTTTTTTCAAAGGGCCTTCTAACCACTTTTTAAAATTTGCCCAAATGAATTCTTAATTATATTACCAGCTTTTATAGAAATCAGTAAATGCTGCTTCAAATCGAGAACCTATAAATTTCTGTTAAAAAAGTTAAATGTGCTTATTTGTATGATGATTTATATGAACTTTAACAACAAGCAAAACTAATCTGTGGGAGTCATTGCTTCTGGAGGTACACAGGTAGGGACTGACTGGGAAGGGACAAAAGGGAACTAACTGCAAGGTGATGGTAACACTCCATATCTTGAAAGGGTTTGAGTTACACAGAGGTAAGCACTGTCAAAACTTATCCAATGTTACATTTAAAATTTGTGCACATCACTGAATATAAATTTTAGTTAAAAGGAAGAGTAGAGTAAACAAATATTGATTGGTAGTTAATGATATGCATGCATTAAAATTAATGTTTAATTTTTTAAGGAAGAAACCTTTGAAATGTATCAAAAATTAAGATTGATGGGTGGATAAATCAAGTATAGTAACTGTAAATAGTGGAATCTAGGTGGTTGGTATATGGGTGTTCACTATAAACTTCAACTTTGCTATGTTTGGAAATTTTCATAATAAAACATTTTCTTGAATAAGGCAAAAATAAGACAACATACACACTGTAAATATTGTCTCTAAATGGTCTATTTTCCATAAATTCTAATGTATCCTCACCAAACTAAAACCTAAAAAAAATATATTCTTCAATTAAATTTAAATGAACTGGCATTAATCAACCTATATATTAAGACTACTATATGAACCCTGACTAAATTATAGTCCATGAAGATTTTTCGACGCAACTCCTGATTATATATGGAAAATAAAGGGTAGTAGGCCTTACTTGGATTCAGCCTCTTTACCAAATCTTTCATTAGTCCTATTTGACAATCAACAACTGAATTCTACCTCTCCTGTCACTCTTAACA
Organism: Monodon monoceros; assembly: GCF_005190385.1. NCBI lineage: Eukaryota > Metazoa > Chordata > Mammalia > Artiodactyla > Monodontidae > Monodon > Monodon monoceros. Next base: position 45,785,771 of record NW_021703765.1, read on the forward strand.
GCATGCTAAGAAGAAAGAAAAAAAAGACAAACTGATTACTTAAGTCTGGATCGTAGTAGATCAGTCCAATATGAAACCGACAGTGAACTACTTGACCCAATAAAACAATAATCCTTGTTTTGTTTCCCACTCAATTTTAATTTCAACTTCTTTAACAAAAATACTGGCCACCAGCACACTCAGAGGCTGAAATTTATACCTTGAAAATGTTTCTCCTTCTTCAGTGAGAAGTGAAGACAGAGACAATCAGCAGAGTTAAGCCTCACAGAGCATTTCATATAAAAATGTGTATTCTGAAATTCTTTAATGATTCCCTACTTCAAAATAATTAGGTACGAGACAAAAATATGATGCAACAACAACAAATTTTTTCTAATATTCTGGGTCAATTTATTTTAGGAGATCAGTTTTACTTCGATGAAACTGAAAATTACATTAATAATATACTGATAATTAGTTGTTTTTCTCTTATATCCACAAAACAGTAATAGTTGGAGAACGACTGTTGAACGTACTTGGTTTGGCCACTTACTTATCAAATGTCTACAATTCTGTTAAGAAAGAAATGCAAGTAATAGTCACCTGGGGAAATATATATCTGAAATAAGGAAAATATCTATGATAATACTACAACTTCCTGCCCTATCTCCAAATAAAAAAATTTTTTTAAAGATTTTACACACACACACACACACACACGATTACTAAGAGTAACAGTATTCAGTTTACTCTCTAAAACTATACACCTTTTTTCTAAAAACAGAAACCCAGAATTTTCTTTCTCATTCATGATTTTTGTTCACACATGTGGATTTGAGAAGCTTATTAATTTTTTGTGTTAAAATTAGTTATTAAAATTTATCAAAATTTAATTTAAAAAATGATGAGACATTAAAATTTAGCTCTTTTAAATTAAATTAACTTTTCTAATTACATTGAAACTGAATTACTATGACAATGTTTAATTTAAATTAAATTTAGCTTTTGCTCAATTATGTGTAAAATAATTTTTTCACCAATAACGTAAGGAAAATTTTAAGCATCAAAACTCCTGAAAGCTTCTACTTATTATCTATCCACCACTGGTAGATTCTAATCCAATTCATCCACTCTCTTTCATTAACTTTTTAAAAAAGGTAAAAATGTCAAGCTCTGCTTAGTTGTAGTATATAACATCCTATAATAGCTGCTATGCCAGAATTGGTAGACAACCAATAAGATTAATCATTTAAAAGAATTAGATTCTTAGATGAAATCCGGGAACTACTGGATAGGTCCATATTTCAACAATTCAAGCATTTGAGGACCAAGATATACAAAGCACTATGTTGAACTACTGGTACAAAATGAAAAATTTACACCTAAAGAAAGTGTGAACAATCCTAGCTAATTTACTTGATAAGAACTTTAGCAGATCCCCAGAGGGTAACATACAAAAAAATCCATGAGATAGAAAAGATAACATGTGGTCATAAATCTAAATTTTTTTTAAAAAATTGGGAGGGGGGTCTCTTTAATCTGGAATGAAAACATATACTTCATAAAATAATAACTGTACAAAATCTAAACCCTGCAATGGCAGATTAAGAGGATTCTCATACCTTGAAAGTGTGATATTTAAAACATCTTATCAAGAAGGCAGGAAACCTATACAACTCTTTAGGAAAACTAGGCAAGCTAGAAAAAGATAAAGTATTAACAGGGATTTTTAAATTCATGATTATTAAAGGAAATAAATCACACAAATTTTATACCTAACATTGAAAAACACAGCCATACTTCTAACTGTTCAGACCACTTTTGGAGATTGCATCCTGAGTTACATGGACCACAGATTTGAACTAGCGTGGCAATTCTCGTATTTTAAATAATTGTTTACCATATTTCTTACAAGCTGCATTGAATACTTTATGTTTCTAGCACCCGGAGTGTTTTCCTCCTCACTTAGACAGACCTAGGATTAAACTGGACTATGGTTTATAATAAACTCACTGATGATATTCTTAAATTACTTGAGTAATACTAATTCAAACTTAAGTAACATTAATTTTCTAAATTAGCTGATTTGAAAGAATGTCCTAGTTCAATCCTCTCTGTGGCATTACCATAGAACAGCTTATGTTGTTTTGTGCCCCAGGTAAAAATTTGTTATAAAACAGATTACAATGCATCTTCAGTGTCTAGCTGCTCTGTTTCTGCCATTTTAAACAGGAAGATATGAATACTGACATCAAATTTGTTGACTAAAATGGAAACAAAGGCCAAACAAGAAAACAGAATTCACAAGGAAGATGTATTCCCCATTCTTTTAAGAATGAAAGCAGGAAGTTTAAAAATCCCTAAAATTTACCAGTGGATTTTGTTACATGTTTTTCTTGATTGAAACTGTTTCTAATGTTTAACAAGGTAAGCCTGTAAAATGTAAATGCTGTCAAGATGTTATTACCTGACAGTTTTCCATTTCAGGACCCTCTAGAAACCTAGAAGTTCTTGCCATAAGTGCCAGAATCTAATGGGAAAGACGCTGGGTTCTAGGCTGAGATCTATTACTTGTTGAGTGCCAGTGGATAGGTCCCTTACAATTTCTGGGATTCTTAGTTTTCTCCCTGCCTTGTCTTCATCAAAATTATTTCAAAATCCATACTGCATACAAGACATGTTTTAAGACTCTATGTAGCTATAAAGTATTATTTCACTTAGGGGTGGATATGCTATAGATTTTCAATAAAGATTAGCATTTATTCAAGAATCAGCTATGACCCATAAAGAGGATTTCAATACTCTTAAGTGCTACCAAAAGAGACCTTTCACCAAGGCAATTACAGTTACAATGGTTCCCAAACCTGGCTACTCAGATCGATGTTTAAGAATCATTGCTTCTAAAGAAGGTTCGTCTCTGAGATTAAATGCAGACGGCCAAGAGAAACGCCACAAGGCAGGTTACATTTCTCCACTTGAAAATCAGACGCAGAGTAGGAAGGGATGAAAAAAGATCAACGCCCAGGAAATGATTATTACTTCCCACCTACCCAAGAGTTTTGACTGTTGTCCAAACCGATCTTTCCTCTTTCATTCTACACCTAAAGCTTGCCCTCTGCCTCAAAGACAATCATTCACAGATACTAATGTCTTCTCCTGATCACGTACACAAGGCTGGGAAGTTTACTTAGATTTTACTGTTCCAAAAAGCAGAAAAAATTAAAACAAAGAGATTCAAAACACAGCCTTTAACATGAAGGTTTTCAAAGAAGAACAAGGGCAATCACCAAAAATCAAAAGAACAGTTAGTTCTGTTACAGTATAAGGTAGGGGAGAACTTTACTTTAAAAATGCGATTTTTAATTAATTCACCATGTACTATCTTCCACAGGTTAACAGTACTTTCAGTCTTCCGATAAAACACGTCTTGAGTGAAGTAAATCTAAACACTAACAGATAAACAGCTAAAATTTCAGGTTTCTTCCACCCAAGAACTTCCCAATCTATAGGGTTTAGGAAGAAACACAACTTCTTACTCATCTACTCCCCTCACTTCTCTCTTCCTTCAGCAAATTTTTAAAAGAAATGTTACCATAATATCACCTATGTAATAACCTTACCAAACATATTTAATCTGAATCTAGTCTTGAGGAAATGATTAGACAAAACAAAATAAAGGACACTCTGCAAAACAACTAGCCCAGGCACTTAAAATAGTACAACACAATGAACAACTACAAAAGGCTGAGAACTGTTCTAGATTAACGGAGCCTGAAAAAAAAAAAAAAAAAAAAAAGACAAGTGTAATATGCAATTCTTTACCAGAAACATCAGGAAAAAAATTAGCTATTAAGGACATTGTTGGGACAACTGTAAATATTGTGCCAATATTAACTACCCATGTGTGATAATAAGTACGTTTGCAGTTATGCTAAAAAAAATCCTTTTCCTTAAGAGATACACAGTACTTAATGGCACAAAGTCAATTTCTGTAACCAACTCTTAAATGGTTCAGGAAAAAATTACGTGTGTGTTTGGGTATGTGAATAGAGGGAGGAGAGACAAAGCAAACATGATACAACGTTAACAACTGGTCAACCCTGGTCAAGGGTACACAGGGGTTCATTTTACTAGTCTTGCCAATTTTCTGAATGTCTGAAATTTTCAAAAGAAGAAATGGAGGAAGAAATGAAATGTTACTCACTAGTTGTTTGACTTTAACTGCCTGTGGAATGCTGGCTGGTTGTGTAAGCACGGGGCCCGGCTGTGCAAGTTTGATTTGGACTGGAGTGCCAATGACAGGCTTGTCAGATGTGGTCCCAGCAGAAGTAACAACAGGTTTCACTGACGGAAGACATACAGCTGCTGCTGAGGTTTCTCCAAAAGTTACCGAGGGGAGGGCCAGTGTCACCGCTGTCCCAGAGACAACTGGCTTTTCAGGCTGAAGTGAGACTGCTGTCACTGTGTTCTGCAGAGATGTCACTAGCGGTTTTGGAGTCTGAAGCACAACAGTTCCAGCTGTTGTTCCTCCTGGCACAGCAGCTGGACCCACAGAATGAAGTGTCACAACTCCAGTTTTTGCTCCCCCTGGAGCAAGTGGATTCAGAGTTTGCACTGACACAGTTCCAGATGTTGCTGCTTCAGAACCAATGATGGGCTTTTCAGGCTGGACTGAGGAAACTACTGTTGTCACCACAGGAGAAGGCGTTACTGTTGTGGTACAGGTAGCAATGACCACCTCGCTAGAAGTCTGCTGAACACACTGCTGAATAAAGCTCTGGGAGTTAGGCATCAGTTGTCGTAAGGCAATCACACTTTTCTAGAAACAGAGGACAAAAAAAACACTGATAACTAAATAAATGAGCTCTAGTAAAACAGAACTACTTTGTATGCCATATCTTTACAACATAAAATTAAAAGTATACCAACGTTTCAGTTGAGGAACTCTGTTATCAATCATTTACATTCTGTCAATATCCAGGATATAATTTAAAGCCCCGAAGTGCTTCATTTTTCAATGCATAATTATTATGTCTCAGTATTAAACTTATTTTATATACTTCAGTATCAAATTGGTATCAAATATTAATTTGGTAAAATAAAACACTGTATCCTACTTATTTGTATTTATCTAAACCCCATAATAGATCATCCATAACTTCAGTATTTACAAGTTTGTTTACAGGACAGCAGAATCAAAAAAAAAAGTTTTTGTCAAATAACTTCCAAACTTTGGGTAGAAACAGCCTTTACATCAAAATAAAATTAATAGAAAGAAGGTCAATTTCCTTAATTGAGCTAGAATATTTTCTGACTGGGTTTTAAGTTGGAGTCTACCTTTGTATCTTGCTAAAAAAATAAAAACAGCTTAACCTATAAAGAAGGTTCTGCCTTTTCATTCCTGGGGTTTTTATCTACTTTTGTTTTTGAGTAAGAAAACAAGATGAAAAAGGAGGTGGTTAGTAGGTTATCTTTCAGCGAATTCATGAGCTGTTTTGGAAGATTTCCTTGTTTTGATACTTAAATTCAGTCAGATTGCCTTTACTTAAGAAGCAAATGAGAACTATTGCTTCTCTTCCCTTTCCTTCTAGTTACTTCTTTTACTTTTTTTTACTTAAATAGATTGAGAATATTTTAATCTGAAGGTTTTCAATTATATATATCTATAAATAGTATCAAAAGAAAGAAACAAAAAGTCTTTCACGCTCTTTTCCCAAACTTTAAAAATGGTAGAAAACAGGGGCTTCCCTGGTGGTGCAGTGGTTGAGAGTCCGCCTGCCGATGCAGGGGACGCGGGTTCGTGCCCCGGTCTGGGAGGATCCCACATGCCGCGGAGAGCCTGGGCCCGTGAGCCATGGCTGCTGAGCCTGCGCGTCCGGAGCCTGTGCTCCACAACGGGAGAGGCCACAACAGTGAGAGGCCCACGTACCGCAAAAAAAAAAAAAAAAAAAAAGGTAGAAAACAAGCTGCTTTGGAAATACATGAACAAATGAAGTGATTTGATTAATTAAATTTAAGCAAGAAATCTAAGATGGGGGAGACCTGAGAAAAACACAACTGGAAAGAAATGATAAAGTAATAAGACTTAAAGAGACAACAATAAAAACATGTATGTTAAATTATCTCTTGATCACCTGGCCAGAGTTAAGTCTAAATGCCGAATCCCTTATCCCTATGCAAAGTCCAACCTCCAGAGCTCTCAAGGATGTGAAAAAAATATTCTCAAGAAAAAAACATAAGGCTTAATAATACTCCTTAGAAAACTGATACAAAATGCAAGTACTTAATGGTAATATTTAGTAACTTCAAGGGAGTGTTACATAGCCAGTAGAGTCAGGCTAAATTCTAGACCTGTGTGTTTGATCAAAAGTTAAGTCAATTTAAACAATTTTCTCATCTCCAAAATGGAAAATACTATACCATCTAGCACCTATTGTCAAAAGACTGATATGAAAATTAAGTCCAAACAATGCAAATTATAAGTGAAGTAGCTAGCAAAGCACAGAACACATAGCAGGTACTTTCTTATTTCCCTCCTTCTCCCCCCCAGTGTCTCCAGTGAGTATGAAACATAGATACACTAAACAGAGTTGTCAGTATCACGTAGAGCACCTACAGCTCACAGAACTTTCACATTGAAAGGGACCCAAGAAGAACTGCAGCTAACTTCTCAATCAAGAGGGTCACCCGAAAACAGGCCTCTAGTCATTTGATGTTCGGTACTGCACTGACCCTTCAATCTTCCCTTCCCCAGATTGAGTCTTCCCTGGCTAAAACATTCTCAGTTTTTTAGCCACATTTTATATCACATGATTGGCATCTTCCTAATCAACATGGTCAGCCTCCTAGGGACAATTTCCAGTTATTTTAATAGCCTTCTGAAAATGTGGTACCCCATCTCCTTTCCCACTCTTCTTTCATGAGGCATCAAAAAGAGTCTTCCTCTATGAAGTCTCTTTCATCTCCCCTAGATAATTAAGCCAAATTTTTCTAAAGGCAACTCTTCGTTCCATTATTTCAAAATATATGGGATGAGTGTTTGGTTCACTAAAATCTCAGGTCTTTAATAACTTCATAAATTTCAATTCAATTCCTTTTCAGCTTCAAAATATCCAAAAGGAATATATTTTTTCAGCCTGCCAAACAAAGCTCTTGTTATCAAAGTTATTGTTCTCCATCAAAATCTATTTAATTCAATAAATCTTAGAGAAGAGTGTGTCTACTAACAATATAAATTAATTTAAAAAAATAATAGCTTCCTCCCTCCAAGAAAAATAATAATAATAGATTTCCCACTAAATTTGGTACCATGTGGTTTACTACTTCTAAGAGAATAAGAGTCATCAGGACAAAGCAGAGACACTATTTTTTTTTAAAGTTAAGAATCTTTGAGAATACAAGCATCAAATAATATAATCATTAAATTATGTTCATGAATGAGATGTTACTTCTGTTTTCTCAATGTGTTCCAATGCAAAGAATATGAATTATGAATGTGCTTTACAGATTACAACAGCCCTGAGAGATTTCTTCTACTGTTACTATCTTCACATTAAATTGCTGTCATATTGAAATATTCAGATTTTAAATTACTTTAAAGTAATCTAATTCAAACTATTTCTTCAAAGTAACACATAACTCTACCTTAAGGAAAGGAACTAGGTGAGGCTGAGGTGAAGACTTGAGTTCAACATACAGTTGTCTAGTAAATTCTTCTGCTTCAATTTTTGCATCCTGAGGAATGGAAGAAAGAAAACACTTTTAGGTCTACAAATATTTTACAGGAGGAAAAGTGTGTGGTTCATGATTGTAGACATAGCAAACTTTGAACAGTAATAAAGTCAAAGTCTATCATTAAATGGGGCAGTTTTTTCATGTCCCCTACAAAATAAACATAGAGATGTTTTTTCATACAGAATACAATGAAGAGATTATTATTATTATTTTTTAAGATCCCAGTAAGCAAAGTGAGAGAAGAGCTGGCTGACTGGATAAGGTGATAGTACTACAGTCTGTTAAGAACAATTAAGAAGTAAAGACACAGGAGTCCTACACTTCTTAGGGTAGGAAATTGGAAGTTATTTGGTGTGGGGGCCTTGGATTTTTTTGTTTTCTTTTCTCAATTTTTAAATTACTTTAACTGAGGTTAGACTGTATTTTATTATAAGGCCACAATAATAGATATGCTGTTGTTCCAAAGAACTTAGGAACCCTTCCATACTGGTTTGGACTCTAAACACTGCAGGGGTCTATGAGGTCTAAATTATTTTCACATTAATACTAATCATTAATACAATCATACTGATGGTACGCAACTGCTGGCAAGAAAGGCAATTGATAAAAAATTTAAATAGTTGTCGTCATACTCTGCATTGCTATGCATGTGTGGCAAAAAAAAAAAAAAAAAATAGAGCCAGTTCCACTTTAAAATGTCCTTCACAGAACAGTAAAATTTAATTTTACTAAATCTTAACCCTTTAGTAGACATCTCTTAAAAATACTGTGTGCAAAATAATGGGAACCGTACATACAGTAGACCAAAGTAAGATACTCAAGGAAAAGCACTTTGTGATTGAGTTGCTAGCTGAGCTAGCTGCTTTTTTTTTATTTACTGGAAAGAATATCAAACCAGCTGTGGTTATTCTTCACATTGGGGTATTTTGAGAGACACTCTCTCAAAAAACAAACAAACGAACGAAGCCTGTCACTGTAAGGAAAACAACTGATGGTTTTTGTTGCTAATGATAAAAATCAGAGCTCTCAAGCCAAAATTAGAATTTTGGAAAATTTGTAACCACAATCCTGAAGCTTCGGTACAGCTTCCCTGTACTGAAAAAATTTTCTGATGCGATTGTTAGATTACAAGTATGATTTTTTGATATCTTAATGAACAAATCTGTCAACATTTGGAAGATCTATACAACTCAGCGAACCAATTATTTTCCAGACAACCAAATGTGAGCTGTTACATTTGGGTGAAAGATCCATTCAGGGTAGAAGACAAACCAGTGGACTCTAAAGAATATCCATAATGATCTGGAGAAAAGCTCTTAAAATACTTTTCCAACCACCTCTTTTCATGAGGCCAAATATTCTCCAAATACTAATAAGTTTTTATTTGACCAAGTAGTCAACCTTCTCTCCAAAGCTCTTTTTAGGCTAAGTGAAGCAAGACTAGCAAACATAAAGTAATACAGTCAGCCCTTCGTATCCCCACGTTTTGCATGAGCAGATTCAACCAACTAAGGACCGGTGTAGTACTATATTTACAATTCACAGTTGGTTGAATCCACAGATGCGGAACCCACAGATAGGGAGGGCCAACTATGGGACTTGACCATCCATGGATTTTGGTATCCTCGGCCGGTCCTGGAGCCAACCCCCATGGATACTGAGGGACGACTGTATAGACTAGATTTACTAGTCTAAGATTTATAATCATTACAAAGCTTTCAATAAGCAAAAGCAAAGGTTATCCAAAAATGCACTTAAGATAAACCTCATTTAAAAATATTTATTTCTCATTTAAAACATGTTCTACGGCTGCTTACAGAGCTTTTATAGTCCCAACTTACCAAAAGTTGTTCCACCAACTTCTTCACATTCTGCCCCATCTCTGGGGACTGTGATCCGCTACACGCTAGTTTTATTAACATTGCGAGGAAGTTCTTACATTTCTTCACATTTTCTAGCATCGTCTAAATATAGAAGTATAAACAAACACTCACAAATGTTAGCTAGAAAATATACTTAAAGAAAATTTGTAAAGAGTTCTATTTATGTAAGGTACAAGGGAGAGCTTTACCGGAGAAAGACTAGTCTGAGCAGTGGCTGAGTTCTCTGCTGTGAGACTGGGCTCACTTGAGGGGGTGGGTGGCGCTCCCAAACTTGAAGGCTTCAGGGTAGCCACAGTATTCAACGGCTTTGCAGGGGTCACTGTGACAACACTGGTTGGCACAGCCACAGACTGAAAGTAAAAGCGGTAGATATCGAGAGATGTATTACTATGATATGCATCATGGCGAGTGCCTCATTTCACAGACTACAAATGGATCTTGACATCCTTGCTTTTATATTATGCTCTACTAGTCTAAGGCAATGTAACACCATTTACCAGCTCTGGACTCTGGCAGCTCTGGGTTTCATTCTCACCTACCTACCTATTTATCACTGACACCCAAGTGTTGACCTCAGGCAAGTTACTTTATCCTAACCCTCTGATTCCTGTTTGTAAAAAACAAGGACAGCAGTGGTACCTACTATCCTGGGATTGTTTTTAAAAAACAGTGCCAAGCACGTAGTCCTCAAATATTATTAATACTTCTCCAGAAAAATTTGAAATAGTAAGTTTTTGTAAGAAAATATAGAATTTCTTATTTTATAATATTCTGCTTTTTATTAAGTATAAATCTGAGAGATCTATTGATCGTCTCATATTCAGATAAGCTGCTTTTATGTAGACTATTAGAAAAACAGTAATAGCTTTGTAATTTGTAATAACAAATATTACAAAATGTGATTATCTTATTTTCACACTGAAAAGAATTCCGGTTGTTTCTTCTATCCTCTATTAAGTGAGGTGTGATTATAGCACCACCTGCAGGATAAAAAGTTTAATATAAGAAATCGCAAATTGGGTAATAATTTAGACAAGCAGATTGAGATAAAGCAACAATCTTACTTTAAAGACAAACACTAAAAGTTACAGAACATGAGTAAAGTTTGAGGGTAGGGGAGAGAATAGTATTTACAATTCACACAGAAAACTGAACAGTGCACCATCATTTTAATTTAAATACTTGTGTTCTACAGGCATAAAACACAAAAAGGTCAGGTTGTTATTACCCTCAAGAAACTTTCTTTCTGCAACAATTAATATAAGTGAATTCAAATATACATCAAAAATTTCCACTTTAGGGCTTGCCTGGTGGCGCAGTGGTTGAGAGTCCGCCTGCCGATGCAGGGGACACGGGTTCGTGCCCCGGTCTGGGAAGATCCCACATGCTGCGGAGCGGCTGGGCCCGTGAGCCATGGCCGCTGAGCCTGCGCATCCGGAGCCTGTGCTCCGCAACGGGAGAGGCCGCAACAGTGAGAGGCCCGCATACCGCAAAAAAAAAAAAAAAAAAAAAAAAATTTCCACTTTAGAAAGACTGAAGCATATATTAGACAAGAATGTTTTGGAGGTAAAAAAATGGGAAAGAAGTTTAAAACACTGATTAATGATGAAGATGAAAACGTATGAAATGTTAAGCAAAAAAGGTGAAATTAAAAATCATACCTAAATTAGTAGTTTTATTAAATATTAACAGATCTCAAAGACAACAATGAAAATGAAGTCTCGTTCTTAGTCTATCCCTAGTCCTGCTCTTCAAGGACAAGTACTGTACAGTTCCCTCTGAATCCTTTTGGAGATCTTCTAATAAACATTCTTAGGTTTATGTACAGTAAACACATACTCTTTTTTCAGTGAGTATGTTTTATACTCTACCATTAATTCTCTGTACTACTATATTTAAGAAAGTAATGTCGAACTTTAGCTGTTGACTATGATTACCTCGCAGGACTGATGGGAGGGGTTCCTCAGGCGAGTACTGTCCCTCTTCCTTATGAAGCAAAATAAGGCCCAGCGAAATGTGAGCTCAGGAAAAAAGTCCTATTTTTTGTGAGTAGAAGAAGCATTTGTGGCACTCCTACTTTCCTTGTCAATATTTTATTCTGTCTCCAGCACAAAATTTGTCCTTCATAACTCTTTTTAATATAGCTACTACCTGTACCTTACCAGATACCTGCAACTCTTAAGAGGCATGGAGAAATACACAATCCTGGTCTTACTCTATGTATATAATCACACTGCCGTAATGGACGGACTGTTTTAAACTCAATCATAAATCTCAATATTCTAGACCAGGCAACGCTATTTCCATGCTTTGCAAGACTGCACTGGCACTGATTAGGCATATCTAGGGGACAGGAGAGAAAAGACCTGGGGTATATGTGAAGTAAATTGTGAAAATCAGTTATATTAATACACAAGAGTCAGTGAAATTAATTGTATACAAACTTAACAGACTAAATTGCCTTTTAAGGAGAGTCATCCAAGTTCTAGCTCCTTATTTCCAAGAAATGCCTAAAATTGAGATGCTTTACCTCTCAAAGTGGACACAGAAATTATTCACTAACTTCACTGATAATTTCTGCTGCCTTAGCCTACCACTAAGGAGCAACTCAGCTTAAAAAATGCATCAATCTAAATTAAGAAAAGTTATACACACCCTGCATGGAAATAGCAACTGTAGACATATATATGGAAAAATAACCCAAGGAAAAGAATTAAACAACACATATATACCATTTTAGTACAACTATATGTACTAAATCTTTAATAAATAGATACAATAAAAAAATTGATTTACTCAAAATACTGTGGAAGTTGAAACCCCTTTCATAAAATAACTGTATTGTAAATTCTTCAAACTTCGTATTTTTCTGTTGCCTCAACATCCCTACAAACAGGCTGTGAACGCCTTGCCCAGGTGACCAGGTGCACCAGTGTGATAAGGCTGGTCCCTGCCACAAGTTCCCTTTCTGCTCTCCCAACTGTGACATAATGACATTCAAACACACCAATGAAATCCCCTCACGTCTTTCACTTGTGTACTCCATACCAACCCTCAACAAAGGCACTTGCCCCCAGGTCCTCATTCCCTCTCAGATCCCCACTTGTTTGGTTGAGTCTGCCCCGGTGCTCCTCCCATATGGCCCCCTGCATGTCGTTCCATGCCACCCTCTTCTAGGACCTGTCAGTATAGGACGTCTCTTTCACTTTCATATACCTTCCTGTGGTGTTATTTGGTGTCCACATCTGACTGATCAAAAACAAAAAAAAAAATCCCATTTTAAGAAACATAATTATTTCTTACAACACATAGCAGCTATCAGTAGGCCTAAATTCATACCCTTTGGCCCAGTGATCTCCCCAGAATAACCTAAGGGCAGGGGGGCAGGGGGGAGGTGGAACCTAGAGTTTGAGACAATCAGCACAGAGGTCATTAAGAATATAGTTTCCAGAGTCAGATAGAGACCTTGGTTCAAATGCCCCCTTTGCTACATATTAGCAGAAATCATGCAAATTTCTTAACTTCTCTAAACTGATTTTCACCTACATAAAATAGAGATAACACTTCCTTACAGAATAGTCACAGGATGAAATGAAATGAGATGAGGGATGTAAAGCACTTAAAAAGTGTCCAACACATTAAGTGCTCAATAAATGGTAGCCATTATTAGCAAAAAAAACCCCAACAAAAACAAAACAACAACAACAAAAACTATGTTTAAAATCAGGTTCACTGATCACCATCTCTGTTAGAGGAAGTAATACGGTTAAGTAATTCTGAAACACCAAACACCATGTTTGATCCACAGCATGGGATTTCACATAACATGCTTCAAGAAGATGTACCTTCTATACAGCAAAGGAAGTACAACAGTGGTCCCATGATCATGGGATCCACTGATTATATCAAATATGGCATGATCCAGAAGCTGCCTGCCTAGTAAAGTTATTAGGACAGTGTTCAGAAAACACAGGTGAAGTGCAAACTCAGAGACAATACTCTATGAAGATGGAATTCTATCCTCCATCTTCTAAGACTTAGTGCATACTCACTGAATCAAAAAATTCTATATGGTACTATGTCCCCGACAGGACAAATATATGAAGAACCAAGGAATCAAAGAGTAGAAGGAAGAATGGCTCCACTTATCATTACTCCCAAAGATCCACTGGGGGATCCTGTGCTTCCCATTCCTGCCAGTAGTGGGCACACTTTCACCAAAGAACATAGCAAGAGTCCCTATAAACTAGACACCATGGCTGCCTCTTGGACACTTCAGGGTCCCTGCGTCCAGTGACCAACAGGAAAGAGAAGAGTCATTATCATGACAGGGGTAACTGACCTGACAACTGGAATAGGTAGGGTAGCTTTTACACAATGAAGGCCAAGAGGAGTTTATGCAGTGAATCCAGGTGATCCACTTAAGTGCCTCTTGGTATTTCCTTGCCCAATTGTGATGATAAATGGACAAGTGACACAACTCTTGCCTCAAAGGACTGTGGCAATTTGGACCTTGGATCCCTCAGGGATAAAAGTCTGATCACACTACCAGTTAAGACCCAGAAGAGTTGGTAGTTGAGTGTGGGAGGAATCTAGAATGGATGGTGGAGGAGGAAATGAGGGTATCAGCTGCAGCACTGGGGACTGTAGTTCATCCTACTAACCTCTTCTTTGCTTCTCCAAGGAAGAAACCTATAGAAATCCAAGGAGAGCTGGTTTCCAACACATATGAGGAAGTAGATCCCAGCAATTCAAGGAGTAGACTGTGATACACCATCACAAAGAGAGATTTGTGTTATCCTAGCTGTTGGGAATACTATTTAGACAGACAACAATTGTCAGCTCCTTCAGAGTCTGCTTCAGCTACAGAGAATTACCTGCCCATGAGCACAACTCTCCCTGGAGAGTCCACATCCTACGACTGATCACAGAGGGGAAATTATGGCTCAGCCAACCATGTTGGCACACAGTGGGACAACTCTGACGTGCTACACTTGCTCCAAAGCTCTCCATCAGGTTGGCTGAGGCTTTATTGGACCTGCATCTAGTTCAAACTCTTACTCTCCTTCCCTTCCACAGGTATGAATCCCTAATAAATATCCCATACACCAAAATTCTGTCCCAGCACCTGCTTCTAGACACTGTGACACATGAACATTAGATGCATTTGTATTAATTTAATACATTCAAATAAATCTGATATTCCAAGAATATACACCATGTTCATCTTGTGTTTCCCATACTTCTAACAGCTCCCAGTTTAATAAGTGTCCTCATATATCATTGAATTGCTCTCTTCAGGAAATAGCTAACAATAAATAATAACAAAAGATGAGAAAACAACCAGTGCGCACATGGCCACAAGTCACAACTTACTTGCACTGGGGAAGGCTTCGGAACAGTGGTTACCACAGTAGTTCCTATTTGTGCCAGTTGTTTAACAGGTGCCACTGCCACCTTCTTGATTAACTGTGAACTAGAATTCTTGGGGGGGAGGGGGAGATAGTACAGAGTCATCAGCATTAGTAATTTAAAATTAATCGGTACTATGGCAAACATCAAAACACTTTACCACAGCAAACTTCTTTGTTATAACTGGTTTTATAACCTCATGAATTTTATGCATATTTTCTACTATTAACCTAACTGGTCAATTGGCCATTTCTTATTCCTAAAGAGGCAACTGATTAAACAGATAAATATCACAGTATTTCTGCATTAAAATATTGAATTTTACTCTTTGGCTCACACAGAAAACATATAGATACTTTTTTTTTTTTTTTGGTCATTTCTATTGCTGGTATCCTTTTAGTCTTTTTTTAAAAATAACTTTAATTAAACTTTATTTTTTGTGATATAATTGACATATAACATTGCGTAAATTTAAGGTGTACAATGTGATTTGATATATTTATATATTGCAGTGTGATTCCCACCATAACAACTATATCACATCACATAATTATCGTTTTTCTTTATTGAAGTATAGTTGATTTACAGTATTATATAAGTTTCAGGTTTACAACATGTCAATTCACAATTCTTAAAGGTTATACTCCATTTATAGTTATTTTAAAAGATTGTCTATATTCCGTGTTGTACAATATATCCTTGTAGCTGATTTATTTTATATATAGTAGTTTGTATCTCTTAATGTTCTACCTCTATCTTGCCCCTCCCCCTTAGATTCTTATTTAATATATTATTATAAACAAAAGTCTGCTAATCTATCTCCTCAACCCATAGCAAACAAGAAAGGGAAGGAGCAGCTATCATTGACAGATACAGAAATAGAGAAAATGACTGGCTGAGAACCTAGAATCAAATTATGAGAGAGTGGGTTGGGGGAAACTGGCAAAGAATGATATTACCACAGAATACAATGAAACTTTTTATTAGGATGAGCCTGCTTCACCAAGAAAATACTACAGTACATTCCACATTTTCTGTTTAACCAAAGAAAGATGCTCATAAAAATATACTTTTTAACTCTGGCACACACAGGATAAGCTTTAGTTACCTAGAAAGATGATCACGTATGTAAAATAAATCATCTTCTAACAATGCCAAGTTAATGAAATATTACAGCAGATTTCTAATTTTTTTAAAGGTAATTCCTATATGATATGGATAAAAAAGAATATTATAAATTGTAGTGTTAATGTTTTACCACAAATTAAAATTGAAGCAGAATGGCTATTTTCTTCCCGTTTAGAGATGCACATAGCCCTTTGAACATCCCCTTGAGGACGACAAAATCTTTGCATACGAAGATTAACTTATTAGTTTTGCCAAACGACAAAACCAAACACCTAGATTAAATTAACATATTCAAAGAAAGTAGCTTAATTCAAAAAGTCGAGCAGAATCATCTCTTCTATATTTTTACTGGCAAATACATACAAATTTATATGAAGATAACTGCTGGAAAACTGAGGAGGATGAAAAAAACTTTAATGTACATTACCTGCATTGTACAGATTTTGACTGTTTGAGTATTCGCTGGTACAGCTGGCCTTGAAGTTATGTTACTTGTGGTCTCGGTTCTTGTTACAGCTTGCTGAGGAGATACCAACATCAACTGACCACTGTTACTTTTGATCAAAACTGTTCCTATAGTTAAAAGAAAACAAAATGTGAGCTAATAAAGTATAATCATCACATATTCTTCTTCCCCTTCTTTCAGTGCTATAAAGTGTTCTGAATAAGTGGTTAGTTAGTACATACTGAATTCCATGTCTACTAATTAAGATATATAATATGGAAAAAATGTTGTCACTCAAAGCTATTTAAAATATTAAAAGTCTAAACATATGAACAAGATACTCCTGAAGAAGGCAAAACACTTTTCCTCATGACATCAAACTATTTATAATGCTACAGTAAGACGGTATGGTAACAGCAAAAGACTACACAAACTGACCAATGGAGTAGAATAGAAAACCCCCAAATAGGCCCCAAATAGCCCGCAGATACGTCATATCAAATTTTTCTAAAAGCACTGCAGATCAGTGAGAAAAAGAGCTACTATTCAATAAATAGGGCTTGCTCAATTGAATAATGGAAAAGATGAAAAGTTTCACACCATACACAAAAACCCAAGGGCATTAAGGATACAAGGATAAAAAGTAAAAACTTTTAGACAATGTAGAAAACTGTCATTCTGAACTTGGGATAGGGAAAAATTTCTTAAATAAGTAAACTTTGATACATACAACTATATTTTAAAAACTTTTGTTCAGCAACAGATATCTTCAGGTAAAAAGACAAACCACAAAATTGGAGAAAATTTGGGGACTTCCCTGGTGGCGCAGTGGTTAAAAATCCACCTGCCAAGGCAGGGGACACGGGTTCGATCCCCAGTCCAGGAAGATCCCACATGCCGTGGAGCAACTAAGCCTGTGCGCCACACTACTGGGCCCACGTGCCTAGAGCCTGTGCTCTGCAAACAGAAGCCACCACAATGAGAAGCCCACGCACTGCGACAAAGGGTAGCCCCTGCTCACAGCGACTAGAGAAAGCCCCTGCGCAGCAACAAACACACAACACAGCCAAAAATAAATAAATTTTTAAAAATAAATAAACTAAAAAAAAAATTGGAGAAAATTTTAGTTCACGTATATTCAAAGAACAAATATCCAAAATGCAAAAAAGAAACACAGATACCAGTGACAGGGAAAGGTAAATTAAGACCACAGTGAGATATCACTTTATATCTACCTAGAGAGAAAAAAATTAAAAAGTCCAGTGACAATATTAAGTGTTAGAGAGATGTGTGGCAACAAAAACTCTCAACATCTTTAGGCTGGTAGTGTAATTTGGTACAACTGCTTTGTTCAACTCTACATTGTTGTGCCAAACTGGTTCCAATTTGCATACTCTCTAACCCAGTATTTCTAACGTAAAGAGATTGTTGTCCATGTAAGTAGGAGGTACAAACAAGAATATTCATAGCTGGAGTTCCATTTCTGGAATGGCAGCATGAAGAGCTCAATAAAGCCACTCCCCAGCAAAACAAGCATAATGTGAAAATTATTTTTAAAAACAACCATTTAAAGTCTTTGGAAATGCCCTAAGGCATACAGAAAATGACTAGACAATTATTAAAGAGAATCTACTAAAACTCAGAACAGCAAGAATCTGTGGCATCTGAACCATGACCCACTCCCTCTCCCTTCTCAGTTCAGGCATTGTGGACAACATAAGGCCTCCGTCTTTCCCAAACTCCCAGTTGAGGGCTATGGTATCTCCCTGGGAGAAGCAGGCCGCTAGCATTTCCCATCTCTGCCACCCCAACTTGCATACAGAAGAGAACAAATTTGAAATAAGTGCATCCAAGAGTTTCCAGGCTTCTTGTTTCACCCATCCCTACTCAGAAAGGGAAGGCTCTACCCCAGGGATGGCTCAGAGAATACTTGGGGCCCAATCACCCTCACCCCAGTTCTTTCATAGGGTGGAGGTCCCACATTGGAAGAGGTAAGCAGAGAAGACCAGAGGCTACCACCATGCCCAGTACCCCACTTCTAAAACATGGATATCACTCAGAAAGAAACATGCCACAGCCCTGGGTACTTGCTTCAAACATCTCCCAAAAGAAACTGACTTTATTTCCAACAGAGTGTGGGAAAGGTCAAGGCTAAGGTCACTCTCAAGTACAACAGAACAATTAAAAGGTTTCTGGTATCTTCATGACAGATATAAGCTAAGTCACAGGCATATCTCCAGTTTATCAGAGAGAACAAGATAAAGAAACAACTAAGAAGGGCCCTTCTGGGATGAGAACCTCAAGCAATGACCTCAAAAAACTACCCCTTGTAAAGGAGTCCACATTTAATTGAGTCAGACTATGGAGGAAGTTAGGCTCTAGGGCACTGTTGAAAACAAGAGGGTAACTGGCTGGCAGTGAGTGGAGCCTAACAGCTATGCATGACACCAGCTGAAGCAGAAATCTTAACAGAGAGATCAGAGAAAGAAACAGTCAAAAACAGCTAAAACCACTGTCATCCCAGGGTGGCTGTGCTTATGCCCAAAGCTGCACCCTGTGAGGAAAACAGACTTCACTAAAATAACACAGCCATTTAAAAAAATAAACAACAATAACCCACTCAGGGGAGTAAAGACCAGTATCTAGACTTGCTATATTAGTTTTGGGGCTTCCCTGGTGGCGCAGTGGTTGAGAATCTGCCTGCCAATGCAGGGGACACGGGTTCGAGCCCTGGTCTGGGAGGATCCCACATGCCGCAGAGCAACTAGGCCTGTGAGCCACAACTACTGAGCCTGCGCGTCTGGAGCCTGTGCTCTGAAACAAGAGAGGCTGTGATAGTGAGAGGCCTGTGCACCGTGACAAAGAGTGGACCCCGCTTGCCACAACTAGAAAAAGCCCTCACACAGAAATGAAGACCCAACACAGCAAAAATAAATTAATTAATTAATAAACTCCTACCCCCAACATCTTCTTTAAAAAAAAAAAATATATATATATATATATATTAGTTTTGCTCAACAAATTACAAGACATACAAAGAGAAAGAAAAGTGTGACACAGAAAAAGGCAGGCAACAGAAACCACCTATGAGGGACTAGATGTTAGATTTAACAAAGACATCAAAGTAACTGTTATAAATATGTCAAGAAGCTAAAGGAAATCATGCTTAAAGAAGGAAGATATGATGATGATCTCAACAAATAGAGAATAACATTAGAGAAATAAATATCATAAAAAAAGGAATTCTGTAGTTAAAAAGTACAATAACTGAGGGCCTCACTGGTGGCACAGTGGTTGAGAGTCTGCCTGCCAATGCAGGGGACACGGGTTCATGCCCCAGTCCAGGAGGATCCCACATGCCACAGAGCAGCTAGGCTCGTGAGCCATGGCCGCTGAGCCTGCGCATCTGGAGCCTGTGCTCCGCAACGGGAGAGGCCACAACAGTGAGAGGCCTGCGTACCGCAAAAAAAAAAAAAAAAAACTACAATAATTGAAATAAAAATTTCACTAGAGAGGCTTAACAGCAGACTTGAATGAACAGAAGATAAGTCAGTGAACTTGAATATAGTTCAATAGAGATTATGCAATCCAAAGAACTGAGAGAAAAAAGAATGAAAATGAACAGAGCTTCATAGAAACGTGGGACAATGATAGGCGCACCAACGTAGGCATAATGTGAGTACCAGAAAGAGCGGGGGAGGGAGGGGAAGGAGGGAGGGGGGGAGAGAAAGAGAGAGAGAGAGAGAGAGAGAGAGAGAGAGATAGGAACAGAAAAAATATTCAAAGAAATAATGGCTGACAATTTCCCAAATTTGATGAAAAATAATCTAAACATCCAAGTAGCTCAACAAACTCTAAGTAAGATAAATGCAAAGAGATCCACACCAAGACACAATATGATAAAAATGTACAAAGAGAAAATCTTGAGAACACCAGGAGAAAAATGTACAAGAGCACTGCATTAATAGGATTAACAGTTAACTTCTCATTAGAAACAATGGAGGCCAGACAGCAGGGGTATGACACATTCCACTTGCTGGGGAAAAAACAAAAAAAAACAACTATCAACCAACAATCAGACATTCCCTGAAAATATCTGTCAAAAAAGGAGACAAAATAAAGACATCCTAGACTGGGATTGACATATACACACTACTATATATAAAATAGATAACTAATAAGAACCTACTGTATAGCACAGGGAACTGTACTCGATACTCTGTAATGGCCTATATGGGAAAAGAATCTAAAAACAGAGTAGATATATGTATATGTAAAACAGGTTCACTTTGCTGTACACCTGAAACTAACACAGCATTGTAAATCAAATATACCCCAATAAAAACGTAAAAAAAAAAAAAAGACATCCTCCTTAGAGGACTGAGTGCTAGCAGACAAACCAGACAGGAAATACTAAATGAAGTTCTTCAGGCTGAAAACAAGAGACTCCAGAAAGTAACTCAAATTCACATGAAAAGGGCACTGGTAAAGTTAATTATATAATTTATATGCATATTACTGCTTTGTCTTAATGGGTTTAAAAAACAACTATATAGAACAATATATATAATTGTATTCTTGAACCTATAACATATTAGATATGTAACATATTTGTGAACAATAACACAAAGAAAGTGGTCAGGAGCAAAGTTGTACTGCACTAGGGAAATGACTTCAGGTGGTAACTGGAATCTATAGGAACAAATGAAGAAAACTAGGAATGGTAAATAAGAAGGTAATAAAACAAATGCTACAAATATATCCTTGTGCTCCTTTCTTCTGTCAGCATCTTTAAAAGACATATAATTACATAAGGTAATAATTATAACAAGGTATTGTTGGCTTCGTAACATATCTAGATGCAATATGTAGAGCAATAATAGCACAAAAATAAAAAAGAGGGAAATGAGCTAAATAGGAAAAATGTTTCTACATCTCACTGAAACAAGTTAATATAAATGTGAAGTAAATTCTAATAAGATGTATATTGTAAGCCCAACAGCAATCACTAAAAAATATATATTCTTTTTTTTTTTTTTTTTTTTTTGCGGTACGCGGGCTTCTCACTGTTATGGCCTCTCCCGTTGTGGAGCACAGGCTCCGGACGTGCAGGCTCAGCGGCCATGGCTCACGGGCCCAGCTGCTCCATGGCATGTGGGATCTTCCCAGAGCGGGGCACAAACCCGTGTCCCCTGCATCGGCAGGCAGACTCTCAACCACTGTGCCACCAGGGAAGCCCAAAGTATATATATTCTTAAAAAATATTATAAAGGAATTAAAATGTTACACTAGAAAATATTCACTTAATGCAAAGGAAAGAGGGAACAGAGGAAGAACAAAAAAGAGAAAATATATAGAAACAAAAGTAAATGGCAGGCTTAAACCCAACTATATCAGTAACATTAAATGTAAATGGATTAAATAATCCAATCAAAAGGCAAAAAGTGTCATACCCAATTATAAAATAGGATTCAACTATATGCTGCCTACAGAAGACACACTTTAGACTCAAAGACACTAAAAAGGTCAAAGTAAAAGGACAGAAAAGACATATCATCCAACAGCAACCATAAGAAAACTGGAGTGGCCATACTAATATCAGACAATAGAGTAAAACATAATGTGTCACTGGAGATAAAGAGGGATACTTTATAATTGATAAAACAGCCAATGGATCAGGAAGATTTAACAATTACAAACATACATACAACAAAGCCCAAAATATATGAAGAAAAGTTGACATAAACGAAGGAAAAAAATAGAGAATTCAACAATAATACTTGCGAGACCTCAACACTCTACTTGCAATGAAAGATAGATGTCTAGGTAGAAGATCAACTAGGAAATCAAATACTTGAACAACACTATAAACCAACCATACCTAAAACACATCAATAGTATACTCCACCCAACAACAGCATTCTTCTTAAGTGTATGTGGAACAGTCTCAGGATAGGCTACATGCTAGGATATAAAACAAGTTTAAATAAATTTAAAAGGACTGAAATCATACAATGTGTGGTCTCCAACTACAATGGAGTGAAATTAGAAATCAGTAACAAAAAGAAATTAGGGGAACTCACAAATATGTAGAAATTAATTACTGCTAAGTAGCCAGTTGGTCAGTTAAGAAATCACAAGGGAAACTGGACTATACTTTGAGATGAATGAAAATGAAGACACAACATACCCAAATTTATGTGATGCAGCTAAAGTAGTGTTTAAGGAAAATTTATACAGCTGACCCTGGACAACGTGGGGGTTGGAGGTACTGACGCCCCACACCCCTGTTCCGTTGAAAATCTGCATGTATCTTTACAGTTGGCCCTCCATATCTGAAGTTCCGCATCCACAGATTCAACTGATTGCAGCTCATGTAGTAGCATAGTATGCACTTATTGAAAAAAATCTGAGTATAAGTGGACCTGTGCAGTTCAAACCTGTGTTGTACACAGGTCAACTGTTGTTGTAAATCCCTCTATTTTAAAAGAAGGATTAGGGCTTCCCTGGTGGCCCAGTGGTTAAGAATCTGCCTGCCAATGCAGGGAGCGCGGGTTCAAGCCCTGGTCCAGGAAGATCCCACATGCCACGGAGCAACTAAGCCCATGCACCACAACTACTGAGCCTGCGCTCTAGAGCCTGCGAGTCACAACTACTGAAGCCCGCGCACCTAGAGCTCGTGCTCTGCAACAAAAGAAGCCACCACAATGAGAAGCCCGCGCACCACAATGAAGAGTAGCCCCTGCTCGCCACAACTAGAGAAAGCCCGCGTGCAGCAATGAAGACCCAACACAGCCAAAAATAGATAAATAAATAAATAAATTTATATATTAAAAAAAAAAGATCTGAGGAGATGTGGGAAGCCCTGAAGGATTTCAAGTAGGAGAGACATTATTATATTTGCATTTCAAAAAAAAAATAAAAGAACGATTATTTGAATTAATAACTTAACCTATCTTAAGACATTGGGGAAAAAAGCAAAATAAAAACTATAGCAAGCAGACGAAAGAAAATTAATAAAGATTAGAGCAGGGATCAATAGAATAGAGAATAGAAAAACAAAAACAACTGAGAAAAATCAAAACAAAAGTTGGTTCTCTGAACAGACCAACAAAATTGACAAATCTTTACCTAGATTAACTAAGAGGAAAGGAGAGAAGGCTCAATCTGCTAAAATTAGGAATGAAAGAGGGGATATGACCACTAATCTTACAGAAAGAAGGATTATAATAGAATACTATGACCTATTATAAACCAATAAATTGGATAAATAATATGAAATGGACAAATTCCTAGAAACACATAAACTACTAAAACTAACTTAAGAAAATGGGCAACCTGAATAGATCTCTAACAAACACAGATTGAATTAATAATCAAAAATAGTATCCACAAGATAAGCTCAGTTCCAGATGGCTTCACTGATGAATTCTACCAAACATCTAAGGAAAAATAAATCCTTCACAGATTCTTCTAAAAAACAGAAGAGGAAACATGTGTCAATTCATTCTGTAAGGTCGGTATTACCCTGATATTAAAACCAAACAAAGACATCACAAGAAAACTAGAGACCAAAATGTCTTATGTATACCAATGCAAAAATTCTCAACAAAGTACTACCAACTGAATCCAGCAACATTTAAAAAGTGTTATACCCCATGACCAAGTGATATTTATCTCAGTATGCAAAGTTGGTTTAAGACCCACAGCGAACACCATACTTACTGGTGAAAGACTAAATGCTTTTCCCCTAAGATCAGGAACATTTGAGATGAGGAATGAGACAAAGATGCCTACAATCACTATCACTTTTATTTAACATTATACTGAGAGTTCTAACCAGGGAAATTAAGCAAGAAAATAAAATAAAAGGCATCCAGAATAGAAAGTAAAACTATCCACATATATTATGATCTTCTATATAAAAATCCAAACAAATCCACGAAAAAAGCCATTAAAATTAATAAACAAGTTCAGCTAGGAAGAGGATACAAGATCAATTTAAAAAAATCAACTGTATTTCTATACATTTCCAATGACTAACTATAAATGGAATTAAGAAAAAAAATTTTATTTACAATAGCATCAAAAATAATATACTTTAGGAATAAATTTAACAAAATAAGTGCAAAAGCAATACTGTGGAAACTACAAACTGTTGCTGAAAGAAATTAAACATCTAAATAAATGGAAAGATATCCCATGTTTGTGGACTGAGAGACTTATACTTACTTTGCAGGACTGTTAAAGGGATCAAATGAGACAATATGAGCAAATTTATGAATTTTAAAGTTATTGGTGGTAGTTGTTATTAATGCCTTAAGGTCCACAACCTTTGAGTCTTTCTAACTCAAATATGAGTTAGAGCGACTTCACAGCCTTTGAAATCCAAACTGTGGAGGGCGCATATGGTGAGCACTGAAGACAACTGCCTCTCATTTCATGACGTCCAGGAGCACTGTTACAACTGTGGGAGCAGATGATCATGTAATATTCCTTTGATAAAGCTAGGGTGGAAACAAGAACCACGAAGATTATCCAGGAACTAATTCAGGAATTTGAGAAATGCAAAACCTATACCATGTCTCAGCATGAAGGAGTTGATGAAAAAGGACCAGAACCATTTCACAAGCAACTTTTCACAAACTTCTGTACAGTAAGACTGAGAAGCAGAATTTATGAAGCACAGTCTATGATATAAAAGAAGCAATCAAGTCCTTACTCATCACTCTGAAATACATTATAGAAGAGACACAGAATACCAAAAAAGGAAAGAGCCACAGTCTGGTCTAAATCCCACAAATTCATAAAAAAGAAGACTGAAGAGATTACCAAAAATATTCAACAGAATAATCTTCAGGGCTTTGCTACAGTTTCTTTCATTTCCTCACAATGCCCCCCTTTTTGTTTCCAGCTCCTGCTCCCTGGAAAAACCTGTGGTGCATATGCATATTTTTTTAAAACTAGTTCTGTTCACAGAGGAAATTCTGAAGTAAAGAGAAATCAAATAAAGTATTCATTACCTTGGGAAAATCAGAGCTGACTCCTATGTAATTTAAGCATCCTTGAGCAATCCTCTGCTAATCCTCAGTATATAAAAGAAGTAGAACAAGACCTTTTTAAAATGTTATTTTAATCAGTGTTTCTATGTCATTCCTCAAGTATTGGTTATCTTATTGTGCATCTGTGAGAGCACAAATATGAGTATGTCCTTCTGCCACACCTCAGCAGAAATTCCAAAAGCTGCTCTTCAAGGTAACTTCTCACCTCCTCTCTAAATAACAACTAAAGGCAATTTATCCCCTCTATTTTGTGGGAGTTTATCCATGGTCGACAGCATAACAAGTTATAGTGTAGTGCATACTTAGGCTGTGGTCCTGGTTTGCTGCTGTTTTGCTCTAGCAAGTTTCAGTTTTTGTTTCTCTGTGTAATAAAAAGATCAGGTTCTAAAATGCTATAAATCGCCTTTTAACATTGCTACGCAAGGAGGCATATTGTACACACACCAAGTGGTAAGCACAGTGTTACGGAAAGAATAGAGTTAAACAGACCTGAATTCAAATTCCCTCTGACATCTATGACTTGTCTGGCATTGGGCAAATTCTTTACCTTCAGAGCCCTTTTTCCTTATTTGCTATCTATCTATTATGACCAGCAAACAAAAGAATATAAATAATGTATAAAAATAATAATGGATGAAAAGTGCCCAGCAATATAATGTTGTATGTCAATTGTAGCTCAATTTTTTAAAAAAGGGCTTAGCACAGTACGCCCTCAATAAGTGATCTATTCCCACTTACCAGCAAGTTTCCACTCCTGAAAGTTCTTCTCTCTTAATACTTTTTTGATTGTTTCTAAACCAACTTCACTGACTAGATAGGAATTTTGTTTTTAACAAATTAGGAGTAATTTCATTCAAACACATTCATAGCTACTTTATAAGAGTGCATGTAGGAGGACAATTCAGAACCAGCAGAAAATGTATCCAGTGGTGCACACAGCCTTAAGTGTAGGTACCTCGTGTACAATACAAAACTAAAACACAGCTACAACAGAACATTAGGTACAAAAGAGGCACCCTCATTTTGCTAGGGGAAACTGACATCACGTGAACCAAATGCTTCCACTTCTTTACCACCTTTGGGGGTCAGAGTTCCCATTGCTGCTCAGCAAAATACATAGAAAATAATCAAATTATGAGTAGAGTTTTTTCCCAAAGAAGATAACACGTGCTTTTTTTCCCCACTGAAATTCCAAGTGACTTTCATTTGAGGAAAGAAAACAAGGTAGAACACTCCAACACCATTCTGCATATTTATAATATGCAAATGATCACAAAGCAAAACCTTTGTCTCAGTCATGAAAAACAGCCCCACAGAGTACACTCTAGTATAAAAAGTAGTCACAGGCTCATTAACGGTAGCATTCACACAATGCTTCACAAATAACCACCTCATGGCTCTGACCTGTCAACTCTGGCATTTGCTCCCTGTGAGAGGGCTCCTTCTAACTCAAAGTTACTTACAATCATCACACATCTGAAAATTGTGCGGGAAGCAACATTATTCATTTCTAAGCAGTAAACTTACTTAGGCTTGTTTAAATTTAAAATTCACTTTCGGTCTTAACACACAAGAGCCTTTTAAAAACACTTTTTTTTTAACATAGTAATCTAAGCGTGTGGATATAAAAATTGATCCTTTCTCCATATGAAAATAAACTTTAGCGATACTCTTTATCCTCCCGCACCTAAGAGCCAGTGCCTCAAAGGCCCTCCTGAATAGGCTGCTCCAGCTTTTCCTGTGTCACTTAAGGGAAAAGATGCTCTCTTTAAATAGGAAAAGAAAAACTATGCAGTAAGGACTCAAAGATGCTATCTTGATTGTAACGCCAAATCACTGCCCCGCAAAGTCAAGATTATTAAAGGTTCTCTTGGCTGAGTTTTTTAGAACTCCCAGCGAAAAGGCGCAATCCCGGGCTGCGACGTTTCCCGTGTCACCACTGGCCGGCCCGAGGGATAAGCCGGAAAAGGTGAGCGACATACCTGGAGGAAGCTGAAAATTAGCAGGCAACTGGATTGTTGTGGTGTTGGGTGCTTTCACAGCGACAATCTGAGGAGCTGGCAGACGAGGGCCGCTGCTGAGTTTAGGAAGAGCACTGACAGGAGCCACTTTAGTCACCAGGGTCCCCACGGGGGACCGCAGCGGCTGGGGCGCCGTGGACTCCACGCAGACGCTGACAGGAGCCTTAGTCACGGCGCCCAAGGCCACCGGAGTGCTCTCCACCCGGACTGGCAGAGCCGCGGCGGGGGCCATGGTCACGGTCCCGGAGGCGCCCACACCAGCTGGGGGAGCGGCGCCGGCCGGTTCTGTGAGGCCCGCGGGCATCCCCAGGTGGATCAGCGGCAGCTGAGGCGCCGCCGTTCCGGGAGCACAGGCGAGGGGACGCTTGACAAGCGGCAGCCGACTCCAGTGCAGTTCCGGCTCCACAGCATCGCTAGGGAGAGGCGCCGGGGCCGCCACACGAGTCAGTGACCGGCGCCGGCTGGACAGCGGGACCCCGGCGATCCGGACCTTCCTCCAGTCAGCGCGGCCCCGCCGGCAGCCACACCTGCTCGGCCGCTCGCCGCTTCCTCAGCGGCGCTCACACGTGCGCCGGCTCAACCCGGCCCCTCAGTCTCGCGACCAGATGCAGCGGAGCCCGGCGGCGCGGCTCCCGGAAGGGCGTCACTTCGGCTCCCACCTTCCACCAAAACTCTGCGCGGCGGATTCCCCCGCCAGAAATTTCAAAACTACAAACCCAGAGTGCCCCAAAGCCCCCTACGCGCGCTCTGCACGGCCCCTCTGCGCGACCACGCCAGCCATGTTTATATAGCCACGCGGAGACCTCGCGCACGCGCACCAGCTGCCGCCGCTGCCCCGGGCTTCCCCCAGAATCCGGCCGCGTGATTGGCCACAGACTGGAATCGCGCTCGTGACGTCAGTAGGGACGGCTCCAGAGGGCGTTAGAATCCGCCTCTGAATCCTGAGGAAAGAGGGGCGAGTTGCCAAAAATCTACCACGTGGTGAGGCCAGACAGCGCTTGGAAAACTGCGGTATCCGCGTTCTGCTCTCTCCTTGGTATCCCCAGTTGCGTGTTCCTTGAAGAGCCCGGACTATACTCTCCACAGGCTTCTACTTTTTAAGGAAACAGTGTGGAAGACCGATTTCAGAGAACGGTAACAAAGTAAGAACTCAATCACGCTTCCTGTTTTTCTGCGGGCTTGGCTGTATAGCGTCGTTAGAATGAGCATTGCATTTGACACTGTGAAAAAAAACCTTCCATTTCTTTCTTTTAAATGTTTAAGCATGGCGTATAATTTTACAGTCTGTAAAATGTGCCTATTTTCGTATAATTAATTTAGGGTTGAGCTGCCCCAAGGGAAAATCTCTTTCTTCCTTGGCGTTGCTGTAGATGTCTCCGTCACCTCTGAGCTTATTTAAGTTGTTTACATGTCTGTCTGCTAGAAAAGTGGGACAGTGTCTTTTGATTCCTACATCCTCAGATTCTAGCGCTTAGATTTTAAGTGCAATGCTAGATATTCTTTGAATAAGTGAAAAGAGTGTGGCAAATGAATCAATAATACAAGTAAAATATGGGAAAACTTGCCCCTTAGAGATCTAATCAGAGAAGATGCCTTGATTTAAGGCTGGTGTCCTAATATTATATATTTTAGGAACTGACACTATACTGAATGAGATAGATTATGCAGGTAGGCAGGCAACCTGACCTTTACGGCTTCTAGTTCTGACCCTCCCTGTATGTTCCAACAGACAGGATCTACTCACAGTCCTCACACGTCACTGCATTTGCCATCTCCCACATCTCAGCCAGTCCAAATCAAGAACCCATCTCATGACCCAAATCAATCGCAACATTCCCCATTTTATGAAGACTTACTTGATCACTTACCTTACAGAAAACCCCTCCAAGTGGAGTTGAAGAGAGGAAAACTAAATTTATTGAGCACCTTTTGCGTGCTGGTCTTAGGAGATACTTTTCTTTCTCCTTTCTTTCTTTTTTTATTTCTTTCTTTCTCTCTCTTTCTCTCCCTCCCTCTCTTTCTTTCTTTACCACCTCATTTTACTGACTTAAAAACTGTAAGAGTAATTTATCCATGAAGCTGGGAATCTAACCAGTCTGTATGAAGCCAAAGTACATCTCTTTCCACTACTCCACAAATGTCTGATTCATCTTATATCCTCCATTGCCACTGGCAAAATGCCTTGAACAGAAAAGGTATTTAATAAATAATTTGCTAAGTGAATGAATTAAATGGAGCCATGCAACATTTTCAGTGAAGCAAAGCCATCTAGTGGATTTGAATCTTAGACCTGCTTTTTACTAGATAGGCAAATTGTTTAGCCTTGGTTTTTCTCTCTCCGTGTAGTATAGTTCAGTGAATGCTAGAGGAAGGAAGGCTCCGAAGTTTGCTCTGAGAACTACCCTTTTTTAAACTTCCATTAAACCCCACCTCCAACTCACATACTTTATTTAGGTATGTAAATAACCTCTATCAAGTTACTAAGAGGCTTGAATTGAGGAAGTATACTTTCTTTTTAAGGTGACCTTGAACATTTTTCTTTTATGTTTGCTTTATAATTTGCCTTGCTAATGGGAACTTTAATTTTCTAGTTGAAAAAAATATACTCCTCCTTACCCAGCACTTGTCCTGATATTTGGAGTTTAGCAATAATTATGTTTAGTACATTTCCTTCCTATAGAAACTTATAAGAATAAAATAGGATACATAGGAAGGCAAAATGCATTTTGTCTCTATGTAAGAAAAGAAAAAATGTAGGGGGAAGATTATATCTTGATTTTATTAGATTTATCTGTTAAAATATTTGTAAAATTAAAGATGTTGAAAAATACTTATCCATTTACCTTCTGCCTTAGTCCAGAGTATTAATCCCATCATGAGGGTTCCACTGTCATAATTTTACACCTCCCAAAAGCCCCACCTACTAATACCATCACCTTTGGGAATTAGGATTTCAAAATACGAATTTTGGGGAGACACAAACATTCAGATTATAGCGACTTCTAAATGATGGACTCAGTCATTAATTGTCCAGATATTCTGCTTATCAACTCAGGTAATAAAACAAAATCGAACAAATATAAAATTTATGTTCTGAATATTTTACTATTTTACATACAAACGCACAAACATAATTTAACTAGGGTACAGTTACCGAGTGGACAATGTAAGTTTTTCTTATTGTCCACTTGATTTTACAAGTACATACAGTCTCTTCACAAAATGAATAAAAGTTTACTACTCTAGAATTTAAGTAGGAAGCCTTCTTTATCAGTGAAATGAGACCAGCTGAAAAATCTGCCGGAGAAAACATAACTGTTTGACTAAGATGGCTATGGCCTCAGCTTCAAAACGAGCCAGGAACAACTGTGTGCCTTCAAGTTCTATACCTTGAACCTAGTCCCAGTATCTGTGTTTTGCATCAGAGCATTTAAATACTTTCTGCAACAGAACACCACTCTGTCATTCCCTTCCTCTTAAAGGAATGTGACTCGAACTTTTTTTTGGCCGCGCCACGTGGCTTGCAGGATCCCAGTCAAGGATCGAACCTGGGCTCCCGGCACAGAGTCCTAACCACTAGACCACCAGGGAATTCCTGTGGTCCAGACTCTTAAAGAGTTTTGACTTTATGAATGATTTCCAGTTTTGGTGGCTTCATTAAAGATTCAGTGAAGTTTGAGACACTTTTTAACATTTTTAGTGTTTGAAATCTTGCTCTTAGAAAAAGTGAATGCAGCTGAATGATCCTAACATAAGAGATCCATTCACACTATGGAATATTAATTAGCATTAAGATTTACACATTTAGGGACTTCCCTAGTGGCTCAGTGGTTAAGAAACCGTCTGCCAATGCAGAGGACACTGGTTCAAGCCCTGGTCCAGGAAGATCCCACATGCTGCAGAGCAACTAGGCCCATGTGCCATAACTACTGAGCCTGCGCTCTAGAGCCCGCGGGCCACAATTACTGAGCCCATGTACCACAACTACAGATGCCTAGAGCCCTGCTCCGCAACAAGAGAGGCCACTGCAATGAGAAGCCCACGCACCGCAACGAAGTGTTGCCCCTGCTCGCCACAACTGGAGAAGGCCCGCGCGCAGCAGCAAAGATCCAACTCAACCAAAAATAAATAAATAAATAAAATTTATTTTTTAAAAAAAAGAGATTTACACATTTAGAGGTACATTTATGGAAAATTGATCATGGTATACTGTTAAGATTTTTAAAAGGTTATAAAATAGTATGCAAAGTATGACTCCATTTTTTTGTAAATTAAAACAAATTTTTAATCAATAAGCAGATTAGATATATACTCAGAAGAAAATCTAGATTATACACCAAACCCTTAACAGAGGACATCTCTATTTGGAGATACTCTAAGCGATCCTTTTTTTTTTTTTTTTTTTAATTTTTTTTGAAGTATAGTTGCTTTACAATATTGTGTTAGTTTCTACTGTACAGCAAAGTGAATCGGCTATAAGTATACATATATCCCCTCGTTTTTGGATTTCCTTCCCATTTAGGTCACCATGGAGCATTGAGTAGAGTTCCCTGTACTATGAAGTAGGTTCTCATTAGTTAACTAAGTGATCGTTTTTAAAAGAAATTCTGTGTATTTTCTAATTCTTTTAACAATGAATGAATAGTATCTACATAGTCAAAAATTAACACAAGCTTTTTCTTAAAATATGTATTCTTAGTAACAATTGAAATCTGTAAACACAGCTAAGTACTCCCTAGTCTCCTTCGCATAGCATCCAAGAAACTTCACTGAACTTCACCAAGCTGGGAACCTTCCACTGGCCCATATGTAACTACGGGAATTTCCCAGATACCCCCAAACTTTCTCTCAACTTTATGCCTTTTCATACATTGGTTCACATCCCTTCAAAGACCTTCCGCATCTGAAACATGTTCTACCTGGCCAATTCCTATTTGGCCTTCAACAGGCTACAGCCTGCACTGGATGAATCCAGTGCCTCTTTCGTCTCTCATAGCACACTGTAGTATCTGAGTTGTTTTTCTTGTCTATCCTCTCTCACTAAATTGTGAACTTCCTGATAGCTGAGACTGTGTCATGTGCATCTCAGAACCAGAAGAGAGAATCTAATACATAGTAGAAAGACAAAGAGTACTTCTCCGACTCGTATTCCAATCCCAACCTCTAGACTGGCTACCAGGGGCAGGAATTCTATCTTGTCTGTGTATTCCTGGTGTCTAATAGGAGGGTAATATTTCAGCTTTCTGTTCTCAGTCTATACTTTCCTTGGGTGATAACATTCACTTCCATGGCTTAATTTCTATCTATATGTTTATGACTTCCAGATCTATCTATCTTTGGCCCAGTTTCTCTCCTGGTTTCCAGACTTATGTAGACAGCTGCCTACTGTCTTCACCTGGATGTCCCACAGGTTCAAACTAAACTTATTCTGCCATCTTCAAACCTGCTTTTTCTTCTATGATCCTATTTCAGTGAACCAATGAACCCCTTTCCAGTTGCCTAAGATGTAAAATTAGGAACTGACCTTGAGTTTTCCCTCTTTTTCACCTGTTTCAATCAGTCTTAGATCCTGTCAATCCCAGCATCATATCTGTAATATCTCTGTGATCCATCAACTTCTCTCATTCCCACCATCACTCTTCTAGTTCAACCCAAGTGCACTCACTTAAATTATACTAACTGTGCTGTGTCCATGCTTCTAGCCTTGCCCCTCCATTCTATTCTGCAGTCTGCAATTAGAGAGACTTTTTTTTTCCCAAAATGTTCCTTTAAGCACTAACATGCGAGTTATTATCATCATTCTTTGATTTAGGATTATTTTTCTTTCTTACTGAAAGGAACCTAAAAAGAAAACAATTTCTATATTTAACCATTTGTAATTCTATCATTCTGGCTGAATTCTAATTTTTGCATATTACTTTCTAATCCTTGTCCATTGTTTGCTTGTGAAGTATGATTTTGTATATAACTTATAGAACTTACCTTTGCCGAAATAATTTTCCATGCTTAAACATTTAAAGCAAGTCACTTGCATAGTTCCATACTTCTAAAATGTCTTCATAATGATCATTTTACACGTTTATGAAATACAAACACATAGTTGTTTGCATGTATAATTACAAATTATGATAAATGCTATGAAAGAAAAGAACAAGGTGCTTCAAAAGAGGGTAATGGATAGGATCTAATTTCCCTATGGAGATAGGGAAGTGTTCCAGGAATTAAAAGAATGCCTGTGAGACAACTAGGGGAAGGGTGGCCTAAATGACCTTTGGAGAGGCCAAAAGGGGCTTGACCGCCTTCAGGGCTTAAAGGTCATGTGATGTGCAAATGAAAGCAATTGAAATATTTTAAGCAGAGGAGTAAAAATGAATCAATTTACGTTTGAAAACTTTTTATTTGGAAATAATTTCAAATTTAGAGAAGAGCTGCAAGAAATAGTACTTAAAATTCCCATATCCTCTCCATCCAGATTCACCAATTTTAACGTTTTGATTTGTTCATCACTTGCTCTGTCTCTTTGTGTATAAGTGTGTGTGTGTATGCATATATAGTAAACATACTCACTCGATCCTCATTACTCACACATTCTGTATTTGCAAATTCAAATTCAAACCCCCTACCAAACCCCCTACCTAAAATTTATTTGTTCCTCCCCTCATGCCCTGTGGTACTTGCAAGGTCTTTTGCAGACATTTGCAGAGGAGGGAAAATTTTAGTTGCCAAATGTGCACATTCCCAAGTGAGCTCAAACAAGGCTCTGCCTTCTTGTTTTAGCTCTCATACTGTAAACAAGTATCCTTTTTGCAGCCTATTTAGTGCCATGTTTTTCATATTTTTGTACTTTTTGTTGATGATGTCACTGTTTAAAATGGTGCTCAGGCACAGTGCTGAAGTGCTGTCTAGTGTTCCTAGGTTACATGCCTTACAGAGATTATATGTGTTAGATACGCTTCTTTCAGGCATGAGTTGTAGTGCTATTGGTTGTGAGTTCAATGTTAATGAATCAACAATATATATTAAATAAGGTATCTTTAAACAGAAACAC
The DNA here is from genome assembly GCF_005190385.1 of Monodon monoceros. Classification (NCBI taxonomy): domain Eukaryota; kingdom Metazoa; phylum Chordata; class Mammalia; order Artiodactyla; family Monodontidae; genus Monodon; species Monodon monoceros. The sequence goes on from NW_021703765.1 coordinate 45,820,483, forward strand.
ATAAGACATGTTGATACATTGAAGGGTGGAAAAAAAAAACATGTTATGACCAGAGGCTTAGAGGAACCTAACTCTGTATTTCCCCAGTCACGATTTTTTAGTATTTGCTAATTCAGTGTTCTGTGACTTCATAGAACACAGTCACCACAAATAATGAGAATCAATTCTATATACACTTTTCCCCTAAACTACTTGAAAGCAAGTTGCAGACTTACCCCTTACCCCCAAATACTTCAGTTTATATTTCCTAAAAACAAGGACTTATATAACCACAGTACAATTAACAAAAGTAGGAAATTTAACATTGATACAACTATTTAGTCAGCACATCTTTAATCAACAGATCTTTTTCCATTTTGTCCCAATAATGTTTTTTATAGCAAATTTTTTTTCGAATCCAGGATCCAATCCAGAATCTTTCATTGCATACAGTTTTATATCTCTTCAGTCTCCTTCAGTGTGGAACAGTTCTCTGCCTTTCTTTTTCATGATATTGCCATTTTTGAAAACAACAGGCCCTTTATTTTGTAGAATGTCCTCAATTGGGTTTGTTTGTTGTTTCCTCATGATCAGATTCAGGTTATGCATTTTGACAGGAATACTGCATGAGTGATGTTATGTCCTCTGTGTCACATTAGGAGATACATTATGTAAGTTTACGTTATTACTGTTTACCTTAAATTTGATCACTTGTCTGTGTTGGTATATGCCAAGTTTCTCACCATAAAGTTAACTGTTTTTCCTCTTTGTATTTAATAAGCAATGTGGAGGGACATATTTTGAGACTATATAAATATGCTGTTCTTCATCAAGCTTTGTCTTATTAATTTTAGCATCCATTAATGACTTGGCTGAATCAGTTATTACTATGGTGGCCGCAAAATAGTGATTTTTTAAAACTCATTTCTTCTACATTATTGTTTGACATTCTACTGAAAGAAATAGTTTTCCCATTTCTCTCATGTATGTATCAGCATGGATTCATGCATTCTGTTTTAGTCAATGGGCTATGATCAGTAATTGCCATGACTTATTTTGATTCTCAAATTGTCCGAGATTTGGACAGTGAGAACTCCTTTTTAAGTTGTTTCCTGTATCCTTTTGATGTACCCCCATCATTTTCTGAGTAACGTACATTCTTAAAAGACCATTCTAGTTATTATATGGAGAATGGACTTGGGGAAGGCAAAAGAAGCAACAAAGAAACTAGTTGGATGGCTCTTGCAGGTGAGAGATGATGGCAGCTTGAAATAAGTTGGTAGCAGTGGACAGATTTGAAGTATATCTTGGAGGTAAAAATCTGTGGGTGTTAGTGGTAAATTGAGTAAAGTAGCTTAGGGAGTAGAAGGTGTTAAGAATGACTAACATTTCTAGCTTGAGATATTGGGTGGATGGTGATTGCATTCACAGTCATGGGGAAGATTGGAGATGGAGCAGCTCTGATGGAAAAGATCAAGAGTTCAAGAAAGATCAAATGGAACTTGAAAGTGAAACAAAAACTAGGCTTTATATTACCTTTCTACCTGCACTTCTTGACAGTATAGATTATACTTGAAGTAATGGAAGTAAATGTTATGATGGAAGGAGAGCAGGTGCAGTAAAGAGAGAAGAACCCATATCAAACCTCAGCATTTCATGGTAGCATAGAAAAAGAAGCCAATAAAAGGAACTAGAGAAGGAGGAGAGGCTGGAGAGATAGGGGGAAAAACCAAAAAGGGTGAAGTCAGGAAGCCAAGGCAAAAAAAATCAAAACAGGTGAAGTCAGGAAGCCAAGATAAAAGTGTTGAACTAGGTGAAATGCTGAGAGGTCACATTTCAGTTTGCCTCTTCTAGAATGATGCTTGATGAAGACAGGGATCTTTTGTTGTTGTTCACTGCTATACCCATATATATGGGCCAATGCCTGGCCCATAGTAGGTGTTTCATAAATATTTTTGACTCAATGAATAAATTTGTAGATCATGTGTTTCTGTAGTGTTATCACATTGATTAGATATAATGTCCAGGAAAATGTTGAATAATAACAATGGTATGCTTCCTAGTCTTGTTCTTTTTTTTTGGCCATGCAGCATGCCAGATCTGTAGGATCCTAGTTTCCCAATCAGGGATTGAACCCGTGCCCCCTGCAGTGGAAGCAAGGAGTCCTATCCACTGGACTGCCAGGAAAGTCCCAAGATGAAGGCTTTGACATCACATCAGCTCAGGGCCATGTTTTGTTTTTGTTTTTTGCTGCCATCAAACATGGAGGTGCTGGGAGTTGAACCCATGGCCTTGTGCATGCTAAGCACGCATTCTACCACTGAGCTACACCTCCCCTTGAGTTCCTAGTCTTGTTCTTGATGTAATGTTTCCTCAAGTGGTTTAATTGTTTGATGTTTGCCTCTCCAAAACAAAAATTTGTGGTTTCTTGCGTCATTAGTAAGTTTCCATGCCCCCCACCCCGTCACCACATGCCCCTCCTCTCCCCCAGTGTCTCCGGAGTAACCCAAATGTAGAATAGAGGTCCCATCGTGATGTGACCGCTGGTTGGCATCACTTCTGGCTACCACCTCCCTTTTCCCACATCTTCTTGTGGTGCCATGCTCCTCTTGCCAGGCAAAGAGGTGGGGGAAGAACTTTCCCAAGGAAGTCTTCTTTGACCCCCTCCCCAGCAAAACCCCCCATTATGTTTGTTTTCCTCTTGGGTGATCCTCCTAGTAGATTCTCCTAGTATATTCCTTACTTCCCTGTTTCTCTTGAGACTCTATAAGTTTCTTTCAGAAAGGTCTGTTATTTTACTGTTTAACCTGCAGTTTCTGACACAGTATCGTGAGGTTTTGTGGTAGGAAGGAAGGAAGTCAAGGTCCCAGGCAAAACAGCTAAAACCTTTCACCCACCATCACCTCTCTGTTTCCAGGTATTCTTCCCACAGACTCTGTCTTCTAAGTTTCAACAAATTCTTCATTATATCTTTCCTATACTGTCAAGTAATCCCAACTAATGTATTTCATTTTAATTACATTGTTAACTGATAAGGTGTGATTCTTTTCTTTTTTTATTTTTTAAGAAACTTCTGAATGAGAAAAAAGTTTCAGGTTTTCAGGACTTAAAAGTTGTCGGCCTCACCATCTCCTAAAGCTTTAGGTATGTTAGATCTGGGTTTAAATTCAGATTTGCAACGTGCATTTGTATATCAAAACTCTTAGAAGACTTGCAATAAAGCAACTGTTTTCAAACTTTTTCATCTCAGGAAACTTTAATACTATTAAAACTTACTGAGGACCCCTAAAATCTTTAGTCTGTGTGGATTGTATCTATCAATATTTGCCATGTTAGAAATGAAAACTGAGAAAAGTATAAATTATTTATTTATGGGTCCATTTAAAAATACCAGTAAAAGCCTCACTACATGTTATATTAGCCAGGGTCCATTCAGGGGACAGATACCACATCAATTTTTTGAAGAGCTAAAATTTAATATAAAAATTTGTTAGCTACTAGAAGGTGGTTAGATACTGAAAGGAGTAGAAGAGGACTGACTCTAAGGCATCCTTAGAGTAGCAGATGCAAAAAAGCATCTATACCCTCCAGCTAGAGGGAGAGTGGGCATTAAAAGAACCAGGGATTAGGAGAGGAACAGTCCCCATGGCTGAGATTCAGACCTCCTCCAAGGGGGCATGGAGCACACAGCCTGGCAGGGATGAAGAAACTTGCCAGATGAAATGGGCCATTGCTGGTCTATAAAGCCCCTGAAGGTGGGGAAAGCATGGCCTGCGGGTGTAACTGGAGTTATCTGTACTTCACAACAGCGGAGTACCAGAATCCGTAAGCCAAATAGTTAGTTACCTGTTGCTGTGGCTCTGCAGTGTGACTTCAGTGCCCTCTATTGGCGAAGTGTAACATTTCATTAGCTGGCAAAGGAGAAATGTTACCAGGGTCCAGCTCTGCTATCACAAAAGAGGGCAAAGAAAGGCAGATTTGTAGCTGAGAGTCAAGAAATTGATAATTAGCACACATAATACCATAAATATTTTAAATGAAAAATAACTATAGTTTTCTCAGCCAGAGATGCCCACATTCTAGTAGGAGATACAAGTGTGAAACAATTATAGACAGTATGAGACAGGTCACAACAAAGAACCTTGGAGACACAGAGGTTGGGCCTCTAATCAAGCCCGAGGAAAGGCTTCTTGGAGAGGGCTACCTGTGGTGAGTCATAAGAAGTTTCCAGAGTCAGCTCAATCGATGAAAAGGAGGAGGAGAAAAGTCTTTTCTGTGAGAGGAAGCATGTGTGTGCTCCCCAGGTCAGTCACATACGCAGCCCCTTGCAATAGAGCTGCTTTACTGACAAAAAGGGCATCATGGGGTGGAACCACTTGACCCCAAGCTGCTGGCCACCACAGACTGGACAAGCAACAGGAAGCTGGCCCAAGGGCAGCCACTCCTTTGGCCACAATGACCCTACCCAGGCCTGATGCAAAAATATCAGCTGGTCCAAACATATTTACTCGCGTAGAATTGCAGTTGGGAACCTTGGAAAGAGAAGGGAAGTTAACTGTGGAAGCTGAAGCTACATGATTGTAATGGAAAGAGAAGCTAGAGAGGCCATAATGCACATGTATGAGCTAGAAGGTTATAAGGGAAAAGAAACCATGAGTTAGCATAAACCGTGAGTTAAAGAAAGAAAATGAGACCGAGAAAGTCAGACAGTAAAGAGAGAAGAACAGATGTGCTGAAAGGAACTGATCCTGTTACTGCTTCAGCGTTAGAGTTAAGATCCAAAAGTTCCTGATGCTGACATTTCTAACGCTGCCATTCCTAGGAGGCAAAATGATGTTGTTGTTCCTAGTTTTGTAATTCCCCATGAGGGCCCTTGTTTCTTTGAATCCTTTCTGGAGTGAACCTTTGTTTCTTTTAACCAAAAGATCTCAACTGAAGTGGGCATAGAGAAAACATGACACAATCAAAATGCAAATATCATGTCTGAAAAAAGGTGGCCTTGAATTGTCCCTGAATTCCTAGTGCAGGTGGGCCAGCCTTATATACGTGATCCACTCACATGTTATATGTATTTCAAAGACAGAATTATAATTCACCAAACACATCATTTGGAGAACTTTTCAAAACCTCTTTCCTATTACTTTATCCATTATCAACAAATATGATATTATGCTAGAATAAGATAAGCAAAGAACAATCTCATCTTAGCCAGTAATTTTAAGTAAGACACATGGAAACAACTGGTATCTGATTTTGGATTTTTAAGTTGTAATATAAATGAATGGCTCTCTAATATTCATTCAGTAAGTATTTATTAACTACCTACTGTAAGCTCAGACTGTTCTAGGCACTGGCCATACACCAACGAACAAAATAGACGTGGAACTTACAATTCTAATGGGGCGGGGCAGTCAGTAAACACATACAAACACATATTTCAGGTGTTAGGTGTTTGGGGCGTGGGAGTCCTATCTTACAAATGATGGTCAGAGAAAACCTCTCTGATAGGGTGACATTTGTGCAGCAAATGGAAGGAAGTACAGGAGCAAGCCATGTCCACATAGAGTACGGGTAGAGCGCTGCAGGCAGAGGACAGTTAGTTTCAAAGCTCTGAGACAGGAGCCTGCTTAGTGTTTATGAGGAACAGCAGGGAGGCCAGCGTGGCTTGAGGTGAATGAAGGATGGCAGAAATGGCAGGAATGGCAAGAGATGAAGCAAAGAGGTATGGGGAAGGTGAGGGAAGGGAGATCACACAGACCATAGTAGGGGCTACGTGTAGATGTCTCCTAAATACTTAGCTAATGAGATCTAACAAGTACTTAGGTGATGCCAGTGCATCCTAAGCATCCGTCATCTGGGAGCTTGACAGAAAAGACTCATGGGCTCTGCCTCAGACTGATTGAATCAGAACCTGCATTTTCAAAAGATCCTCAGAGATTTATATATACATTAAAGTATGAGAAACACTAGTTTAGCTTATGTTAGTCAGCAAAGACATAGGAAACCACAATCAGCACTTTTTCTTTAATTTTCAGTTTAGGATGGATTTTTCTACTTCTGCAAAAAAAACCACTGGGATTTAGATAGGGATTGCATTGCATCTGTAGACGGCTTTGGGTAGTACTGACATCTTAACAATATTAAGTCTTCCAGTCTATGAAAACAGGGTGTCTCTCCATTTATTTATGTCTTCTTTTATTTCTTCCAGCAATGTTTTGCAGTTTTCAGTGCACAAGTCTTTTGCCTCCTTGGTTAAGTTTATTCCTAAGAATTTTATTCTTTTTGATGCTGTTGTAAATGGAATTTCTTAATTTTCTTTTTGGATTGTTCATTGTTAGTGTATAAAATGCGTCTAATTTTTGTTTGTTGATTTTTTTATCCTGGAACTTTGTTTTCTACTCCAAAGATTCCATTTAAAAAATGTTAGAACTAATAAACATCAGTGAACAAAGATGATTTTACTTCTTCCTTTCCAAATTGGATGCCTTTTATTTCTTTTTCTTACTCAGTTGTTCTGGCTAGAATGTCCAATACACTGATGAATAGAAGTGGTGAGAGTAGGTGTCCTTGTCTTGTTCCTGATTTTAGAGGAAAAGCTTTCTGTCTTTCACCATTGAATATGATGTTAACTTTGGGTTCTTATCATGTTGAGGAAGTTCCCTTCTGTTTCTAGTATACTGAGTATTTTGTTTTTAAATCAGAATTGATACTTCAGATTCTTTCCCATTTGGTAGCTTAAATGGACACAGAAGTCTTGGGAGTGTTTGAAAATGGCATGTTGAAGATGGCAGAGACACAAAATGGGAGGAGTCTTGGCTCCTAGACTTTTTTTTTTTTTTTTAGTTCCTAGATTTTCGCTTGGAGGATTGCAATCAACAATGGGATTTGTTATTGGGAAACAAACTGGGGAATTCCCTGGTGGTCCAGTGGCTAAGGCTCTGCGCTTCTAATGCTGGGGGCTCGGGTTCGATCCCTGGTCAGGGAACTAGATCCCACATGCCTCAACTGAAAATCCCCCATGCGGCAACAAAGATCCCACTTGCTGCAACTAAGACCCAGCACAGCCAAATAAATTAAATTTAATTTAATTTAAAAAGAGAAGCAAACTGTGTGGGCTTATCTACTATAGTAGCTAGCATTGCTTTAACATGTAAGCAAAAAGTAATTTCCCAAATATAGTAAATGCTTTTACAAATTGATGTGGGAAAAAACCAAAACCTATTGGAAGAATTAGGCAAAGGATATGAACAATCAATGGGAGGAAAATTCAAAAGACTTTTGAACAAACATAAAGATGTTCTACATCATTCATAAAAGAAATGCAAATCAAAATTATTTGGGTAAATTTTTAAAAATACAAAGTAAATAGCTATGAAATTATATATTGAGATTTCACCTATTTATTGGCAAAAAAGTTTGAAGCACTGTTTTATTAGTTTGAGTTCAATTAGAGAAGCAAAACCACTGTGGTATCAAATAAGCAATTTTCTTCCTCTAGGAATTAGACCTCACACAACTGTGGGAGTTGATGGAGAAGTCTGTGCAAGGTTGTTGTCGCTGGTGTCAGCTCATTCTGGTAGTCAGGAAGGAAAGTTGGATGTGAAGTGGGGAGGGTGAGAATAAACTGTAACCCATGGGGACAAACAGTGCCCTCATGTATCTTTCACCATCTGCAACCTTGGCAATGCTGGTGACCTGCAGGAAAAGCTGGTGTCCTTTGCCATGAAGCTGCATGCAAAGAATCTGTTAGCAAAGAATATGAAGGAGGAGATCCGGTAGGATCTGGAGGAACTAGAGTAGCTATGGGCCTGGATGCCTCCCCACACCAATAAAGTGAGCCAGCAAACCAACATCCTTTGCGAGCTGCTACAGTGCTGGTGCCCTATGTGGAGCTACTTCTCTTCTGCCTTTCAAATACTGTGCAAATTTCTCTTGTGGCCAACTCAAACTTGCAGCCATATAGGAAAGAAAATTCTGGGAAATAGTTCCAAGGTTAGCTGAGTTGATACCATACAAAGCCAATGCAACTACAATGGGAAAGGTATAGCAGAGGGACCCTCACTCACTGTTAGGAGAAACATAAATTTGTATAATTGTATAACATATTTTTCACCCTGAAATTCTAATTCTAGTGATTTATCCTGTAAATATACTTCTAACTATGGGAAATGACAAACAAAAGTTTATTCATTGCAACATTATTTGCAGTAGCAACACCATGAACAGTAATGATCATCAATAGAAGACTGGTTAAGAATTTAACCTTATATCTGTACGTTGGAAAGAATGATCCTCTCATGGGAAGATCCTCAAAGATGTGTTAAGTGAAAAAATCAAGATACAGAACAGTGTACAGTATGCTACCACTTGCATTAAAAGATATATTCATGTTTGTATATGTATGGAATATCAATAGAAGTATACTGAAAGTATCAGTAGAAACATACTGATAACATCCGTTACCTTCAAGAAGAGAAACTTAGTTACTGGGGGACCAAAATGAGATGGAGTATTTATACAATTTTTTAAAAATTTGTGTACCACGTGAATGTATCAGTTATTAAAAATGAGAGTCTCCTTTAAATGAGGCTGTTACATGCATTTCTTCTGTTTATTTCTGATATATGCTTCTTGAAATCAAGATCTTACAGAAAATATTCTTGTGACCTGTTTTCTCTATGATAGGTGAAGCACAGTATACCTTTATAACTCTATTAAAAATACAGTGAAGGGCTTCCCTGGTGGCGCAGTGGTTGAGTCCGCCTGCCGATGCAGGGGACATGGGTTCGTGCCCCGGTCCAGGAAGATCCCACATGCCGTGGAGCTGCTGGGCCCGTGAGCCATGGCCATTTAGCCTGTGCATCTGGAGCCTGTGCTCCGCAACGGGAGAGGCCACAACAGTGAGAGGCCCGCGTACCACAAAACAAAACAAAAAAAAAACAGTGAAAAACCTTCTTATAATTTTTAATTAGATTAGGCATTTTTATGACCCCTCAATAACCAATGAAAATTTATATGGAGTTATGATAAAGTAACTGCTTAATTTCTTTCTAAAGGAATGTCAGTGTATGAAATATATATATACATGTATAGATATATTTATATATGTATTCAATTAAACAAGACAAAGCATGAGAATACTTGGAATGAAGAGCCCTAAGGAAATATGAAATATGAGATTAAGTGGGTTTTTTTGCAAACTTGGAGAGTATTTATTTCAATCACATCCTTTTCCAAAGATCAATCAGAAATTTACTTGCTTCCAAGTGTCTTTTAAAACTTACTGTGCAAACTGCAGATCTGCTTCCTAAGAGAATTAGTCATGACTTCACTTCAGATGATGGTGAGATTGTCATGTCTTTCATTACTTCACTCACTTGGTCATCATCCTCAAGATGACCAGGAATGAGGGAAAAAACTTTTAGAAAGGAATAAGTGCTAACCATAGTAATGAAGCAAAGCTGTCTCTGGCTCTGTCAGACAAGGGAATATTGTAATGACCACTCTTATACCATCCACTATTCAAGAAATAAAGAAATATGATGTGTCAAGTGCAGTCGAAGCCCCGTGTGTTCCCTTCTCTTCCAACCATCCTGATTTTGCTTTTTATTTTTACTACATATGGATACATACATAGACAACACAATACATTATAGTTATGCATGCTTTTAAGTTTTCTTAAGCAGTGTGCTTCTTGAGGGCAAGGTATGCATGTTTAAACTTTCTTAAACTTTTTCTGCATTGAATGTTTTTTGGATTTATAATTGTAAGATACATAATAAAGTATAGATAATTGACATGTACAGTTTAGAGAATAATGAAGTGAACATGCACATGCTCACCACCCAGCTTTATAAAAGCCTTACCTTTCTTGTGCATTTCTCTCCCCGGCTCCCAACAGAAGTACTCATGTCCTGACTTTTGCAACAACTAATTCCCTTGCTTTTCTTCAGTTTTACCTCACTGTATCTGTTAAACACTATATTTAGCTTTGTAGGTCTTTAAGCTTGCTATAAACATTCCTTTGTGTATACTCTCTCACAATTGGCTTTAGTTTTTGCTCAGTGTTTTGGAGACATATACCTGTTGTGTACATGTAACTGTAGTGCCTTCTTTTTCCCTGCTATATGGTATGCTACTGTATGAATAAATCATAATTTATTCAGTCATTTTCCTGTTGATGAATATTAGGTTACTTCCAATTTTTTTTTTTTTTTTTGCTATCACAAGCAATGCCTTTATAGGTGATTGTTTTTATGCACATATACTAGAGTTTCTGTAGGCTGTATACCTCAGAGTGGAATTACTGGCTGAAGGACACTTGCCTCTTTGACTTTCTAGATCTCACTACCTTGTTGCCCAGAGCAGGTGTCCTAAAGTCCAATAGCAGTATAGGAGTTTCTTGGGCACCAGATGCTCACCAACATTTTATATAGTCTAAAAAAAAATTTTACACAGTCATTTTAAATTTTTTCCAACTTGATGGCTGTGAAGTAGTGTCTTATCATAGTTTAATATGTGTTTCCTGGATTAGTGTGGTAGAGCATTACTTAATAAGCTCCTCATAAAGAGAAAATCATCCAGGTGTTCTCTTCTGTGAACTGCCTGTTTAAATGGTCCATCCATTTTTCTCTTGCATTGTTTTTTTTTTTTATTCCTTTGAACCAACAGTCCTACATAAACTCCAGACACACACCTTTTATCAGTTATATGTTACACGTCTTCTCCCATTTATGGCCCGTCTTTTCACTTTCATTATGGTATCTTTTGATGTAGAGAAGCTTACATTTTCAGAGTTGAATTATCAATCTCTTCCTTAAGTGTTAGCACTTTTTGTAGCTTGTTTAGATACAAGGTCTTAAAGATATTTTCCTGTATTGTCTTCTAAACGTTTTACCTTTTATGTTTAGGTCTTTAATTCATCTGACATTGACTTTTTAAAAAATGGTGTGAAGTAGAGTTTCCATTTTCTTTCTTTCCAAATGGATAACCAGTTGTCCTATTTTCTTTCTTTCCAAATGGATAACCAGCTGTCCTATCACCATTTATTGAAGCACTTATTCTTTACCCACAGATACGCAGTGCTAGCTGCCATAACCCAAGTATCCCAATGAGGGTGGCTGTGTTTCTAGGCTTTTTATCGTCTCATTCTTATTTTGGTTATTCTGCCAGTACAGCTTTCTCCTGGGCAGCACCGGCATCTGCTCTAATGCCTTCTCTGATTCTCAACCCCTTTCTGTTTTTGGCCTCTGGGGATTTCCCTTACTTCTTGTGAGTTCAGTTATGCATTTAAAGGGCATATGTTATGTTTATTAGATCTTATCCAGCATTTCTTTGCCTGTAGTGAGAGATTGTTTGCAGACTATATAGTTAATGATAACCTAATGAGGGAAAGAGAAGTTGTTTAGCTGATTCCCAAAAACAAATGTTTGTGATCATCTCACCTTGAGGATACAAGGGAGGAAAAGCACAAAGTGCTTGCATATTGCATTTTTCCAGTAAAGCACAAAGTGCTTGCATATTGCATTTTTCCAGTAAAAGAGGTAAAACTGACATTTTAACTAGCAATAATGTTTGAATATATTTTGGCTAAAACTTCACATTAAATAAAAAATCACTTTGTATAGATCAGCGAAACGTGACCAAAACAATACTTAGATTTATAATCTGACTCTCATGCCAGTTACAGGAAGAATAAAACCAATGAGATAGAAAAGCTTCTGCCTCCTATGATACAGCCTTGTGAGGAAGATTTAGGCAGAAATGTGTCCATTTCGATGGATAGCCGTGGTGTAAACACTATAAGCATCAGCACTTTGGGCATAAACTGTACAATGTGTCTCACAAGAATTAAGTGAGTTAACGTTTATAAAGAATTCAAAACAGTGTCTGGCACGTAGTAAGCACTATGTGAGTGGTTGTTTAATAAAAATAAGGGGTGGAATTACAACCGTATCATTTGGATGGTGTGTCCCTATTTCGCCCCATATAGGAAACATGTCTTCAAGACAAGGACCATATCGTTTGTTTCTGGTACTTAGCACGAAAAGAACGTTCTATGAGGATGAGGAGTAGGTGAATGCACCTTCGTGAGAAGGCTTCCCAGGGCCATGTGTGGTATCGCAACACATCCCTCTCTTCCTGGAGGTCCCCCCATTTTTACTTAACCAGTGTCTGAATCCACTTTCAGGGACCCTGCATGCAGTATATATTCAACAATTATGTGGCGCCTTCCCATCACTATAATGTTCAACAAGGGCCAAAGACATTGGGGAAGACATAGAGATTGAAAACAGGCACATGACAAGATGCTCAACATCACTAATCACCAGGGAAATGCAAGTCAAAACCACAATGAGATACCGCCTCACACCTGTTAGAATGGCTATTATCCAAAAGACAACAAATAACAAGTGTTGGCGAGAATGTGGAGAAAAGAGAACCCTGTGTACTGATGGTGGGAATGTAAATTGGTTCAGCCACTGTGGAAAACAGTATGGAAATTCCTCAACAAAATTAAAAATTGAAGTACCGTATATTCAGCAATTCCACTCCTGGGTATTTTTTTTTTCTTTTTAGGCCACACTGCACGGCCTGTGGGATCTTAGTTCTCCGACCAGGGATTGAACCCAGACCCTCTGGAGTGAAAGTCCTAACCACTGGACTGCCAGGGAATTCCCCACTCCTGGGTATTTATCCTAAGAAAACAAAAATGCTAATTAGAAAAGATATACGTACCCCTATGCTCACTTCAGCATTATTTACTGATACGGTAGCTAAGATATGGAAGCAGCCAAAGTATCCATCAGTAGATGAATGGATAAGGAAAATATATACACACATGTGTGTGTGCATGCACGCGCACGTGTAACGGAATATTACTCAGCCATAAAAAAGAATTAAATCCTGCCGTTTGTAACAACATGAATGGACATAGAGGGTATTACGCTAAGTGAAAGAAGTCAGAAGAGACAAATAGTGCATTTTACCTATATATGTAATCTACAAAACAAAACAAATGAACAAAAAATAAGGAAACAGAAAGAGTTATAAATACAGAGAACAAACAGGTGATTGTCAGAGGGGAGGGCGTGTACAAGGAGGAAAGAAATAGATGAGAGAGATTAAGAAGTACCAACTTCCAGGGGCTTCCCTGCAGGCACAGTGGTTGAGAATCCGCCTGCCAATGCAGGGGACACGGGTTCGATCCCTGGTCCAGGAAGATCCCACATGCCATGGAGCAGCTAAGCCCATGTGCCACAACTACTGAGCCTGCGCTCTAGAGCCCGCAAGCCACAACTACTGAGCCCATGCACCTAGAGCCCATGCTCCGCAACAAGAGAAGCCACTGCAGTGAGAAGCCTGTGCACCGCGACGAAGCGTAGCCCCCGCTTGCTACAACTAGAGAAAGCCCGTGCACAGCAACAGAGACCCAACGCAGCTAAAAATAAACTAAATAAATTTTTTAAAAAAAGAAAAAACAAACAAACTCACTCAAGAGATCAGATTTGTGGTTCCCAGAGGCAGAGGTTGGAGGAAGGGGCAATTGGATGAAGGCAGTCAAAAGGCACAAACTTCCAGGCGTAAGACAAATAAGTACTAGGGATGTAATGTACAACATGGTAAATATAATTCATGCTGTTGTACGTTATATATGAAAGTTGTTAAGAGAGTAAATCCTAAGAGTTCTCCACAAGAAATAGAATTATTTTCTGTTTATTTCATTTTGCATCTATATGAGATGATGTCCACTAAACTTATTGTGATAATCACTTCATGATGTTTCTAAATCAAATCATTATGCTGTACTCCTTAAACTTATACAGTGCTGTATGTCAATTATATCTCAATAAAAGTGGAAGAAAATATAAAGTATACAAGAGGATGTGTATAGGTTAATGCAAATACTGTGCCATTTTGTATAAGGGACTTGAGCATCTGCATATTTTGGTATCCACAAGGGGTCCTGGAACCAATCCCCCTTGGATACCAAGGGATGACTGTACTGCAACTTATAAAATAACAAAGGTAAAATAAATATAACAAAATATTTTAAAATTTCTTTAAAAGGCTCTAACAAAATTTTGGCAATTCACCAACACAAGGATGTTTTTATCATTCATCTAGAAATGCAAGTCAATAGTATATTCGGTTTATTTTGGAATAGCTATCTTTAACTGACAGTCTATGCTCAAATGGCACCAAATTATTAATTTTTAATTAAACATTTTTATTAATTAAATTTGCATGTATGAAAAAAGTAACATACAAGGCAAGTTATATAGTCTCGGGCTTGACTGCTTTCAACAATTACTGAACTCTCTTTTCAAAGAAAATCTTCATATTAATGTATGTTTGTCCATGTAATAGACTGAAGACAGCCACAAATATGGCATTCTCAAAACAACACGTAACTACTAAATGTCATGTTGCAAATTAACTTATTTCCTTAAAATTTCACTAAATAATTCTAAGGAGCACAACAAAATATTAAAAGCTCCCAGGGTTTATCCTAAGAATTAGGCAGTCTTCTTTGATTTTTTCTTCTTTGCTTCTTCCTTTTTCTTTCCTGTTTCATTTACTTGTAATTCAATTTCTTTGGCACTAAACATCTGAAAAGAGAAAAAAATTTAAAAAGCAAATTTCAATTATAGCAATAATTTCTAAATATTTATAATGTGAAGGAACCCAATTATATTTTATAAATTTTTATGTTCTATTTATAACATTATATTTTATAACTTCAAATATATAATGAAATATTTCACAAGGTTCAAAAGCAACATACTTGTAACAATTATGGACAAAACCAGAACTCTATGACATTTCCACTCTCGTGTGCTAATATAGAAAGCTGGGCAAATGCAACATTGCATTACATATCCTATATATGATAACTCTGAAAACATTTTTATGCGAGGCTTATTCTATTCATGAGCAAATAACTCATTACTGAACTCCTATCCCTACCCCACTGTGTGATTCTTAAAAAGGTTTGTCTATTTTATCAGCTCATGGACTAGCCAAAGGCAGGAAAATGATGATTTACACTGTGCTTTGTTTACAGCTACTGAGTAGAGAGCAAAACAGTTTTTATTTTATTTAAATCAATTTTATTTTATTTGAAATCAAAGTTGGGAGCAACTTGCTCCAGATCATATGGTTAAACAAATGTATCTGCTGGAAATTAAACCCAGATCTATCCAATTCCAAAGCACAGGCTCTATTCACTACACAGCCTATTGTGAAATATCATGTGGAAAGATAGTGTAACTTTGGTGCCAGTACACATACCATTCTACCACTCATAAATAAAACTATATGTATATCTGTGTGTGTGTCTCTCCAGGTGTGTACATATCTCTGGACTCAGTGGTTCTGTGTCCCTGTGGTGTTGGCACATCTGTCCCTGAGTCCTTGGCAGCAGGGGTGACAACCTGACCCATTTCCTATCTCCATACTCTGTGCTCAGCACCCTGGTTATTTATGTGGAGCCTTGCAGAGGCAGACCCAACTACCCTGTCCCCATTTCTCTTATTCATTGAAACTTGCTCCTGCACTCTCCTTGCATCCCCATCCATTGGTGTCAAAACAACAATAACAACAACAAAAAAACTGTCAAGAAAACAAGAACAAAAGCAAAAACCACTACTCCACACAGCACTGATTTTAACATTATTTCCCCTTGAAATATTTTCTTTAAAACAAAAGTTATATGTAAAATAATCCTTTTTAGCGCACTTTTCATATAGTTTCCCATGCAAGTGCTTTTGTATACTCTCAGCTAAAGGACAGCTAGTTAGCAAACAGTGTGAAGCTCTACCTAATGAACAATAGTGAAACACATTTCAAATGCTCTTTAGCCAATGAGTCCTCTATCACAATATTTGGAACAATTTATCACAGCATTCTGAATACTTTATTTTGCTGTCTAGCAGTTTTAACACATAATGGCTGACAAAAGGTGTACAAATAATAATGCTAGACTTGCCATAAAGAAATATGGAAAGATTATCACACTAGATATTAAAATGCAAGTCTTACATAAGCTCAAGGCACTCATAAATGAAAAGTAGAGAAAATAGATAAAAACCAGTAGGCAATCAAGAAAGGGTGGGGTTTTTTTTTTGTTGTGTTTTTTTTTTGCGGTACGCGGGCTTCTCACTGCTGTGGCCTCTCCCGTTGCGGAGCACAGGTTCCGGACGCGCAGGCTCAGCAGCCATGGCTCACGGGCCCAGCCGCTCCGCGGCACGCGGGATCCTCCCAGACCGGGACACGAACCCGCGTCCCCTGCATCGGCAGGCGGACTCTCAACCACTGCGCCACCAGGGAAGCCCAAGGGTGGTTTTTTGACATAATGAAGGATAACATTGTGTTAGAAGCCTAGAGGGCCAACAATTATATAAATGGCAGCGGAATGACACTGGCTAGAAGCTAATCTTGATTTCAGAAGATGTAAAGACAGGAAGAGTAACTGTTCTCTATATGGTGCCAGGAATGAATCTTTGTAGGGAATATGCTACACTGACCCTATATAGGACTGACTCAGTAGGGGTTCCTACTTATAAGAACATATACTAAATGAGGTAGGCCTATATATAGATCTCAGCACATCTAGGTCTTCCCAGAGGGCTAGGAATAGATAACTGCTTGTTTAATAAGCATGTACAAATTAGTGACTATTAGGCTACAGAAACAAAACAGAAGTCATCATAGTGTCAGTGGATGCTAATGGATGTTTCAGGCTTATAATAAAAGATTCACAGGTGTCAACAACATATTAAATTTTGTCAAAATACTTTATACTACAGATATTTTTTCCTCTTTGGTTAATGACTTACCTTCAAAGGTTGCTTTCTTCTTATTATAGCAAGTTCAATGTTTTTTCCACCAGATTGGACAACCTAATGTAAAACAAGTGCAATTTTAGAATTACTTCAGGAAAGTCTCTGTTTTAAAAGGCGACTGAATGAGGGGAAAAATCATGCTTTTCTGTATATGCTTTATTAGATCACTTACTTCCAGCAAAGCTCTTATTGCTAACTTGATAGCTTCACTGTCGTTTGCTATAGCATCTTCTGTGTAATTCTTTTCTAGAAATTCTCGGACAGTTTTAGCACTTCGACCTATTGCATTTGCCTTGAAAGATAGAAGATAATTATTAATATCACTGCAATATGAATGAACTTACGGTTACTAAGTGAGGTTTAGAGCTTACTCCAATATTTCTTAGCATAATTACTAAATGAAGATTGTAGGTTCGAAGATTTAGCAAACATTTCAACAGCTCATCTGATTACTATATGAATAATCTGTGGTGATGGCATGCCTGACTTTCAAATATACCAATGCTTTCCTAGCCAGTGCTTTCTATTTCCTTAATGGCTCCCAAGTCCTTAGTAGTCAGAAAAGATTAAAAGAGTTGAAACTCGAAAAGATGTGAAGAGGAAAGGAGACATAACTTTGCAATATGATGAAAAAAGAAGAAAAGAAAAAAAAGGACATCACTGTGAAGAAGAAAGTTGTTTCTGTGGATAGGACTGTGCATCATTTTCTTAGAACTTAGAATATAAGTATACTAATTACTGATTCATTATATCCTTCGACTGTAAGCAGGAAAGGCTGCTTCTGTTCCATGCCCCATTTTTCTTTGTTCTTTAGAAATTTTCATCAAATGAAGGGAAGAGGTAAATGCATTTTCCTGGCTGCATGACTACAAGTAGTATATGGCACGTTCTTTCCATTTAGTCTCAGTATCCAGTACTAGTAATGATAATGATGATGATGACAGTAATTTATATTAACAGAGCCCTTAATGTGCCAGGCACTATGTGAAGCACTTTACATGGATTATCTCATCTTAACCATCACAAAAACAATTAAATAGGAAGTGTTACTACTCTAATTCATAGAGGGTTAAAAGAGCCTTCTCAGCCTCAGCGCTGTCGGCATCCTGGGCTGGATGGCTCTGCCCTTGTGAGGGCTGTCCTGTGCACTGCAGGATGTTTAGCAGCCTTTATCCACTAGATGCCAGCAGCACCTCGGCCTCAGCTGTGACAACCAAATGTGTCTCTAGACATTGCCAAGTGTCCCTTAGATGGGACAAAATCACCCCCATTGTGAACCACTGGCTTAAGTAATCTTGCCCAAGATCATATAGCGGGTAAGTAGAAGATCTGAGCTTTGAAACCAAGTAGACGGAATCACCAATCCAAGCTTTGAACTCTATACCCCATGCTGCCACATGCCCCTTGCTGTGATGTCTCTAGAGAGAGAAAAGAAGCAGCAGAAAGGCCCATCCTTTCACTGAAGGATTCTGGCGCGAAATGGGGGATGTCTCAGTTCCAACTGGTAGGTATTATGATTACTGGAAAGAGATCTCAAAGGAGTCTCTTAGGAAGTGAGAATGAAAACACACCTTTTGTACTACATGAGTATATAGTTCTGCTACTTGACAGAACTTTTTTGATACCTTTATATTTCAGAAGATTAAACTAAATAGCTGTGAAATTTTAAATCAGATTTTGTGGCCTTGAAATTTCATTAAGATCAAAGGTAAAGCCTTCAGCCTGGTATGACTTTGGAGTTTATCACCTTCTAGTTTGTTTTGGTTAACTAATTGGTTGCTGCCCAGAGAGGAAGTACATAAGGTAGTGGTTTGTCCAAAAATCTCACTGAGCCTTTAAAAGTCACCTTGTAAATTCCTGGTGACGTTCCTGTCCACCTCTTCCGATTGCTGATGTCAAAATTCTTTAACTCTTAACCTATTTGACTGGTTTCCTAAAATCTAGCTGCTTCTTGCCACACTCATGCCCCTACCCTCCCTGCAACCCGATCACCCACTCCAGCTCACTTCAACAGACTCTGATGGGTTTGCAGTGTTTTTCCTGCCTGCCTATCCAGATTAATGACGATTTTCTGTGGCAAACAATATGAGCTGCCAACCCCAATGTCCATTCTTCCTTTGTAACAGAACTCTAGGCAATGTGCCTGCTGAAAAATGTCATGTCCTACCCTCTGTTACCAAAAGGTATATACAAGTGGAAGTAACTGGGTGAAACTTCTAGTAATCCTTGCTGCCTGTAATGCAGACATGTTGGCTGGAGGTCTAGTAACTACCTTGAGAGCATGAGAAAAGACTAAGATAATAAAAGAGACAAACACAAGCAACTGCCTATTTCAACCTTCTCATTATGTGGGAGAAATAAATCCTTCTGTGTGAAGAATCATCGCATCTCTGTTGTTAGGAGCCAAGAACAATAACTCACGAATACACCTTTGAGTAGATCCTGTGACATACTGCCTCACTCCCCTTCAGAAATGAAAGCCTTATTCCTACAGTTGCTGGAAGTGCCAATGGCACACAGCCCTCAGCTCTTAACTTTCTTTAAGAGGTGCCTTTGTTAACAAGAGCTGCCTCATCTAAGGTCTTGTACTATCTAGGGTTGGCCCAAGTCCAATGACTGATTGATGAAGAGCTATTAATGTCCAGTCCCCTCACCCCAACTTGGAACAACTTTGAAGAGCTACCCCAGATCCAGGGCTTCCCATGGGATTGATGAGGCCTTTATTGAGATTGCACTGCAGTCCAACTTTTCCCTCAGCCTAATCTGGTTCCCTTCCCTTCAACAAATGCTGATCCCCAAAGCACTTCCTAATATACTTCCTAAAAATGATGGTTAAATGACCTTTAAAATATTTTCCAAAGAATACCAGAGTGGAGAGAGGATCTATGATAAAAGGGTTCCAAATTCAAGTAATCTTGGAGACTACTACTTTAGCTGCTTCTAGAATATTTATAATGCCTTTTAGAAGATGCAGAACGTAACAAAATTTATTAAATTTCTTTAGAAAAACATCTCTCAAAGTTAATTAGCTTTAAAGAGCTTGTTTACATTACACCTATTAACATCAAAAGAAATACACTTTGAGAAACACTGCTCTGAAATATACAACATATTAACTTTGTTCCTGTTTTAAAGTGTTACCTACAACAGCAAAACACTTGGCCTTATAAGCTCTTCACCATCGCTCCATCCAAGCTGTCCTTGCCGAAGTCACCAATGACTTACCTGTTACCAAATTAAATCATTTCATGTCCTCTTCTTACTTGATCCATCAGTGGCACTGACTCAGCTGATCAACTCTTCTTACAATACTGTTTTCACTTAGGATCCAGGATATTGCTTTCTGGGTTCTCCTCCTTTACAGAATAGACTGGATCTATCCCCACCTTTCACTGGCCACTGCCCCTGATCTAAATCTGGTCTTGCCTGAATTATTATTAAGAGTCCCCTAACTTGTTTGCCTGCTTCTACCCTACAATCTGTTCTCAATAAAAGAGATACTTTTAGGGTTTCCCTGGTGGCGCAGTGGTTGAGAGTCTGCTTGCGGATGCAGGGGACACGGGTTCGTGCCCCGGTCTGGGAGGTTCCCACATGCTGTGGAGCAGCTGGGCCCGTGAGCCATGGCCACTGAGCCTGCGCGTCCGGAGCCTGTGCTCCACAACGGGAGAGGCCACGACAGTGAGAGGCCCGTGTACCGCCAAAAAAAAAAAGAAACAGAGATACTTTTAAAATATAAATCAGATCATGTTACTCTAATAAGCAAAAATCTCTAGTATCTATTTCACATGTCCTCTATGTGTACCCTGTAAGACTACAGCCTAGTACTGCAGTGTTGTCATCTCATGGTACCAGAGCTGTGTTCTCAAGTCCTCTATACCATCCTGTCAGGCTACGTGGTATAGTAGGTCAGAGTAAAAAAACAAAACATAGAAACAAACAAACAAAAAAACTTGATCTTATGTTTAAAGTGCCATAGCGCGCCCCCCCAGAAATAAAAATAAAACCGGAAGATTTTACTCCACCTTTAAAGACTGAATATCAGAATTTATATAAAATGTATAGAGAATCCTTTGGCCTAGGGAAGTAGCATGAAGTAGTGGACAGAATACTGGACTAACAAGCAGAAGACCCTGAGTTCTAATTCCAGTTTTGCTATTAACTAGTGAACTTAAAAAAAAAAAAATCACTTAACTCCTGAGTCTTACCAAATACGTAAAATTAAAGTTTTCAAGACTTTTTTGTTATTGATGATTCAACCAAAATCTTATAAGAAAGTACAACATGTAAAATCAGTAAAGTGATGATAACGGGGTGTAGGTGTGTGTGTGCACATGCTCACGCTGTTCACACCCTCCCCACCTCCACCACGTGGCCTTGCAGTACCACAGCAGCAGTTTCAGACCTGAGTGATAAATGAAATCCCCAACAATTAAAAAAATTTCCATAATTTTCCTGACTGACCTTGAAGTGAAATAAAAATGCTTCTCTATATAACCCCCAGGGAGCAACCAAATTAAAATAGAAAATTATGTAAACTTGGAAATTGTTATGATACTGAAATTAAAGGTCAGGATGTAATGATAAATGTAAACAGAAGATGGCAGACTTCAAAATATTTAAAGAAAGATTGAGTGTAATAATTTGTTTTGTTTAGGGCATAGATTTGGGAGGCACATGAAATCTAGTACCTGTAAAAGATTTCTAGCCGGCAGAAAAAAAGTCTGGCATTTGCATCAGGTAAATTCATAGTTTCTGGTTACCAATTAGATTGTCCAGATAGCTTTTTAAGATGTGCAGTTAATAACGCAAGTATTCAGATCTTTGTGGCAAGAATATAATCCACTGTTTTACTGGCCTGGTTAACTCATAACCGTCTTATGAGTATGGTCAGCTAAAATCAAATCCTTTAGTTAATACAGGTTTAAAGACCAAGGCAGTATTTCCCATGAATTTATTTGGCCCTTAATAACAGTAAAATAAGCTCTTTATAAAATTATTTAAAGCCTGAGTGTTTAAACTCTTAATAAAGTCAAAATCACTTAGACTCTATAATATATAGTCTTATTCTTATATATGAGAATATACAAAAATTCACTTCTGCAAGCTGTCACTAGTTTCCCTAAGCCCTAGACTTTTGTATTAGATTTGAGTTTACCATTAAACAAAGTTAGCAGTTGGGTACTAAAACAAGAGTAACAACTTATCTGGAAAACAAACTATGTTCCAGGAATTATGTGGATACAACTGCCAGGTACTGACACATAGGTATAGATTCATAGTTTGGGGTGCTTTGACTCTCCTAGAATAGAGGATATATTAAAGATTTCACCATGAGATTTAAAAGCTCATTTAATTCTTTACTGAAAACAAAAAGACTATTTCTACTCAAAGCAAGCATCCTACTAATATGGAGGAATGAATGATGAAAAGAAACTGGGTATTTATCTTACTTTGCCATTTATATACATTTTGGTTTGTCACATTTTTCAAAAGTAAAGATCCTGTGATTAATAAACCAAAGTGTTTCTTTATCCATCAAAAACCATCATAGTTTCTGCCTAGCTAAATTGTTACATAAAGTTTATACTACCATCAATATTTTAGTACAACATAATTTGTTGTCATGTCCCTGAAAGAGATAAAGCACCTACTCAAATTCTAAAATACATTAACAAATTCATGACTCACCTTCCAAGCATGATAAGTACCAGAGGGATCAGTCTGATATAATCTTGAGATACCATCATTGTCAAAACCTACAATTAAGGCAGAAATACCAAAAGGTCTTCGTCCATTGCTTTGAGTATATTTCTGAAAAATAAAATGTTTTCATGACTACTTTCTATATGAGGCCTTTTAAAGAAAGGACAACACTATTACTTATCAAATAACAAATTCCAATAGTAAAGTATTCCTGATAATATGATCTTTATTAATTCCTATTGTGTATAACTTCAAGATCCTCTTCCTTTTTTTGTACTAACCACAATCCATGATGAAAATTTTGAGAAATAAATGTACACGATATGTAAAATAAAATCGTAAGTTTCTTATGTATGGTCTTAAATTTGTTTTCTCGTTGCCTTATGTAAGTTTGGTAACATAACTAGACTTTAAGGTTTTTTCTTACTTCAGAGAACTGTGCATGTCATACCATTTTCGTTCCCAATAAAGCTGATTTCAATGAGCTGTGCTTTGGAAGCATGTCCTTGGTTTACTTTGAGGGACACTTTGTTATTATCAAGTATTCTTACTTGATACTATTAGTATCAGGTATATTCTGTTCACTATACCAAGTTATCTCTATATAAAAACCCAACTAAGACACTTCTTTCAGTACCAAGACAAGGAACCTCTGTTTCTCTTGAAGAAAAAATAAGTTTTTTCCTGACTGACAGTGGGGCACTGGAAACCAATGGTATTTCTTTTTACTTTAGTGCCAGGAACTTTCTGAATTTGTGCTCTAGGGAGTGGAATTCACACTAATTCTGAGACTGGCATCCACAGAAGTTGTGCAGAGAGGCAGCCCTGGCAGAAAACTCAGGACTACATTTGTAGGCAACTGTAGGAACTGTATGTAACTCTGTGGCTTGAGATAGCTTTATACTAGCTTTCTTCTTGGACTTGTCTACATATCTGTTTTTAAATTTTAATTGTATTATATCTATATTTATAGGCCACTTTAAGTTTCGGGGTTTTTTGGGGTTTTTTTTTGGCTTCATGGCTTGTGGGATCTTAGTTCCCAGACCAGGTATTGAACCCGGGCCCCCTGCAGTGGAAGCATGGAGTCCTAACCACTGGACAGCCAGGGAATCCCAAACCACTTTAAATTTTGAATGCAAATAGTGAGTTAAAACATAAACTCTTCTTTTTAATAACATACTTTTATTTTTTATAAATTTATTTATTTTTATTTTTGGCTGCGTTGGGTCTTCGTTGATGCACGGTCTTTCTCTAGCTGTGGTGAGCAGTGGCTACTCTTCGTTGCGGTGCATGGGCTTCTCATTACGGTGGCCTTTCTTGTTGCGGAGCACAGGCTCTAGGCACGTGGGCTTTAGTAGTTGTGGCACGCAGGCTCAGTAGATGTGGCTCACGGACTCTAGAGCACAGGCTCAGTAGTTGTGGCGCATGGGCTTAGTTGCTCGGCAGCATGTGGGATCTTCCCGGATGAGGGATCGAACCCATGTCCCCTGCACTGGCAGGCGGATTCTTAACCACTGCACCACCAGGGAAGTCCACAATATAAACTCTTAAAGAATAGGGTTTGTCTTTTTTCTCTGTATTTCCTAATGTTCCTAGTTCACACCTAGGTATGAAGTAGATGTTTTGTAAATATACTTTAGAGGAGAGAAACTTTTACCTTATTTGCTTAATTAACCACTTTTTTTGTTTTGTTTTGTATTGGCTGCACCGTGCTGCATGTGGGAACTTAGTTCCCCCACCAAGGATCAAACCCGCGCCCCCTGCACTGGAAGCGTGGAGTCGTAACCACTGGACCTCAAGGGAAGTCCTAATCAACCACTTTTTAATGAAACAGTAACATATGCACAACTTAAAATAATTTAAAAGAACAAAAGGTGTACATGGGGATAACTCTTTTGTCCCACAGCCTCAGCCTCCTCCTCAGTAGCAACCCCACTGTTACAGATTCACAATGTATATTTCTATAAATGTTCCATGCATAATAGCTTTTGTATTTCCAAAAGAAAACCTAAAATCCACATTTGAGAACCTTGTATATACAATGTTCCACACCTTGTTTTTTGGTGAGTACCTTTTAACTACTGAGAAATCAAAGCAAAGAAAAAAGAAAAACAGAACAATATAAAAATGTTGTACTTTCTTGAAACATGAATTAAATTAAAAAAACATATATGTAATCTAAAACTTTAATATCTAGAATATATAGAACCTATTAAAAAATCTCTGTGTAGACAAATGGTAAAATCCATGCCAGGAAGTATTCTAAATGCATTAAAATGTACTAAATCATTTAATCCATACTGCAATTCAACAAACATTATTGTAACATTCATTTTATAAATAAGAAAATTGAGGCAAAACAGGCTAAATAGTTTTCCCAAGGCATTAACTAGGAAGTAGCAAAGCCAGCATTTAAATCCCAAAATTCTGGCTCCTGGGAGTACATTCTTAACTACTAGAGTGCCTGTCAAAAGGAAAGATAGTTTACACTGGGAGAAATGAAAATAGCATACCAAGATGTGGAAAAAAATTGACCTTACTACTAATTATAAAATACAAATTAAAACAACTATTACAGTACTATGTTATACTTATTTGCAAAATAAAAGAAAAATGAAAAACCCAATGCTGATGATTCTTCAGGGATGTATTTATGCATTGCTAGTTGTACAATAAAAATTTGTTCAATCTTTTTAGAAAGCAATTTAGCTACGTATAACAAGAGTCTTAAAACTAATTACAATCTCTAATCTAGTAATTCCATACTGAAAATTAATTTAACAATATAATTCAAAAAAGAAAAACAAAAGCTGTGACAAAGATAGAGTAATGTTATTAAAGCAGCAAATAGAGAGACAGAGAGAAAGGCAGAGAGAGAGAGAGAGAGAGAAAAGGAGAAAAGGAAAGAAACTGGAAACAACCTAAATAATTACCAGATAGCAACTAGAAACAGTACTATATAGTTCGTAAGGATGGTAATTATAAGGAGATGTTGCCATATTTAAAGAACAAAGAAAATGATAATAAATGAAACAATACTTGTATACATCATGATTATACTAAATGTCAAATCATGTTTCTACACATGGACTCAGAAGAAGTCATATCTAAACCTGATCAGTTGTGTTTAGCTTTGTAGGTGAAACAATCATGGGTATTTCTTTGGAAAACTTTAAAACATGTGTTTTACTGCTACATCTCTGATGTAGAAATCTGTACAATTGTAGAAATCTCCTTAAAAGGTTACTCATTTTTTAAAATTTAATATAATTCTCAGAATTGACATTGATTGAGATTTCTGATATCAAATCAATCCACTCCACTGGAATAAGGATGTGAGTTTGAAGTTAAGTGTGAGAAATAATAAGGAATTTAGCATGTTTTAATAGACTAAATGGTTGGAGTGACTGTAGTATTCCCATGACAGGACCCATAAAGATGGAAAAGAAGAAAACTTGAAGAAATCTGTTGGAATACTGGCTTACCTGCTTTAAGGTTGCTATGAAGCGAGTTATATATTCTACAGTGACTGGGTCCTCAACTGTAAGCTTATGACTCTGGCACTCCACACGAGCTCTGCTTATTACTACTCTTGCATCAGCAGTCAGTCCTATAAAAGTAGTCGATACATTAGAAAAAAAGGATGACATTTTTTTCTTGTCCAAAGGGTTTTGGCCACCATGATATTTTTCTTGTAACATCCTTTGTTTTTTCCAATATATGTTCTTTTTGTGTGTGTGTGGTACGTGGGCCTCTCACTGTTGTGGCCTCTCCCGTTGCGGAGCACAGGCTCCGGACGCGCAGGCTCAGCGGCCATGGCTCACGGGCCCAGCCGCTCCGCGGCACGGGGCACGAACCCGCGTCCCCTGCATCGGCAGGCGGACTCTCAACCACTGTGCCACCAGGGAAGCCCTCCAATATATGTTCTTAATAAAGGATTTATAAAATAGACTATAACTCATCCTAAATTAGTTTCCTTCATTTGATCCATTCTTTTTTTTTTTTTTTTTTTGCGGTACGCGGGCCTCTCACTGTTGCGGCCTCTCCCGTTGCGGAGCACAGGCTCTGGACGCGCAGGCTCAGTGGCCATGGCTCACGGGCCCAGGCGCTCCGCGGCATGTGGGATCTTCCCGAACCGGGGCACGAACCCATGTCCCCTGCATCGGCAGGCGGACTCTCAACCACTGCGCCACCAGGGAAGCCCTGATCCATTCTTATTTACTTTTTAAAGAAAATTGTTTTAAAGAATAATGTTTAAACACTAATGTTAAGTCAGCTATTTCCCAAATATCAAAACGGTTTAATTCACAGGACAGTAAGTCCCCTACATACGAACGAGTTCTGTTCCGAAAGTGCATTCATAAGTCCAATTTGTTCCTAAGTCCAACAAAGTTAGCCTAGGTACCCAACGAACACAATTGGCTACATAGTACTGTACTGTAATAGGTTTATAATACTTTTCACACAAATAATACATAAAAAACACTAAAAATAAAGAAAACATTTTTAATCTTACAGTCCAGTACCTTGAAAAGTACAGTAGTCCAGTACAACAGCTGGCATACAGGGGCTGCCATCGAGTGAACAGGCAAGAAGAGTTACTGAGTGGAGGAGGGAGAGGAGGTGGGAGATGGTAGAGCTGAAGGATCGTCAGCAATAGGAGATGGAGGGCAAGCTGCAGTTTCACTCATGCCTGACGTTGATGGCACAGGTTCTGGTTCCTTGCTGGGTTCAATTTTATCTACATGCTTGAAAAAACGATCCAGTGATGTCTGGGTAGTAGCTTTTTTTTTCTCGTCATAGATGACACGGTAGCACTGGACTGCATTCTGAATGGCTGCTGCAACCTTCGTGTACCATTCTATGTTCGGGTCCTGTCCTCAAAAACTAACAGCGCCTTGTCAAATAAAGAAAATCCCCTTGTCATTTCCTGCGTTGAGAATCTCTTCAGTTCTTCAGCAGTACCAGCTACATCACTGCTGCTTTTACCCTTGCTTCCAGATATCCTGGGCTTGAAATAAAGACACTGTACTACTGTACTCTATACAGTCCTGTACAGTATATAAAAGCACAACCACTTGTAGAGGATGCACGCACATGACAATGTACGCCAGACACGTGAACTAACTTATGTGATTGGACATGTGAAGACCCGTTTGTATCTTTGAAAGTTCTCAACTCGAAGGTTCATATGTAGGGGACTTACTGTAGCTGGTTTGATTATTAGGTTTTAAAACTTTTTTGAGAAGGTATCAGTGGCAGATTGTTCAAAGGTTGATGGTCTATCCTAATTCCAGAACCAAAATACTTATTACCTAAACCATGAAGTAAGCTGGATTTCTTCTTATGAAAACAATGAGTATTACTTCATTAACAAACAGAATTCAATCTGCATTCAGTATAACTGTGACATGTCACTTCTCAGCTTTTTGTCTAAGATTAGGGGTTTGAAAATCAGGAATGTTAAAACAGAAAAAGAAGAGAATTCCCTGGTGGTCCAGTGGTTAGGACTCTGTGCTTCCACTGCCGATGGCCCGGGTTCAATCCCTGGTTGGGGAACTAAGATCCCACAAACCATGTGGCCGAGAAAGAGAAAGAAAGAAAAAAAAAACTTCATCTTGCTTTTGTCATACCAAAACATCATGTGATGAATTCTCAACACTTCTAATAAGGAGATAGAAGGTGTTCCTATCAAAAGAAAAACAAACTGACCAAAAACTTAAAATGGATTCTAATAATTACAAACATTTCTACGAAAAACTTTTTTGGCATTTGACATTTCCATCACCATTTTCTTTCTTTCTCCACTCTCTTAATATCATATTGCCCCAAAAATTCTTTCACAAAATCTCTGAAACAGCCGTTTCCCACATAACCATCAGTCTTCTGCAGTCGCAGACTCTTGTTTCCCTTCCACACCACTTCAAAACGTGTTTCTACAAACCTGGAAGAACTGTCAGCTCCTGAAGATACTTAACAGTAACCAACAATGAAGACGTTGTCAGAATATGCCGCTGTTAAGAACACTCTAACATTCATGAGTAGGGTGTGAATTATAATCAGATACTCAGTTAAAGAAGAGAAACTGATTCTCTTCTCTTTGCAAAGGTTATCTGAGAGAAAGAAATGGGAACAGATTGACTTATCCTACCCTATAGACTAAAAGCTTCACTCAACTTAAAAATACGATCAGAAAGGAGATTTTGAAGTACAGTTTTCCCCTTTACATTGTAAATATGGTCCAAAACTACAGAAAAATAAAAGTATCATACTTAGAAAGTAGTAATGTAACTACTTCAAGGAAAAAAATAAGTGATAAATTTGTCAAACCATACGAGTAACATAGTTGTGTATATGTGTCTGATTTTAACATAAGAACTAGCAATTATACAAATCAATACTAAATGGCTAGGAAAAAGAGAACCACTTCTATTTAAAGATACATTGAAAATTGCAATTTCACTTTCTTTATAAATAGGCAACCTATAGAAGAAATGAGTCCTCAGTCTGTTGCTTTTAAATTTATACAACTTTAACTTGAAAATACTATCACAGTGTTGGTCTTTTCAAAGAACCAAATCTTGGGTCCATTGCTTTTTCTCTATTGTTTTTCTATTCTCTATTTTACATATCTCTGCTCTAATCTTTATTATTTCCTTCCTTCTGCTGGCTTTGGGTTTATAGTTTGTTCTTCTTTTACTAGTTCTTAATGTAAAGTTAGATTGCTAAATTGAAATCTTTCCTTTTTTTTTTTTTTTTGCGGTACGCGGGCCTCTCACTGTTGTGGCCTCTCCCATTGCAGAGCACAGGCTCTGGACGCACAGGCTCAGTGGCCATGGCTCACGGGCCCAGCCGCTCCGCAGCATGTGGGATCCTCCCGGACCAGGGCACAAACCCGTGTCCCCTGCATCAGCAGGCGGACCCTCAACCACTGCGCCACCAGGGAAGCCCTCTTTTTTTTAATGTAAGCATTTATAGCTATAAATTTTCCTCTTAGCAATCCTTTGGCTGCATCCCGTAAGTTTTGTATGTTGTGTTTTCATTTTCATTTGTCTCAAGATATTCTCTGATTTCTCTTGTGATTTCTTCTTTGATTCATGGGGTTTTTTTAGGTGTACTCTTTAATTTCCACATATTGTGGATTTTTCCATTTTTCTTCTGCTCTTGATTTCTAGTTTTATTCAATTTTGGTCAGAAAAAATACTTTGTATGATTTTAACCTTTTAAAATGTATTAAGACTTGTTCTGTGGCAAAATGATTCCTTTTATAAGATAGTAAGGTAAAAGCTATTTTTTGCTCAATAAAGTTTTTAAACTTCAATACAAAATTTTGGTTTTGAAAAAAAACAATTAGAAAAGGAGCAAAAAGAAAAAAAAAAGACAAGAAACATGTCTTGTTTGCTATACAGTGGCAAATAAACACATGAAAATATGTTCAACATCATTAGCTATGAGGCAAATGCAAATTAAATCCAACAAGAGATTTCACGACACACCTACACAAATGTCTAAAATAAAAAATAGTAACAACACAAATGCTAATGAGGATGCAGAGAAAATGAATTATTCATACAATGTGAGCAAGAATGCAAGATAGTACAGCCTCTCTGGAAAACAATTTGGCGGTCTTTTATTAAACTAAACATGCATTATTATATGACCCAGCAACTGTGCTCAAGCATTTATCCCAGAAAAATGAAAACGCAAAAGACTGTACACGAATGTTCACACCAGCTTTATTTGTAATAGGCAAAAATTGGAAATAATCCAAATGTCCTTTAATTGGTGAGTTGTTAGCAAAGTGTGGTATATCCCGTACCATGGAATACTATTCGGCAATAAAAAGCAATGGAGTAATGACGTATGCAATAACTTGGATGAACTGCAAGGGAATTATGCTGAACAAGAAAAGCCAATATGAAAAGGTTATATACCACGTGATTTTATTCATACAACATTCTCATGCAAAATTACACAGATAGAGAATAGATTAGTAGTTGCCAGATGTCAGACACAAGAAGGAGGAATAGCATGATGTAGCCCTGTGATGACCAAAGAGTTGTATATCTTGATTTTGGTGATGGCTACATGAATGTACGCATGTTAAATCTATTAAACCTACACACACACACACACACACACACACACACACACAAATGCACACAGAGCTGGTGAAATCTGGATAAGCTCTGTGGCTTGTACCAATGTCAATTTACTGGTTTTTAAAGATGTTACCTTTGGAGGAAACTGGGTAAAGGGGACTTCCCTGTGTTGTTTTGTAACTTCCTAAGTATAATTATTTCAAAGTAAAAAGTTTAAAAAGAAAACAGCTACCTAAAGTTATAATTAAGGTAATATATTTCTTTCAACATTTATGTTTTATTAAAGCTCATTATCAGAAATGCTGGTTTAGAGTTGTGATTTCCCAAAAAATATAAGGCATACTGTTTATGTTTAATAAGAAATGGAGTTTAGCTCTATATGTTGTATAAATATTGCATAACAGCTACAGAGGGGCCAACTGTTAGCCTACTACACCAAGATACTCTATCATTACTGTAGGTCCCTAAGTACCTGCAAAAGCCATGCAGACATGGTCATCAAGGGCACAAATTTTCCTCACAATTCTTTCATCTTGAAGCTTGGCAACAGATTTTTTTTCGACCCCAAGCACAACTATATCAGTACCTCGAATTCCAACCTGTTGAGTCATTAAAGAAACATAACGAGTTGTCAGTTTTAACACTAAAATCAAAGTATTCTAACATATGACTTATGGAGAAAGGCTTTTCCTTAACCTTCAATAAAAATGAGAAAAGGAGACTTCTAAGAAAATAGATGCATAGGTATAGGCTTACTTGAAGTTCATTTCCCAAACTCAAAGCAAAGACAAATAGGTATAAACTAGAAGAATATACCACCAATGCTGAAACTACGTGAGTGTCCTAATCTCATACAGTACACCTAAAGAAGTACTATCTCAATAAAGAAAAAAATTAACCCAAATGAAAGAAGATGCTGGAAATACATGTGAATTCCTTATAGAATGGGTAGTACCAGTGCTGGTGGTAGGAGAAGTAGTATAGAAAGTCAAGTAGAAAAAATCCTGAAAGCTCTCCCATGAATCTCACAATTTGGAGGGATAAGGAATAGGGGCCATAAGTAGCCAAGAGAAAGACCAAATGCCCTCACGCTACATCAGTGATAAGGAAAACCTCAATGCAAACATGAATATAACAAGAAGAATCACTATTGCTCCACTCTCCAGTCCTTCACTTGGGAAGGAAGTGGGAAAAAGTTTAAAGAATAATGTATAAGAGTAGTAGCTCTCAGATAGGGACTTCTGGGAAACATGACCCTTTTCTCAGGGGTTCAAGAGTAATCTATGAGAATTTTAATTCTGTATTACAATGGTAATGTAAATATTTTGAGAGGCATTTGTGTTTTATGATTGCCTTGTGACCAAATGTGGTATTAGTACTGTTTTATACAATATAATTATGCAAAAGGTGTGCTTGAATTAGTATTATTGAAGTAAAAATATAGAACAAGTTAAATATATAGAAGTAGATCTGAGACTACATCTTCCAGTTAAGTAAAACACAGACAATTTATCAAGGCTTTTGCTTTTATTGTTCCCTTACTTCAAGTCTGTCCGTTTATCCAATAGTCCTTCTCTTACCATTCTATCCAACATCAGCTACCCTCCCCCCCACATCCCACCCTCACCTAATACACACATGTCGAACTTTATACCCTACAGGGAATATGCCTTTCTACCAAGCCATGGGACATTATAACACTTTAACATATATTAGGACTCAAAAAAAATCTCAATGTTTTCCCAAAATTGAAATAAATCCAATTCAATTCATTGGTCACAAGAGAACAAAATATGTAGCTCTCACCTAAATAATTTTTGACTTGATAAAGTGATTAAAACTGTCAAAACAGACTATTTAGAAAATGTTTATAATGAAAATCCTAATAGTAAAGTCTTCTGTGGATGAAATTAAGCTCAGAAGAAAATTCATAATCTCACTTTATAAAATCAAGTAAAAACTAAGAATTCATTCAAGAAGATCAAAAAGGAATAAAAATACTTAAGCTAAACTTAAGAGGCGAAGTAAGGCAAAAGCAGAAATTAATGGTTAGGGAGAAAACAATACAATTGATAAATAATACTAAGATGTAAAAAAAATTTTTTTTTTTTTTTGGCAGCACTGAGCAGCTTGCAGGATCTCAGTTCCCTGACCAGGGATTGAACCTGGACCACGGCAGTGAAAGAGCTGAATCCTAACCACTAGACCACCAGCGGACTCCTCAAGATATGTTTTTTTAAAAAAATAATTAAAAGCAGTATTACAGTTAATATAGCCAAGAGGAGGAAAGGATAAAATAAATATATGCACATGTGAAAAAGTAGGAATTTAAAAATTCTAAGTTAATAAATTTGAAAACCTGACTGAAAAAAGATGACAGATTAGAAAAATTAAAAGTTGCTCATACTTACTCAAGAAAAGATAGAAGTCTCACTCTCACTAACCAACATGGGATAATTTCAGGAAAGAACTATTTCTCAAAAGCAAGTGTCAGACCTAGAAGGTTCATGGATAAATTCTTTCTAATCTTCTGTTGTAGGTACTTCCTATGCTATTTAAATTATTCTATGGTGCAGATCAAAATTGAAATATTCTTAATGCTTTTAAAAAATTATTTTGATTGATTGATTTTTGGCTGCGTTGGGTCTTCGTTGCTGTGCGCAGGCTTTCTCTAGTTGCGGCGAGCAGGGGCTACACTTCATTGTGGTGTGTGGGCTTCTTATTGCTGTGGCTTCTTTTGTTCCGGAGCACGGGCTCTAGGCGCCCGGGCTTCAGCAGTTGGAGCACATGAGCTCATTATTTGTGGCGCACGGGCTTAGTTGCTCCGCAGCATGTGGGATCTTCCTGGACCAGGGATCGAACCCGTGTCCCCTGCATTGTCAGGTGGATTCTTAACCACTGTGCCACCAGGGAAGTCCCCCTAATACTTTTAGGGAAAGCTACATAACAATGTTAAAATCTGGCAAAAAGTACTAATGATTTTCACTTAGGAAACCTGATGCCCATTCAAAATGATATTCATAAATAGAATCTAGAGGTACAGAAAAATAACAATATACCATAAATAGTATGGTTCATTCCAGGAGTTTTAGGAACATCAATAAAAGTAAATCTTTTAATATAAATGTTACACTGGGTAAGTGGAGATCTGTTATTTTTGGCCTTCTGATGAGAACAGAACTTCAATTGTTCTTGAAAAAATACTGAGTCTTTAGGTGGGGCTATAATGTAACCCAGCCTAGCCAAATGATAAATCCTTAAAGTTTTACTGGAAGTGTTTGGAAGATAAGATAATTCCTTCTGCTGTACCTAGAGCTGGCAGCCTGAAGCCTAGGGCTCTCTGGGAGCCACCACGTAGAGATGTTATGTCTGAGGGTGAAAGTAACAGGGAGAGGAAGTAAGAGACAGAAGGGGAGAGAGAAGGAGAGAAAGGGAGGAAGAGACACACCAGTTCTGCTGACATCGTTTGATACCCTAGCAGCCATATAGTTGAACCTGAAAGCAAGGTTTACCGCTGCTCCCTTTGGATACTTGACTCAATAGATTTATTTTTTTTGCTTAAATTAATTTGATTTGAATTTCTGATACTGGCAACTGAAATAGTACAAACTAAAACAATCAAATAGTAAAAATAAAAAGTAAACGATAAAACTACAAAGACGTGATAAAATTCAACATCCATACCTAAATTAAAAATAACACTAGAAAAGCAGGAAGAAGATTATTTGTGAAAACTATTTCAAAGCTTGTTAAAAGTATCACAAACCAGCAGCCAGTTTCGTCTCAGAATATGAATCACCGTCCATTCAACTGTTCAAGCCAAAAATCTGGTTGACATCCTTTATCATTCCTTCTTCCACACTATCCATTTCCAATCAATCACCAAGTTTCTGTCCATTTTACCTGCAAAAGCTATCCACTTCTTCCTATCACCACTCTAGTAAAAGCAACCATCATTTCTTGCCTGGACTACATACTACTGCATATCCTAATAGGTTTTCCAGTTTCTTCTCTTGTTCCCCACCTTCCTCCTTCCAGCCTCACCCTTCACTGTACCCCCATCTAGTCTCCACAAAGCAGCCAGCATGAGCATTTAAAAACATCAACAAGGTCAGATTACTCCCCAGTTGAATATCCTTCCGCTGCCCTTAGAAACTTTTTTCAAACTCCTTAGTCTTGCCAATAGAGCTGGGCATGATCTGACCCCTGCCTACTTCTACAATAGTATGTAATGGTTGTTAACCAAGCACCAGCTACACTACCTTCTTTCAAGACTTCTCAAACACAATTCTGTTTCCCTCCTCTGAGCCTTCACATGTGGTATTCCCACTGTCTGGAATGCTTCTCCCCTTATTTCAGGTCTCAATTTAAATCTCACCTCAAGGAGTCCTTCTGTATTATTCTCTAAACAACGTATCTGTTCGTGCAATCAACACATATATAATTATTTATTCATTATACTTACCTCTCCAAATCGTTAAATCTATGAGGGCCAAAAAACCAATCAGGCAAATCTAGATGGGGGATACTACTGAACAATTAATCCAGTCTCTTCAAAAAGTCCAAGGCGGGCTTCCCTGGTGGTGCAGTGGTTGAGAGTCCGCCTGCCAATGCAGGGGACACGGGTTCATGCCCCGGTCCGGGAAGATCCCACATGCCACGGAGCAGCTAGGCCTGTGAGCCATGGCTGCTAAGCCTGCATGTCTGGAGCCTGTGCTCCACAACGGGAGAGGCCACAACAGTGAGAGACCCGTGTACCACAAAAAAAAAAAAAAGTCCAAGGCAGGAAAATAAAGGGGGATGCTGTTCAAGAATAAAAGAGATATCTAACAGCTTACTGCAATGCCTGGATTTTAGATTCAGACTCAAACAAAAGAGCTATAAAAAGATATTTTGTAAGCAATAAGGAAAATTAGAATGTAGACTATTACAAAATATTAAGGAGTTTTTGTTAATTTCATTGGGAGTGATCATGGTTTTAAAAAAACATCTTTTTTGGGACTTCCGTGGTGGTCCAGTGGGTAGGACTCCATGCTCCCAATGCAGGGGGCCCAGGTTCGATCCCTGGCTGGGGAACTAGATCCTGCATGTGTGCCACAACAAAGAGTTCGCATGCCACAATGAAGAGCTCGCATGCCACAACTAATAAGTCCGCGTGCTGCTACTAAGGAGTCCACGTGCTGCGACTAAAGATCCTGCATGCTGCAACAAAGATCCCCTGTGCTGCAACTAAGACCCGGCACAGCCGAAGTAAATAAATAAATATTAAAATAAATAAATAAAAATAAAAAACATCCTTTTCAATCGAGATAAATACTGAAATATTTACAGGGGAAATATCATAATATAATACTCCATTGAAAAATGAATTTCAACTTCAGCCTCACACCATATACAAAAATTAACTCAATATGGATCATAGAATTTGCCTGGGGACTTCCCTGGTGGTGCAGTGGTTAAGAATCCGCCTGCCAATGCAGGGTACATGGGTTCGAGCTCTGGTCCAGGAAGATCCCACATGCTGTGGAACAACTAAGCCCATACACCACAACTACTAAGTCTGCACTCTAGAGCCCAAGAGCCCACAACTACTGAGCCCACGCATCACAAAAACTGAAGCCCTTGCACCCAAAGCCCATGCTCCGCAACAAGAGAAGCCACTGCAATGAGAAGTCCATGCACCATAACAAAGAGTAGCCCCTACTCACCACAACTAGAGAAAAGCACGCACGCAGCAACAAAGACCCAACACAGCCAAATAAACACAGCCCAACAAAACTCAATAAATAAATAAATAAATATATTAAAAAAAAAAAGAATTCGCCTGTGAAGCCATCACGTCCTGAACTTTTGTTTGTTGGAAGATTTTTAATCATAGTTTCAATTTCAGTACTGTAATTTGTCTGTTCATATTTTCTATTTCTTCCTGGTTCATTCTTGGAAGGTTGTACCTTCTAAGAATTTCTTCTAGATTGTCCATTTTAATGGTGTATAGTTGCTTGTAGCAGTCTCTTATGAGCCTTTGTATTTCTGTGGTATCCATTGTAACTTCTCCTTTTTCATTGCTAATTTTATTAATTTGAGTCCTATCCCTTTTTTTCTTGTTGAGTCTGGCTAAAGGTTTATCAATTTTGTTTATCTTCTCAAAGAACCAGCTTTTAGTTTCATTGATCTTTGCTATTCTTTTCTTTGTTTCTATTTCATTTATTTCTGCTCTGATCTTTATGATTTCTTTCCTTCTACTAATTTGGGTTTTGTTTTCTCTTCTCTAGTTGCTTTAGGTGTAAGGTTAGGTTGTTTATTTGAGATTTTTCTTGTTTCTTGAGGTAGGATTGTATTGCTATAAACTTCCCTCTTAGAACTGCTTTTGCTGCATCCCATAGGTTTTCATTATCATTTATCTCTAGGGATTTTTTGATTTCCTCTCTGATTTCTTCAGTGATCCATTGGTTCTCTAGTAACATTGTTTAGCCTCCATGTGTATGTGGTTTTTACAGTTTTTTTTCTGTAATTGATTTCTAATCTCAGAGCATTGTGGTTGGAAAAGATGCTTGACATGATTTCAATTTTCTTAAATTTATCGAGGCTTGATTTGTGACCCAAGATGTGATCTATCCTGGAGAATGTTCCATGTGCACTTGAGAAGAAAGTGTATTCTGCAGTTTTTGGATGGAATGTCCTATAAATATCAATTAAGTCTATCTGGTCTAATGTGCCATTTAATGCTTGTGTTTCCTTATTAGTTTTCTGTCTGGATGATCTACACATTGGCGTAAGTGGGGTGTTAAAGTCTTCCACTGTTATTGTGTTTCCCCTTTCATGGCTGTTAGCATTTGCCTTATATATTGAGGTGCTCCTATGTTGGGTGCATATATACATTTACAATTGTTATAACTTCTTCTTGGATTGATCCCTTGATCATTATGTAGTGTCCTTTCTTGTCTCTTGTAACAGTCTTTATTTTAAAGTTTATTTTGTCTGATATGAGTATTGCTACTCCAGCTTTGTTTTGAATTGCATTTGCATGGAAATGCAAATCATTTTTCTATCCCCTCACTTTCAGTCTGTATGTGTCCCTAGGTCTGAAATGGGTCTCTTGTAGACAGCATATATAAGGGTCTTGTTTTTGTATCCATTCAGCCAGTCTATGTCTTTTGGTTGGAGCATTTAATCCATTTACATTTAAGGTAATCATCGATATGTATGTTCCTACTGCCATTTTCTTAATTGTTTTGGGCTTGTTTTTGTAGGTCTTTTTTCTTCCCTTCCTCTTTTTTTCTCTTCTCTTGTGTTTCCCTCCTAGAGAAGTTCCTTTAGCGTTTGTTGTAAAGCTGGTCTGGTGGTGCTGAATTCTTTTAGCTTTTGCTTGTCTGTAAACCTTTTGATTTCTCCGTCAAATCTGAATGACAGCCTTGCTGGGCAGAATATTATTCATTGCAGGTTTTTCCTGTTCATCACTTTAAATATATCATGCCACTCCCTTCTGGCCTGCAGAGTTTCTGCTGAAAAATCAGCTGATAACCTTATGGGGATTCCCTTGTATATTATTTGTTGCTTTTCCCTTGTTGCTTTTAATATTTTTCTTTGTATTTAATTTTTGTTAGAAAAATATGGAATGCTATGAATTTGCATGTCATCCTTGAGCAGGGGCCACACTAATCTCTGTATCGTTCCAATTTTAGTATATGTGCTGCCAAAGTGAGCACTTAATATGGATCATAGAGTCAAATGTAAAACTATAAACTCTTAAAAAAAAAGGAGAAAATTTTGGGGATCTAGGCAAAGAGTTCTTCTACTTGACACCAAAAGTATGAACCATAAAAAGGAAAAAAATTATAAATTTGGCCTCATTAAAATTACAAACTTTTGCTCTGTGGATGTCCATGTGAAGAGGATGAAAAGACAAGGTACAGAGTGAGAGAAAATATTTGCAAACCACTTAACTGACAAAGTACCAGAATCTAGAATATATAAAGAACTGTCAAAACTCAACAGTAAAAAAACTAAACAGTCTAGTTAGAAAATGGACAAAAGACATGAAAGATATTTCACTGAAGAAGGTATACAGATGGCAAATAAGCACATGAAAATATGTTCAACATTATTAGCCATTAATGGCTAATTTAATTAAAACCACACTTAGGTATCACTACACACTTATCAGAATAGCTAAAATGAAAAACAGGAACACCAAATGCTGGCAAGGATGTGTAGAAACTGGATCACTAACATATTGCTGGTAGGAATGTAAAATGGTACAGCCACTCGGGGAAACAATTTGGCAGCTTCTTATAAAACATGCAATTACCATACAATCTAGTAATTGTACACTTGGGAGATTTATATCAGAGAAATAAAAACTTACGTTCATACAAAAGCCTGCTATGAATGCAGCTTTATTCATAACAGCTCCAAACTGGAAACAACTGAAATGTTCTCCAACACATGAATAGTTAAACACTGTGGTACATCCATACCATGGAACACTACTTGCAATAATATGCAACAACTTGGATGAATCTCAAGGGAAGAAACCAAATTCCAAAAGGTTTCATACTGTACAATGCCATTTAAATAACCTTTTGAAGTTAAATCAACCTCAACATTCTCTCCAGGCTTTTTCTCACCAACATTTAAATGTATGTTGAAGTCTCTCTTATCTTAAACAAAATCTTAAAGACCACTTCATTTCAATTCTGCTTCACTCTCTCTCAACTTCAAGGCCAAATACTGTCATCAACTCTTAGCTTATAGTAACCTGCTTTCTACCCCACTCCTCCCAGTGTTTTGCCAAGGTAGACTACACATAGGGTCATTAAGGTCCCTTAAGGTTGCAGTCTACCCCAGTCTACATAGTCTATAGTCTAAATTTTGCCTTCTCTAGTTTAGAAGAGTTCTCAAGAATACTCATTTACTTGACCTTCAACATAGGTTTTTTTTGTTTTTGTTTTTCTGCTACGCGGGCCTCTCACTGTCTTGGCCTCTCCCGTTGCGGAGCACAGGCTCCGGACGCGCAGGCTCAGCGGCCATGGCTCACGGGCCCAGCCGCTCTGCGGCATGTGGGATCTTTCCGGACCGGGGCACGAACCCGCGTCCCCTGCATCGGCAGGCGGACTCTCAACCACTGCACCACCAGGGAAGTCCCAACATAGGTTTTAAGTAAGGGAGAGAAAGGATACACTTCAAAATACCAATAACTATCTCCAGCCCAGATCAATATCCTGAGTTCCAAATGTGTATATTCAGCTGCCTCCCTGTCTCTGTGGATCAGGAATCTGGAAACAGTTTAGCAAAGTTCTCTGGCTCAGGGTCTCTCACAAAGCTGCAACCAAGTTGTCCCTCAGGACTGCACTCATCTCAAGGTTCATGGGGGAGAATCCATTTACAAGTTCACTCCTATAGTTGTTAACAAGATTCAGTTCCTGTGGATTGTTGGACTAAGGGCCTCAGTTCCATACTGGGTTTTGCTCCATACTGGGCTTTTAACAGAAGCTTCCCTCAGTTCCTTGCTACATCATAGGACCCTCCAAATGACAAATCACAACATGCCAACTGTGTTCCACCAGAGTAAACAAATGAGGGAGTGAGGATGAACAAGACGCAAGTCACCATCTGTAATGTAATATCTGAAGTGATGTTCCATCACTTTTGCCTATCCCATTCCTTAGAAGCAAGTCACTAGGTTCAGCCAACATCCAGGGGAGAGGGTTACTTAAGGGCATGAACACCAGAAGGTGGGGATCATTAGAGGCCATTTTAGAGGCTGCCTACTACAGATTCTATAAGCATCTCAATCTCAAAAAGTCCAAACCTCAGTTATCTTGTCCTCATACTTAGTGCTTCATATTCCCTAAAAAAATGGCAGTGCCATATACTAAGAGGCTAAATCCAGAAATGGAGGCACCCTCTCTAACTCCTCCCTCTTCAGTACCTCCTCTTCTCCTTCCCCCACCCCCAGTACCAGCCAAGTAATCATCAAATGTATCAACTATGCTGCTTAAGTTTCTCCAGAATCTGCCTTATTTCCATTTTGGGCCCAACCTTAGTGAGAACTATTATCATCTTTCATCTAGACTACTTCCATAGACTCCCATGTGGTCTCCCTGCTTCCAGTCTTGATTTCACTAATCCACTGACCACGATGCAGTCTGAGAAGTCTTTGAAAAATAAAAATATGAAGAAAAAAGAAAAGAAAATCTGAATGTGGCATTCCTCTACTTAAAACCTGTATTAGTAGGGAACATTTCTCACTAGGCGAACCAAGACAACACAGAGATGGATTAGGGGCAAAAGGATCTAGGGACTATAATATTTACTTCTGCATATCAGCCTTCCTGCTCTCTTGATGCAGAGAGGCTTTATCTGTACAGAAAAAAAGATGGCCACCAGCAACCTTGGACTCATATCCCAACAGTTCTCCCAGAGGAAAAAAGCTGCCACTATCTCTAGCTAGAAAAGCCCCGAGGATGGACTTATTTGCCAGATTTCTGTCATTGCTCATCACAGGAGGACAGAAACTATGAATGATTCCGCTCGGGTCATGTGAGTACCTCTTTGGTGGGACAAACGCAGTCTGTTATTAGAAGGACAGAACAGCAATAGTCACATCAAAAGCCTTCAAGGCTTCTTATTACTTTAAAAGTATTCCGTGATCTGGCTCCTGTATCTAGCTTCATCTCTTCCCATTTTTCCACTGCTTCAGCAATCCTGAATGCCTTCCAGTTTGTGAACCATAGTCATATTTTCCTTCTTGGTCTTCCCATACGCTATTTCTTTTGTGTAAAATACTCTTCTCTTTCCCCTTCCACTTTTTCACCTGGCTAACTTTCCTCTTTCAGGTGTCTACTTAAATATTACATACATCTTCATGGGGACCTAACACCTAGAGTTCCCACAATGCCTCATATTCTCTCATTATAATACTCAGATAGGCCTTGTTAGGACTATCTACTCATAGTCATCTAACGTTCCTGCTAGAGAGTAAGCTCTCTGAGGCCACTGACTGAGTGTATTTTGTCCACTGTGAAATCCTAGGACCTAGCACCACATTTGGCAGATGTAAGTGTTCAACAAAAATGTCTTGAAATAATAAATGAAAGTGCTGGAAGAAATACAAACCCAATTGAAGGAAAAGGAGAAAACAAAGGGATAGTAAAGAATAATACCTACCATTTATTAAGTACTTGCTGTGAACCAGACACTGCGCAAGACGCTGAACATGCATTATTACCTCATTCATTTATCACATCAACACTATGAAGCAGGCACTATTTCGAGGCCTATTTTACTATTTAAAAAACGCCTGGGCTTCCCTGGTGGTGCAGTGGTTGAGAATCTGCGTGCTAATGCAGGGGACATGGGTTCGAGCCCTGGTCTGGGAAGATCCCACATGCTGCGGAGCAACTAGGCCTGTGAGCCACAACTACTGAGCCTGCGCATCTGGAGCCTGTGCTCTGCAACAAGAGAGGCCACGACAGTGAAAGGCCTGCGCACCGCGATGAAGAGTGGCCCCCGCTTGCCACAACTAGAGAAAGGCCTCACACAGAAACGAAGACCCAACACAGCCAAAAATAAAAATAAATAAATTAAAAGAAGGCTCAACATTAAAAAAAAAACAAACAAAAACCCCTGAAGCTTAGAGAATTGCTTTACATGATACATATCTAGCTTCCACACTCATGATGTCGACAGATAAGTAATATACAAAATTTATGAAATAAATTGCATGGTGCAATGCAAAGAGCAGAGGCTTTGGAACTAGAAAAACTTAAGTGAGAATACGGACTCTATCACTTTCTAGTTGGGTACCTTCACCAAGCTATGGAAGCATCCTAATCATGGTTTCCACATACATTAAAAAGGGGATTAAATACTGTTCTTAACGTTAGATAATGTACATGAAATACATGGTATAAAATAGGTATTACTTAAATGGTAGTTTACTTCCTTGTCAGTTCATCCACTATATATCTTGCAGTAGAAGCACAAAAGGAATTACACCATCTAGATTCTCAAAGATCTTACTATCCAGTTGGTGTGAGAAGACTATTAAGAATACCTGAAGTTAAAGAGACTATGAGGCTAAATAGTAAATACTCTACACTGCTCTGTGGTACAGATGGTAAATTCAGAAGAAGAAAGAGGTCCATGATAACTAGACTGGATCAGAGACAGGGCCACAAAGGAAAGAAATGTGCAGAGACTCTTAGAGGATAAGTAAGATGGAGAGTGACAGAGAGGTGTTTTTCACTCTCCCCACCTACAAGGCAGAAGCATATATTGGTAAAACCATGAAACTGCTTCCTTAATTAAAGAGCGTGGATGTGGATCATGTAAGATTTTCATGGCCAGACTGTGGAGCTGAGATTTGATAAAGTAGGAAATATGGAGCTAATAACAGTTTGGGGTCAGGGAAAGGACAGAATGAGGAAGGATAATAAACCTTAACCTTTTCATGGGAATATTGTGAAGGATTCATTTTTTTCTTCCCTAGAAAGAAAGTATTACCTCTTCGAAATGTTATTCAAACATATTTTTCATTTATATAAAAGGGAACTTGGGCTTCCCTGGTGGCGCAGTGGTTGAGAGTCCGCCTGCCGATGCAGGGGACACGGGTTCGTGCCCCGGTCCGGGAGGATCCCACGTGCCGCGGAGCGGCTGGGCCCGTGGGCCATGGCCGCTGGGCCTGCGCGTCCGGAGCCTATACTCCGCAGCGGGAGGGGCCACAGCGGTGAGAGGCCCGCGTACCGCAAAAAAAAAAAAAAAAAAAAAAAAGAAAGCAGCAGAACCCAAGGACTCTAATTGTGGCCCATATAACTTTTTGTATTACCAAATAATATCATATCTACATACTGGTCACAGCTGGCCAACCTCAGCTTATTTATAACTCATCATATCAACTGTCATTTATAGACAGAATATTTTGTGCCATATTTTAATAAACAAGTGCCATTGTAAACTTTACCCCACGTGAAAGGTCACAGTGCCCTCAAGGAAACACAATGAATAACTCCATACAAAGATGCAAATTATAATTTCAGAATCCTGAGACAAAACTGTCTCATCCTTCCAATGTGTCTTTAAAAATGCCCACTATAGGTATTTTTATATCCTTACCCTCTTACAGCTCATTACAAAGGAACCATCAATCAGTTCTATAGCATTCTTAAAACATTTTAAATAGCCAATGCGGTTTCTTATTACACCTCAGTCTTCTCCCATTACTCCCTTTATTTTAGGTTCTAAAACTCGGGCATTATTTTCTAACCATATGCTTCATGGCATGCTGGGGATTAT
The DNA here is from genome assembly GCF_005190385.1 of Monodon monoceros. NCBI lineage: Eukaryota > Metazoa > Chordata > Mammalia > Artiodactyla > Monodontidae > Monodon > Monodon monoceros. Next base: position 45,864,410 of record NW_021703765.1, read on the forward strand.
ATAATTTTTGTTTTTATCAAAATGGTACCCTTTTGGTTTAAGCTACATCAGGCTTTTCTTAAATTTACAATTCCAAAAGAATTACTTACAAAACAGAAGTAAAACTAGAGGGCCCAATTAAATAGAAAAATACTTCAAAAAATGGTAAGATTCTTTCTCGTGTTATTTTTTTTACCGCTTTACATTTGATAGATTTATGATAAAAGTGAATTACTTCCTTTCATAACTAAGTTGGTATGGAAAGTGAGAGAAAATACAGATACTACTAGACTTAGAAATGCACTGCGTATTGTCATAGCTAGTGTCTCAATTTCCAAGATACATAACAAACATGCTCATGAAATTTGAAAGATTTAAAAAAATTGGATCCTCCTGAATTCAAAGGCTAGGATCTGGACGATTTGGGGTAATATATCTTTGGTCACCAGGGCACTTTTGTCCTTTTAAATTTTTATAAATCACCAAGATTATTAAATATAATTAAAACTTGGCAGGAGCATTACTGCTGCCCTGAATGTTTTAAAGTTTTTCAGAAATATGGATATATCAATTTAAAGGAGGGTATAATCTCTCAAGGAATTCCAGTATTATTTTAAAACCAAACCAAAACAAGTGGAAATGGCAAAAGAGCAGAGATTCTTGGGCTTAAAGCCTCTAGGAGGCTGCTAAATATTCAGGAGTAAATTTTTGGACAATTATTTTTAAAAGGTGAAAGTGTTGGAGTAGATTAGTATTTTCAACCATTCTCTCAACAAAGATTTAATTTTACATCGATTTAAGCCACATTTCAGGGACGGCCATGTTTGATTTTTACTGTAATTATTACTTTTCTATATGTCTGCCAAATCCTGAGGAAGTGGGCAGTGTGCATTCAGGCAGGCTGTTACAGGCTGAAAGAAGTCTTTTCTTTCTTTACAAGTCAGACACAGCATTAATATCTCTTCTACAGTCAAGGCTACAACACACACACACACACACACACACCCCCTAGTTAAACGTTTACAGTGACTGTTAAAGGCAGTTGCACAACGGAAACCTATGAAATCTACCAACTTTTAACTCCACCGCTTCCATCCCACATTTCAGAACCGCATCTCCCTCAATAAAGGAAGGGGGCAATTTTCACACGTGGGAGACTCTTTTCTTGTCCCCCTACACTGAGTGATGCGCTGGGGCAGCGGGGTAAGGAAGGCCTGAGGGCAGAGAAGGGTGGTCAAGAAGAGTTGCTCGCTCACCACAGTGGATCCTTTCTTTACCGCTTCCTGGGCATATTCCACTTGGAATAGGTGTCCGTCCGGGGAGAAGACAGTGATTGCCCGGTCATACTGAGACGCCATTGGCGCAGGGCTACCGCAATATCCGCTGAGTCCCACACTGCCTCAGTCGAGGGGTCAGAGGAGTCGCACCTGCGGCCACATGCTACCCGGAAGTGCTTGCGCATGTTCAAGACGCCATCGGAAGTGATCACGGGGACAGCTCAGGGGTCCTCGTGGCCTTCTAATGGTTCGAGGCTGTGCGTGCGAGTCGACTGTGTTCCTCCGGTATCCTTAGTGCGTGGCACGTGTGTCCCAATTTTCCCACGCTGGTGTTGCTCCAGGAGTGGGGTTATTAAAATGACCCTCAAAGATTAGGGCTTAATAGTGAGAACTTCAAAGATCAGGTATTTTTGTTTTCACAAACCTATTAGAGAACCAGTGGTAAGTTAATTTTCAACCTCTTATTTTTGGATTCAAATTCTAAAATGTCCTTCTCTCTCTTTCTCTTCCCCTCCATCCTTGGTTATCTTACGTTACTTTAACCCAAAGAAATAAGTTATAATTTTCGAATTTTCATTTGTCCTTGCACTTGCTCGCGCTGTTTCTCTTTTTTAATTTTTTCGTCCATTTCTGCCTTGTGATCAAAATAGAGCAAATGAGCAAATAGTCCATCAAAGTAATGTTAATGATAGGAATTAAGATAATACTATTTTAACCAAAGAAAATTTCTAAAAGCCCAAATTATGCTAACTTGAAAGATATCTTCAAATTTAACTGTTCTAAAAGTCTGTATAATCTGGTACAACATTACTACCTGTGAAACAACTCTTGTCTCTTTGTCCTCATCAATAAAATGGGAATATTTAAAAACTGGTAGAAAAGTGTTCGTCTGAGGTTTAATGTATTTATAGGTATAAATAACTTAAAATGGTGCCTAGTGGATAGTAATAGCCAGGTAAGTTTAAGTATTGTTATTACTTTCCATGTTGTTTTCCATCGGGGAGGATCTTAAGCTTGGTGAAACCAACCTTAACTAAAAAAAGAAAAAAGGGTGCCCACAAAAGAGGAGAACTCCATACCCTCAATTCCAAATACTTAATTCAGAGTTTTAGTTGACTACTAAAAGCAATTTGTATTTAGCCCCCCATGCCCCCCATCTTTTTCTTTAATATTAGAAACTCTTGAAAAGTCTGGTTTTACTAAAAAAGAAAAAAATTCCTAACCAAACCAATTCACGCTAACGTTTCAAGAGTTTCTGAAATTTACAATGTTATGGTCAACCAACATTTGCAAGAAGCTATTATTTAAAAAGTGTCTTGGTGTCCTTGCTGAATAATATGATTTTTTCTTTTTCTTTTTACATGATTATAGATCACAAGAAATTTCAAAAATAGTGCAGAGAGGTCCCCTGTACCTTTCACCCAGCTTCCCCCAATGGTAATATTTTAACGTAACTATAGTACAATATCAAAACCAGGAAAATGACATTGGTACAAACTTATTCAGCTTTTACCAGTTTTACATGTACCCATTTGTGTATGTGTGCATAGTTGTATGCAATTTATCAGGTGTAGATTGGTATACACACTACCACAATCAAATACAGAACTGTTCCATGACCACAAAGCTCCCTTGTGCTGTTCACTTACAGTCATACCCATCCTACTTCCCTCCCCCAACCCTGGAAACCACGAATCTGTTCTTCATCTCTATAATTTTGTCATTTCAAAAATTTTATATAAATAAAATCATACAGTATGTAACTTTTTATTTCAAGATAATTGTAGATTCACAGGAAGTTACAATGATAATACAGAATGGTCTCCTGTACCCTTCACTTAGTTTACCCAATATGTTACATTTTATTGACTATAGTACAATATCAGAATGAGGAAATTGACGTTGGTAGAAAATATGTATATAGCTTTGATTGAAAGACATTTTGAAAGTGTTATGATGTATTTTAGCATTTATTTCACAAATACGATAGCATTAAAATGTTGACAAGGATTCATTGACCCATTTGGGATTCACATTGACACTGCAGCTTAACAGTGTGGCTTTGGGCAGGTAAATTTCACTTCACAAAAAACTAGTTTCCTGGGCTTCCCTGGTGGCGCAGTGGTTGAGAGTCCGCCTGCTGATTCAGGGGACACGTGTTCGTGCCCTGGTCTGGGAAGATCCCACATGCCGCGGAGCGGCTGGGCCTGTGAGCCATGGCCGCTGAGGCTGTGCGTCCGGAGCCTGTGCTCCGCAACGGGAGAGGCCACAACAGTGAGAGGCCCGTGTACCGCAAAAAAAAAAACAAAAAAAAAAACAAAAAAAAACTAGTTTCCTGATCTGTAAAACAAGGGTAATAATACTTCATAAGCTTGTTGTGAAGAGCAAATGACATAATGTGTTAGTGCACATAGGGCAGTGCCTGACACAGATAAGCACTTGAAAAATGTTAACTATTGTTACTAATCATTGAGTTAACTAAAAAGTTAAGATTATTCTGTAAAAGAGAAATTAGGAAAGTAGAAAAATGTAGCATGAACCCATTTATATATTTTTAACATGTATATATGTATAAATATACATTTGTAAGTATACAGACAAAAAAGAGTGAAAGAACATACACCAATTTGACAAAAGTGGTTTTCTTTGCAGGAGGCCAGGGATTGGAAGGAGAATGGGGAGACATGGTAAGGAAAGAGAAGTTACTGTTCTAAACTTTATATGTATAACTGTATTATTTAAAAAATTTTACAGCAAGCATAGTTTATACTTAAACAATAAAAACAACATTGAGAAAGTTTAATGCTTAGAGGCTTCCAGCAATGACAGCCTTGATGGTTTGAGCCAAATATCCTATTGAGAACAATTAGAAATATTGAACAAAGTATTTTTTTAAAATTATGTATGCTGACTCCAACTAGGGTTTGTGGTGCCGAGATTCAGAAGAGAAGGAAAACTCGTAGAGAGTAAGCCTAGCATCTTCCCTTGGAGGTATTTGCCTATTTCCAAAGCACTCACTAGATGAGAAGGAGACCTTTGATAAACAAAAACTGGAGTTCAAAGTCTGTCAGGGTATAGAGGTCATGAAAAACACCTAGGCTTTTGCTTGGGACTCGGGGCCACAGCCCCGAAGTAAGAGTGAAACAAAAATAGACCTGTTCTCACAGGGACTAACATTGAGCTTTGAATCATCTCAATCCATGATTGGAATAAAGCAGTGTTTCTCAGACTGTGGTTCAGAGATCTTGGAGGTACCCAGAAAACTTTCAAGGGATTCACAATGTCAAGCCTATAGTGATAACACTAAAACAGTATTTGCCCTTTCACGGTGTGGATATTTACATTCACAGTGCAAAAGAAATGGGTAAAACTGCTAGAGCCTTAGAATAAATCAAGGCAGTAGTACCAAACTGTGCTAGTAAACATTGTATTTTTTTTTTTTTTTTTTTTGCGGTACGCGGGCCTCTCACTGTTGTGGCCTCTCCCGTTGCGGAGCACAGGCTCCGGACGCGCAGGCTCAGCGGCTGGGCCCGTGGGCCATGGCCGCTGAGCCTG